>NC_084759.1:52478431-52818788 GCF_028858725.1 Colius striatus
AGTTGGTCTATATTCAAGGATCTCTCTTTCCAGGCTCAGGATCAGAGCATCCTAGTGGGCAGGAAATCAAGAAAGGAAGCCAGGAGACCTACATGGTTAAACAGGGAACTGTGGGGCAAACTCAAGTGGAAGAGGAGAGTCTATAGATCATGGAAGGAAGGAATGACCACTTGGGATGAATATAAGACTGTAATAGGGATATAGGGAGGCAACTAGGAAAGTTAAAGCCTCATTGGAGTTGTACCTTGCAATGGAGGTGAAGGTCAACAAAAAGGGCTTCTTCAAATACATTGTAGACAAAATTAACACTAGAGGCAATGTAGGCCCTCTGTTGAATGAGGCAGGTGCCCTGGTGACAGAGGATACAGAGAAGGCAGAGTTACTGAATGCCTTCTTTGCCTTTGTCTATACTGCTGGAAACTGTCCTATCGAGCCCCAACTCCAAAGGAGGGCAACGTAGAGTAGTAGTTTTGTTTGGTTGATGAGGACTGGGTTAAGGATCAGTTGAGCGATCTGGATAAATCCATGGGCCCTGATGGGATGCACCCATGGTGCTGAAGGAGCTGGTGGAAGTCATTGCTAAACCACTCTCCATCATCTTGAGTAAGTTGTAGAGAACAGGAGAGGTGCTTGAGGATTGGAGGAAAGCAAATGTCACTCCAGTCTTCAAAAAAGGTAGGAAGGAGGAGCTGGTTAACTATGGACTTGGTCAGCCTTGCCTCCATCCCTGCAAAAGTGATGGAACAACTTATCCTGGGTCTTGCCTCCAGGCATTTAAAGGGCAAGAGGGTTGTTAGGAGCAGTCAACATGGTTTTACCAAGGGGAGGTCACTTTTGACCAACCTGGTAGCCTTTCATGAAGAAGTAACCGAGTTGGACAGATGGTGGTAGTACAGTGGAAGTGGTTTATCCTGATTTCAGTAAAGCGTTTGACACCATCACCCACAGCATCATCACAGCAAAACTGAGAAAGCGTGGGCTGGATGATCAGGTAGTGAGGTGGATTGTTAACTGGATGAAGGGAAAAAGGCAGAGAGTTGTGATGAATGAGGCAGTGTCTAGTTGGAGGCCTGTGTCTAGTGGAGTCCCTCAGGGGTTGGTGCTGGGACCGATACTGTTCAATGTATTCATCAGTTATCTTGATGAGGGAACAGAGGGCACTGTCAGCAAGTTTGCTGACAGTAGTAAACTGGGGGGAGTGGCTGACACACCAGAAGGCTGTGCTGCCATTCAATGAGACCTGGACAGGCTGGAGGGTTGGGCAGGGAGAAATCTAATGAAATTCAATAAGGGCAAGTGTAGAGTCTTGCATCTGGGAAAGAATAACCCCATGTACCAGTACAGGTTGGAGAGTGAACTGTTAGGGAGTAAGATTCTCCTCCCTCTCTACTCTGCCCTTGTGAGACCGCACCTGGAATAGTGTCCAGTTCTGAGTCCCTCAATTCAAGAAGGACAGGGAGCTGCTGGAGAGAGTTCAGTGCAGGGCCACCAACATGATGGAGTGGAGCATCTCCCTTCTGATGAAAGGCTAAGGGAGCTGGGGTTCTTGAGCTTGGAGGAGACTGAAGGATGATCTTATTAATGTTTACAAATATGTAAAGGGTGGGTGTTAGGAGGATGGAGCCAGACTATTCTCAGTGATGTCCAGTGATAGGACAAGGGGCAGTGGGTATAAGCTGGAATATAAGAGGCTCCAAAGAAACACAAGGAAGAATTTTTTCACTGTGAGGGTGACGGAGCACTGGAACAGGCTGCCCAGGTGGGTTGTTGAGTCTCCTTCTCTGGAGACATTCAAAGCCCACCTGAACATGTTCCTGTGCGACCTACTGTAGGTGGTCCTGCTTCTGCAAGGGGGTTGGACTAGATGATTTTTCAGTTTCCTTTCCAACCCTTGAGATTCTTGTGGTGTTGTAATCTTATCAACCGTCAGTGGTAAATGAAATTAAGTGCTTGGGAAAGAGGGTGCATTAAGTGCAAATAAAATAATTTGTTCACATAATTTGAGATATATAATACTATCATATCTTGCTTCCCCTTGCTCTCCTCTCCCCTTTGTACCTCTAACTACCTTTACTGTGTTGGACTTTGACTGAGCTGCCTGTGCTAACATAGAGTATATGAAGATTTATAAGTATTTCTTTCTATGGTATTATGTCTGTGCTGCATATGTTACAGAAAAAGACACAAACTTGGAATGCTGCACATATTTTGTCTCCTCTCTACCTACCCTGGAAGCTAAGGCCAAGAAATATAATTAAACCATTGTTTTGCATATAAAGAGCTGAGATTACTTCTTTTGGTGCCTTCTGAAGTTGATCACACAGCTCAGTTATATCATAGAAGCTTACTATAAAGACTTATGTGTAATGTACAGATTTTGATGGAAATCTGGAATGATATAAATAATCACCAGTAGGTCTGTCTTATGAATTATTCATATATGAAAACCAAGTTTTCTTTGTCTCTTTGTTGAGCATAAATCTTTTTTTATCTTCTTCTGAATATATGAAGATAGTGTTGAAGTGTTGAAAATTAGAGGATCTTATGTTGTCACAGTGTCTGAAGATGGTCAATACACCAATGCTTTTTACTTCAAACATGCCAGTAAGATATACTAATGGGTGCACTGACTTAAACCAAAGTCTCCTGTTGGCAGTAGCATAGCAAATTTCATTCTCACTGGACAAAGTCTGCAGAATACTTGCAGAGCTTGTGGTGGTTTTTCTTTTCTAAAGCTTGGAGGAGTTTTTCAGTTAAAAAAGAAAAGTAGTAACATCAGAAACTTCTCAGATCTGTTGCACATACTTGAACAAGGAAATGCATAGGGTAACTTATAGTGAGGAGTGGCTTCTATGAACTTGTTACATATTAGATTTATTTATTATTCCTTGGTTATTAACTCGAAAGATGCACTGAATTGTTGTTCTGTCTCCATTTTCATACTTTTCACTATCATATAAATTACTGTTGTATCTCAGTTATCTCATCTTCCGGATTGAGGCATCTGAGTGTCTTAATGATACTCCAGATGAATCTATTACAGGTGTTTGAAAGTGCTTACTATCTTTCTTAGTAACTTTCCTGTTTACATCATTTTTGTGATAAGAGAAATCAGAAGTACCTGAAGTCTTGCAGATGTGGTTGCTCCATGTATTTATACCAGAATGTGACATTCTCTGCTCCTGTTATTGAAAATTTTACGTTGTCTATAGATAGAAGAGTATAGCGGATCTGAACAGACACCTGTTGGAATGAGTCCAGAGGAGGGCCACAAATATATCTCATGGTTGGAGCACCTCTCCTATGAAGACAGAGAGAGTTGGGATTGTTCGGCCTGGAGAAGAGAAGACTCAGGGGACACCTTTTAGCAGCCTTCTGATACCTAAACAGAGCCAACAAGAAAGCTGGAGAGGGACTTCTTACAAAGACTTTTTACTCTTACCATGTAGTGACAGGACAAGCAGTACTGTCTTCAAACTGAAAGAGGGGAATTTAAATTAGAAATAAGGAAAAAATTTCCTACTTTGAGGGTGTTGAGACACTGGGACAGATTTCCCAGAGAGGCTGTGGTTGCCCCATCCCTGTCAGTGTTCAGAAATTTAACGATTTTTCATGCTGTTACCATTTTAAAAATTAAGCATAATGCTAGTAAACATGAAGTCTTCTGTTGCTCCTGTGAAGTACATTTTACCAGAGTAGCCCGTCAGCAGTTTTATGAACTTGAGTGATGTGCTGATTCAAACAATATCAAGATTTACTACTTTATGCTTCTCCAGATTTGAACACTAAGCACAGTTCTTTGAGCACTGTGACCCAGTGAAACATGCACCTACTCTGTTAGGTCTTGATGTTTACCATTGATGGTGGTTTTTTATCTTACAGCTTCTGATGTCCACAGTTGGGAGTCACCCAGTTCCTGTGATCTGTGACCTTTCTGCTTACCAGGCTTCCACCCTGCATGTACTGTGTTATTGCTCTAGTCCTCCACACAATGCCTTTGTCTTCCACTCAATTTCCTTCTGTTCCTGACCATCAGGGAGTGTATGCTTTGTCCACAATGTGTCAATATGATGGAAAGGATCCAGCCATGGATCTCTGAGACCCTGCTCTTGCTTTTTGCTTGTACAGGCCTCTTCTGTAGCATTAGGCTAGAAGTGTTTGATGGTCTCCCTAAATTCCTCATTTACTGTAGTTTGCTGGTTTTCATCTTTTGTTCTAGCAATTGTTTCAAAATTTGTGATCTAATACACTCCTCCACTAAAATGACAGGTCAAGATTTGCTTTTAAATGTCACCTATACAGTTTTATATTCATTTAAGAATGAGTGTATATTTTAGAAAGCTATGCAACTCCAACCGTGGGTACATTCACATCAATGTAAAAGGTTAGACAAACAATCTTTGCTATCAATGGTATGTTTTATGATAATGTAGTTACAGTTGTCTAGCTTGCATTCCTAGGGATGAATTCTGAAATGATTCTACTAATAACACATAAGCAGTGGAGGGACAAGTCTTCAGTGAAATTCTGAAGGTCACTGAAGAAAAAGGATCATTAGTAGCACAACTGCTAAAGCTTGTTTGCCTTTGAATTTATGCTCTTTACCATCCAAAGAATTCTTCTTCCTTTCTCCCCCAAATTTCTCCTCTAGTATTGGTGTTTGATATCATTTGGTTTACCTTCTCTGAAGCCACAGCACCCCTGTCTCCTCCACCCCCCTCAAAGATAAACCCCAAACCAAAACCAAAGAACAATTTACCTTGGATAAGATGTCTTGAGATCATAGAATGTTCTGGATGGAAGGGACTCTTAAAGGTAATTTAATCCAAGCTGTTTTCCTCAAGCAATGTTGTCTAGAGCAAGTTGTTCAGGAGCATCTCCAGTTAGGTTTTGAATATATATATATATATACACTCAAAATCCACACACATACTATACATATATTCAAATATGCACACACTCTGAATGTGTTTTTTTCCATTAATTAGCTGATGGATAATAGATTGGTCAAAACTCTTTTGCCTTCTGTAAAAGCATTACATAGGTGTCTGTATTGTACTCAGCTTCTAATTTTTGTAGAATTTGCAGGAACTTAATTACTTTTGAGTCTTTAGATCCTTTATCAAATTTAGGTGAAACTGGCCAGCAAGTTTAGAAGTTAAATGTGACAGGTGAACAGATGTGAGACTGCCTAAGCCTCATTTCCTTGGAGGCTTAGTCAGTCCAGGTTAAAAATGTCTCTATTTTTGGATTCTCTTTGCATTACCAGGCTAATGTAGCATGAAGCTGTTCAACTATCCTGAGAAGTTAAGCACTGGAGTCTGCTGTTTAATGTGTATTGTATGAGTGGTGTTACATCTTTCCAGTGATGAACGCAGTATATGTAAAGTCTGTCCTGGAAATAGTTTAAATTCACCTTTCTTAAGTGTTGATGTTAACACTTGTTTATGTTAACAGACAGTGTATTTTCTAAATCTCATTGATGCGGGAATTCTTTCCCACTGTCAAAGAAGTGGTTGTATTTAAATGAGAAGTGTTGGGTTCCTTTGTCACTTGTGAACCTTATTTTTCTATTTTAACCTTGCAAGAGTTCAGTGAAGTGAGGGAGAGTGTTTCCTATCATATTCAATTTCCTGAAAACGCATTTGTTACATCTCAAAGGAGGACAGAAGTAGAAGTAACTTCCTAGCAAGTATATCAACTTGAGCTCAAGAGAACAGCAATTCCAAAAGAGTTTGTGTCTTTAATAGTAAATAAAGTTGTTAGGTACACCAAAAAGATTAATGTTAAGACTACTAATCATCTCTTCCTTGGCTTCTCTTAACTCTTAATAAAAAACAAAAAAAGACTAATTTTAATTTTTAATTTCCTGTAATGAACACAGCTTTAAAGAAAAGTGTGTAAATCCAGAGACTTTATGAAGCTTATGGATATGTTTAGGCAAAAAGTAACATCCTGTGTAGAATTTTCCAACAAATAGCAGTTGTGGTAGACTGTCTCATGACAGGAAAACTTCCAGAGGAAGAAAAATATGCACATGCATGTAGTATGCAGATAAAGTGTCATTCTGATGACTGACAGCTTAGAATCTGATACTTCTTTCTTCACACCTGAAGGACATAGTTTAAGCTTTGGTTCTTCAGCTTGGGTGGGAGAGGAATATTCTATTTCACTCACTTGAGCAGTGAAACAGGAGGGGCAGCTCTGCAACAAATAGTGTCACTGAACATGTGTCCACACTAAAACTTTTGGTAGGAGATCTCTGCTTTGCCTACTGTCGTGATTGCTTTCTGTGAGTGAACATCATGTGACCTCTAGAGTGTTTATTGATTTTGAAATTTTTCTCAAATAACATGGTGAGCTTTAAGAGATGACTGTTTGAGGGAAACAACAGGTAGTAAAGGCAGTTAGCTGTGCGTCTGCCACCAGTGTACAATACAAGGAAAACTGCATTTAAAAAAGCATAATTGCAGAAGTAAAAGCATATTTACTATTGGTCTCAGATTGTGGAATGCCATCCTAGAGTGGTATGAAGAGTTAGATGTCTCTTAATAGTACTTGATCAGCTGCTCCTTTTCATTTCTTCTCTCTACCTTTTTGTCTTTCTCTCCTTCCTCCTCCTCATCCCCTGCTGCCCATCTTTGGTGAATGCAAGCGAGATGAGGTATTAAATTGATGATTTGACACGTATGTAATTGTAGTAGTTTGACCCTGGCTGGATGCCAGGTGCCCACCACACCGCTTTATCCCCCACCTCCTCAGCAAGCCAGGGAAGGGGAGAAAATAAGATGAGTCTCATAGATTGAGATAAAAGCAGTTTAATAAACAGCAAAGCCACGCATGCGAGAAGTGAAGCAAAAACAGTTAAAGCTGTTACTCCCTACTTCCCATCAGCAGCGATGTCCGGCCACCTCCCGAGAAGCAGGGCTTCGGTACGTGTAACGGTTGCTTTTGGAAGGCCAGAAATGAATCTTGCCTCCTCCTCCTGCTCCTTTCCCCCAGTTTATATTACTGAGCTGATGTCATATGGTATGGAATATCTCCTTGGTCAGCCTGGGTCAGCTGTCCTGGCCATAGTCCCTCCCAAGATTGTGCCCACCCACAGCTATTGGTGAGGGTGGGGGAAGGAATGCTGGAGGGACAGGCCTGATGTTGTTCGAGCAGTAGTCATAATATTGATACCAACAGTAAGAACAGCACTGCAAGAGCTGCTATGGAAAATCACTACCATCCCAGACCCACTACAGTAATGACAGGAATGCAGCATGAATGGAATTGGATAAACTTGGTTCTGCTTTGTAACTATTTTAAACTAGTGATAGACAATTAGAAATGCTATTCAACAATTGATAGGAAAAAACAAAAGTCTGTTAACGGCATTATGCCTTGAGTTAGGTTTAAAGAGGTATTTCAAGTACCAGACAGAGTTGCTCCGTGGAATAGACAAGTCGACGTTAAACTTTCACACACAGGAGGCTCCTAGCAGTGGAGTCTTCTTGAAATCTTTAGTATTCTTCAATGTGTGGATAATTTGGATATATCCATCCAACAGGAAACACAACTTTCAATGAAAAATACTACTTAAATGGAACAAAATCACACTTGGATTATGTGAGTTTTACCCACATGGACATCCTGGATTTCTGACACGATGAGGTGGATGTCAAAGGCTTGCACTCTGTCTTGACTTGTCAAATGCATCTTCCTTTCCCTGCTTCTGAAGCTATTGGCCAATTGTCAGATTGCAAAGAAAAATAGGATTCCCAAAAGTGCTAGACTTCCTGTTTTGAGACTGTTTAAAATAGGAAGTAAAATGGTGCTTTTCCCCTATTGAACTGAACCCACATCCTTTTTACACAGAGTGGCAGACAGCTGGTGGGTCATAAACCTTCTAGATCCCTTATAGAACGTGTGCTGTCAGAGTATACTGTCTAGCAGGGATATCATAGGCCATGTGAGATGAAAGCTGACCTGAGGGGCTGGGTTGCAGACATTCATGGGATGAAGAACACGTTTGCTGGAGACCAGGTTCTCTCATTTCACTGATGATGCTATGACATAGTTACATAAGTTGTGCTTAAACTAAAGAGTCTTTCCAGAGTCAATTTTAGACATTGACAAACCTATCCATTCTGTCTTAATTCACAGTAAACTCAGAGGATTTACAGGCTTGAAATATCACACCTAGTTTAATTTATTTTACTTTTGTGTTTGCATTCTAAATGGATGGCTTATAAAGAGAATTGGGTAAAAAGCATTATGTTTTCTTATGCAATACATTTTTCCTATGATACACAATAGTCTAGTTATTTCAGACTGATGGTATACTTAAAAAAGGATGGGACAGTGAATAGGTGTCTTTGAATTATTTTAACATATAAATATATTATCAGATCTCATTAGTAATACAGATGTTATTAGCTGTTCGATGACCTAAGCAGTCAAATCTCTTCGATCTGCGGGTGGGGCAAATGCTTTCTATGGAGGATTATTCATAGGACAAAACACTGCCCTAAATCATTGCTTAGCTGTTCGTAACAGTACATCATTCAATCATAGAATGGTAGGGGTTGGAAGGGACCTTTAGAGATCATCTAGTCCAACCCCCCTGCAGAAGCAGGTTCACCTAGATCAGGTCGCATAGGAACATGTCCAGGTGGGTCTTGAAGACCTCCAAGGAAGGAGACTCCACAACCCCTCTGGGCAGCCTGTGCCAGGGCTCCCTCACCTGAACAGTGAAATAGTTTTTTCTTATGTTTAAATGGAACTTTTTGTGTTCCAGCTTCATCCCATTACCCCTTGTCCTGTTGCTAGCTACTATAGAAAAAAGGGATGTCCCAACCTCCTGACACCCACCCTTTAGATATTTATAAATGTTAATAAGATCTCCCCTCAATCTCCTCTTCTCCAGACTAAACAGCCCCAGTTCCTGCAGCCTTTCCTCATATGAAAGATGTTCTGTACCCTTGATCATCTTGATGGCCCTGCACTGGACTCTCTCCAGCACTTCCCTGTCCCTCTTGAGCTGAGGAGCCCAGACTTGGACACAGGACTCCAGATGAGGCCTCACCAGGGCAGAGTAGAGAGGGAGCAGAACCTCCCTTGACCTGCTGGCCACACTCTTCTTGATGCATCCTAGGATGCCATTGGCCTTCTTGGCCACAAGGGCACATTGCTGACTCATGGTTAGTTTATTATCAATCAGGACTCCCAGGTCTCTCTCTTCAGAGCTGCTCTTCAGCAGTTCGACCCCCAGCCTCTACTGGTTCATGGGGTTGTTCCTTCCCAGGAGCAGGACTCTGCACTTGTCCTTGTTGAACCTCATGAGGTTCCTCTCTGCCTAACTTTCAAGCTGGTCAAGATCCCACTGAATGGCAGCACAGCCTTCTGGCGAATCAGCCAGTCCTCCCAGTTTGGTGCCATCAGCCAACATGCTTAGGGTACACTCTGTCCCCTCATCCCCTCTGTCCCCTCTGTACCCTCATTGATGAAGATGTTGAACAAGACTGGCCCCAGAACTGATCCCTGTGGAACTCCACTGGCCACAGGCCTCCAACTCGACTCTGTGCCATTGATCACCACCTTCTGGGCTCTGTCATTTAGCCAGCTCTTGATCCACCCCACATCCTTTTATATGTTGCAGTTTGACTGTTCAGCACTTAAGATGGATTCCATTACTAACGCTGTGTTCTCAAATGCCTTCTTTTTTCCTTTTTGAACCAAAGCAATATCTCGTGTTATGTTTTCACAGGAAGCAAAACCTGTAAAAGTGATTTCCTATGTCATGTTTTGTAGGTTTGGTTTTCAGTACTTTTTTTCTTGTTAGCTTGTTAAGGTTTTCATAAGTTCTGCAGGCTGTTTTTTCCTATTTGCCTTTCAAACATACAAACAGTTTTGTTCTGTTCCAGCTTTTTTAAAATAAAATAGGTTCACAGTTACTTATGGACATAGCAGGACCAAGAATTTTATGTAATCACATCAGAAAGCATTGATATAGTTATCAATTGATGTAAAATTAAGAAGGTAAAAAACCCCTTGGGCTATTGAATAGGAGTATCAACATTCATCCTTTAAATTCCATACAAGGGTAATTTACTTGCCTTTGTTTACTTAAGGGACAGTGGTAGCAGTGGACTTTACAATAGTTGTTAACAATCCTTAAAATCATAGAAGTTGTATCATCTTACTCTAGTAGTGAATGCAGTTCTGCTTTATCTTTGTGAAGGATTGTTGTGGATTATGCTGAAAAAGAATTAGGTTTGATATGTTAGGTTTGGGATGGTTTGTATTTGTTATAAAGTAGAATTATCAGCTACCCCATTTTAAACTACATGATAGAATCTGTGAGGATATTCTGTTTATTTTTGCAAACATGTTATTACTGTTACTCTTTATTTTTTGTCAAGTAATTGGATTTTCTGTGATGTTTGAAGTATTTTTTTCTTTTTCTGTAAGGCATGTACATAAAGTTAAGATAGATTCAGTGGGTATCTTCATTTAACAAAGTTTGACTTAAATCTTAATAAAAATTTATCTTCAGATTAAGTATCATATGTCATATATAATATGCTTTAATTTGCACTTAGCAATTACAGCTCTTCCTGGAAAGGGAAGGTTGATTTGATTAATCACACTTAAAGACTGTTATAGTGAATAAACCAGAAAATGGTTTGACTTGATTTCTGACATAATTGCTTCATTTGGATTGGCATCACCTTCCAGCAGTCATTGAAAAAAGGGGGACTGATTTCATGTAAAAGAATTGAGAAAATTATTAAGTAATGCTAAAGTTGGTAACATGTAAATAACAATTTATATGAAGATCTGTATAAAAAGGAGAAAAAAAACTCACTTCAGTGAATACTTTTCTTAAACTTAACTCCTCAATTGCTAATGTAATATTGTAATAAGCTTATTGCTACTATTGTCCCTGTACATAAATTGAAAAAAAAATATGCTGGAGGAAAGGGGAAAGAGAAAGTGGTTTTTCGTTGTAATAATTTTAACATTTTAGAATAGCTGTTTTTTTGATGGTCTATAATAATTAATTTGTTAGTAATGGTTTCTGAAAAAAAATTAGATTTACCCAACTATGGTGTTATGAGGCAAAGTTCCAGTTGGAAATCTCTTTTTGGTTTAGAGCTGGCTTGCAATATTGTTCTCTGCAGCTCCTGTCTTTCTCCTTTTCTTTCCTTGCTTCTTAAATAAGTATAAAGTAAGAGTGTCATTTTCTGGTGCTAGCCAAGTAAAAGTCCTAATACACGACACACACAACACATACAGGACAACCAAGGGTTCAGGCCCAGTCAGCATGGCTTTATGGAAGACAGGTCCTGCTTGACTAACTTGATGTCCTTCGGTGAAAGAAAGACTGTGGATGTTGTTTACTTGGACTTTAGTAAAGCCTTTGATACCGTTTCCCACAGCATCCTCCAGGAGAAACTAGCTTCCCATGGCTTGGATGTATGTACTCTTTACAGAGTAGAAAACTGGATAGCTGTGCCTAGAAAGTGGATGGGGAAGGAGTGAAGTCCAGTTGGCAGCCAGTCACCAGTGGTGTTCCCCGGGACTCAATGTTGGGACCATTTCTGTTTAATGCCTTTATCAATGATCTGAATGGGGGGATTGAGTACTCTCCAAGTTGGCATATGAAATGAAGCTGGGTGGGTGCATAGATGCACTTGAGGGCAGGAAAACTGTTCAGAGGTATCTGGACAGGCTGGATCGATAGGCTAAGGCCAACTGTCTGAAGTTTAACAAGGCCAAGTGCCAGGTGCTGCACAATAATCCCAGGCAATGCTACAGGGTTGGGGAGCAGTGGGTGGAGAGCTGCCCAAAGGAAAAGGACCTGGGAATATTAATTAACAGCTGTCTGAACTTGAGCCAGAAGTGGGCCAGGGTGGCCCAGAAGGCCAATGGCCTCCCTGTATCAGGAACACTGTGGCCAGCAGGACCAAGGAAGTGATTGTCCCTCTGTGCTTGGCACTGATGAGGCTGCACCTTGAATACTGTGTCCAGTTCTGGGCCAGACACTTCAAGAGAGACATTGAGATACTAGAGCATGTTCAGAGAAGGGCAACAAAGCTGGTGGAGGGTCTAGAGCACAAGTATGATGAGGAGCAGCTAGGAAAACTGAGGTTTTTTTAGTCTGGAGAAGAGGAGACTGAGGGGAGACGTGATCACTACCTTGAAAGGATGTTGTAGCGAGGGGGGTGTTGGTCTCTTTTCCCAACTCATAAGTGGTAGGATGAGAAGAAATGGCCTCAAGTTGCTCCAAGGATGATTTGGATTGGAGATTACAAAGAACTTTTTCACTGAGAGGATTGTTAGACTCTTGAACAGGCTGCCCAGGGAGATGCTGGAGTCACCGTGCCTGGAGATATTTAAGACACATAGGTGAGGTGCTGAGGGATATGGTTCAGTGGTGAGCCTGGCAGTATGAGGTTAGTGGTTGGACTCGATGATGTTTAAGGTCAGTTCCAACCAAGATGAATCTTTGACTCAGTAATTTTGTTGAAATGTCTTCTAATTTCATTTTGCATTTAAAAGAAAGTGGCATTGTAATTCAGAATTAATGAAATTGCAAAAGCAAGTGTGTGTTCAAGACCCGCCTGGACGTGTTCCTATGCAACCTGATCTAGGTGACCCTGCTTCTGCAAGGGGGGTTGGACTAGATGATCTCTAGAGGTCCCTTCCAACCCTACCATTCTGTGATTTTGTGTAAGCTTCTTGTGTAAGTTTTAATCTTGGAAGCTTTTCTGGATTCTTGCTTTCAGAAAAAAAAGGATCCTTCTTATGCTTACATGTCAACTTGTTTTGGTATTTAAAGCCAAATTCTTCCCCATTGTTGTATTATTTCTGTGACTGAGGAGTACTGGTCTTACAGGTGTGCACTGCAGGCAGGCAGCTTTGGAACAAAGCCTTAGATCATGACCTATCAGTAAACTCCAATTTGACAGTGTTCTGGCTTTCCTTGGTACTTGAAATCCTCTCTGCAAGTTGTTTAGAGTCATCTGTCTTGCTGCTTAGGCTTCCTTCTTAGTAATGCAAACCTCAACTGTGTTAATTCTGTTCTGATGTGCTTCTGGTCCCTTATAAAGTTCTCTGCATCTAAGAACTGCCTTCACTTTTCAAAGTGAGATGTGTTAACATTTTATTTTGAGCCTTAATATGAATTTTCTCAACTTTTATTTTTGTTGGTTTCCTTTATGTGATGAGCAACATCTGTTACCTTTTTTGTTTTCCAACTTTTCTTATTTCAACAATGATTGTCATGTGTAGGCAGTATCAGTGCCAGAGTCATTCTCTTGCAATAACTTTTGGAACAGCTGCATAGTCAGCTGGTAGTTGCTGAGGGGGATCCGAAAACTGCCCAAGAGCTGTTTTCAAGGGCAATGTCTCTGTGGCCTGATGGTTTGGGTCTGCCATTGAGTTTCTGTTGCGTTGTGGGAGGAATTTGCTGTTGCTGTTCTACTTCAGAGTTGTTTATTTTGTAGGGAAGGCGTTGAATCCTTTGGGAGTATTTTTTCTTGCTCCTTCCTCTTCAGAGATCACCCCTTGATTCCAGATCTTCAAATTCTGATGCCCAGCAAAGGAAACTTCACAGCCCTGCTCATGCTGTGTGACCCTTGCTCTACTGCTCATGGCCTCATTTAGGCTAAGAGCTGTCACCTTTGGCAAACAAGAAAGTATGTGAACACATTAGGCATGCTCTTTTTTGGACTGGGCATGCATACTGTTATGCCTGACTGTTATACCATGAGCTGGTCTCTGTGAGATAATAGTGGCAAGTGTTCATCTAAACTAGAGCAGATATAGCAGTAGTGGATCTCCCTCATCTGCGTGCTTTCACAGAATGGGTGTTCCTGTCACCTGTACCAAAGTAAAACAAGTTGTGTCATAAGCAGTACCTGTATGGCGTATTTACATCTTGTATATTCTTGTACTGCTGCAGACCACAGATTGGATAGTAACTGGCATGCAGTACATATTGTGAATACTTTTAAGTGTTTTGTTGCTTTGTACTCTATTCTTCAGTGTCTGTAAGATTTAGGCTAATCAACTAAATGCTAGAAGTGCTCCAATATGGCTACCTTGAAACCCTAAACTATAAGTCAAGACTCTGCTCCTAATTTTACACTCCTGCTGCAGTATTTATAGCCTTGACAAAGATGTATTGAACTTGAGAGTGGGGACAAGATTAAAAAAGAATCTCTGGCAATAGAAGCTCTTTCTCATGAAGGAAGAAAGAGAAATAGGCCACAGGACACTTGTTTCAATTTCACCAATTTGACATCATGAGTACCTGTAGTCCAATAGATCTTTCTCAATGTGCTTGACCTTGCAGAGGCACGAGAAGTCTAATTGCTTCCAAGGAAGAAGTTTTTCCATCCACTGGATGTATTGTCAACTACTTCAGTGAAAAAAATTGAGTGATTTACATCCTGTCTCTGCAAGATATTTAAATTATTCATTATTGTGTAGTTTAAACTTGCTGTATGTCTTTCAAGTCTTGTCAACCAGTATTTTTTGCTATGACCTGAAGTGATGGAGTGTAACATTATTTTGATTCCTGGTAAAAATTAGAAGCTTCATAATGCATGATAGCTGTCAGTAAAGACAGTGATACATGGTGTACATTGTTAACAAATTAAATTTCTGAATATCTGTAATGGTTTACCTCACCTTTCCAAGAAATCTGTGCATGAGTATCTTTTAGGATGATGGGAGGAGATGTGTCTCCTGAATATTGGCAGAAAGCCCTCAGAGTCCAGTTTGATGAAGTAGTTGGTAATAATGGATTGTTTGTTCAAAAAGCCCAACACCCAAAAAACAAACACCACCTCCTTACCCCCAAAAAAACTCAGCTCAGAAAAACTCTCAAAACACAAGCAAACCCCACAAACTGGAATTATAAAGGTATTTAACCTAATTCTGCTCCCAGTCAAATTGTTCCTAAAATGTTCATCATTTGTGGCATGCCACTGCTACTTCAAGAAGACGACACTGGTAAATGGAGAAACTTACAGAAGCAAAAGATCTGCAAAAGAGGTGTGGGAGCAGAACATATATAGAGCTTAGAGTGGAACAGAGGAAGAAGAAAAAGAAAACTTAATGTAGCCTTTCAGTATCTGTAAAACAAAACCACTATAAAGAAGAGCTACTAATTGTGATTTTGCAGCAGCATATAGCACAAAGAAAATGTTTTATCAAACTATGAAGAATTATAAATTTGGATTCACATCTGAGGAGTTTGTGTTGCTGATGAGGGAATCACAGTAAAGTGGAATCACCCCCACCCAAACCTGCAGGTGTTTTTAAAGAGATTGTTCATTTTTTCCTTATAAAAGTGGACATCTATTTATTTGCATTATTCTATCTTCTGCTTAGTTAATAGTGAAGAGTTAAGTAGAAGCTTTGAAAGGTGCTTTTAATATCTTATATTGATATGTGTCTTTATTTTTCATATATAGTGTAAAGAATTGTATAATTATGGCTTAATCACTAAATTGAAGATGAGGTAAAGTTTTGATATACCAACCAAATTCAATTTTAGGTAGCTTTCAGACTTTGTTACGATAACTGGGTTAAATAATGAGGTTTCCAAGTAGCATAAATAGAAGTGCAAATAGTGTTAAATGTGAAAGTTGTGTCAGACAGCAGTAAAATGTCACGTGTGGCTTCCCTGAAAACTTTTATCTTGCAATAACTTTGAAATTGAAATGTAATTTGCAATCTCATGTTAGTCAGTTTGTGTTGGGTGGTTTGCAGCTTTGGAATCAATTCCAGTATTCTTTATTCTTCACATTATAACTCTGTGGACAAGGCACATGGGAAGCTACTCTTGTGCATCATCAATAGAGTACACTGCTGTTCAGAGTCAGTACTGAAATCTTCAGCCTCTGGATTTTGCTTGTCTTAGTTCCTGTATGGTTAGTTTACACTGAAATTGTGTATGAGAAGAATATAAAGATTTTGGGAGGCAACTTCTAAATGCAAGAGACTGTATTTGGCTATTGAATAAGAGAAATAATAGTTGCACTGAAACTCGGTGCCCTGGCAGGCATGTTTTTAATTTAAATCTTTGCAACCTTACTATATTCATGAATCTGGGAGATATGTGGGAGATATTGGGAATTATTTGGAATTTCATAATAAGGTACTTCAGATTTGTGTTTTGTTGAAATGAAAGACCAACACAGGTGTTTCAAAACATTTGGAACATGGGAAACACTGGGATTTTTTTTTTTGTAATTTTGAACTTAATTCTAAACTATGTAAAAAGAAATAAAGTATCTTAACTGACACTTGCTATTTAAAAATGTGAACTATTTAGTTCCTAACTAGTTGCTAGGTGACTCCTCAAAAGGATGGCCCTGTTTAGCTTACCATAGGTATTGTGTGCTTGCTTGCATAGTAAATATGAAATAAAATGAAAAATATGAAAAAAAATACCAGTGTTAGGAGTAAAAAGTGTTGAACCTGTAAATATTCTTGCAAGCAAACACTACACATTTTATCATTGCCATGATTGCTACTGGCTAACAGGGATCAGTTCTCCAAGAAATGAGTTTTCTCTTCTACTTAATTGAAGTCTTAAGATATTTTAGCTTGTAAGCAATAGAACATACATGTACATTTGCGAGTTTTTTGTAGTTAAAATTATTGGAAGTCACACTGTATTTGTGAGAAACATCTACATTTAACCTATAGCCCTGTATAATAACCCCATATGTGGTAGTTCCTGGTTTGAATGAGATTTGGAAGGTAACCTACGATACTGAAGTCTTTCAGATACTTAAATCCTGCTGTCCTCGCTGACAAATGATAACATATACATGAACAAAATAGTTTTCAGTAAAATAGACTTTCTGGCAATTTAGGGAATACTGTAGAAATCCTCTGTTTATTCACTTCTCCTCTACAAGTATCAGCAAGTTAAACACAGGTGCTAACCACAAGGGATACAGCTTTGTAAATTGGGTTGTTCAATATGTTAGAATGTGAAAACTGTTAATTTTTATCAGCAGAAACCTGGACACTGAGCATCTTAGCTACTGGAGGGCAAAAAATAAAGATCTAATTCACCACTATACTTGGAATATATGTTACCCAGTTATTTCGCATACTTATTTGCATTCATTTGTTGGCCAATCTTCATGGTCGGATGTTTCGAAAAATAATTTACCCATAGCTGAACAGGAACTATGTGAAATAATCTGCTTTTGGGTCGAGCAAATTTAGTATCTTAATCTTGGTTTAATTTAATTTGTTCTTATGGTAGCAGTGAATTTTTCAATGGTTCAGTTGGTGCCTAATTACTCTATAAGGGATTTAGTATACTTTGAGAATACTCATGTTGGCGTAAAGTGCAAAACCCATTAATTTGGGTACATTTCTTGTCTTTCCACTATGTAGGATATGAGCAACTGTAGGAAGGTAAACCTAGTGATTTGATTGTTTTGAGATGGTAAAAATTTCTTCTAAAAAGACTTTTAATGTCATGAGACATCTTATATCCTGTGATGTGGTGTGAAGCATAGTCACCATTTGTGAATGCCTCAAACTCATAGTCTTTTATTGACCTCTTAGGAGGCTCCAGATGTTGAACCATTGTATGAGAGAGGTCTCAGAGGAGGTCATATGTTCACATGAATCTCTCTGTTTTTTTTTTTTTATAATTTGCATTTATTCTATTTAATAAGGGTAATATTCGTGTTTTTCTTCATAGAAAAGATTTCCAGTTCTAAATGGGTTCAGTGTTTTTTAGGCAGGTTTTTTTGATGGAATCCTTAGCTGTTTATAGAGCAACCTGCTGTGTTGCCCATGATATGATGTTAAAAGTACATGTAAAGATATACATTTAGAATTACACAATCGCCTTGAAGTGTAACGTTTGCCATACTTTTTTTAGAGCCTCACTTTTAGTGCTCCCATTAATCCATTTTACCAGCAAATGTCTCATCATAAGTGCATTTTCAAATATATGGAAACAATACGTAAAAATAAATTTTGACAATTTACTTTTAAAACATCTGGTATTTATGAGCATAAACCAGTGAAGTTGTTATGAGTTTAAGACTTAAACAGGTGGAAAACAACTGATTTAAACATTTGTACAACTTCACCTCCTGCAAAAATGATTCTGGTAATACCTTTATCCCATTCAAAGCCAACATATCTGTTTTCCCTTCCCTCATCTTCTGTCCTTACTCAGGGTCATCTAATGTATTGGAGTGATGCACGTGGTACAATTGAAATACCATCTCCACAGTGAAGCTTGGAACAATTTATACTTGTTTGTATCTAGAAAAACTATCAGTTCATTTGGTGGCTCTCAGTTGGAAATGCTGTGCCTCCAGGTGTAAATAGTAAGGTCACGGTGGGGAGTTGCTTCTTGTTGAGTGAAGATGAGATTTGAATGCAAGCAGTAGGAGATAGGTTCGTTATGTGCTACTGAAATTACCTTCAGGTTACACTGTGACAGGGCTATAAATTGAAAAGCAACAGACCTGTCCAGCAATGCACTCCTGCAATAAGAGGGTAGAATACCTCGTTAGTAAGACTTGTTTCTGAGTGGTAGTTGAATGAATTCCGGTCTTATTTGCTTTCATGATGTGGTTTAAGTAGCATCTCTGTAATATGCTTCAGTTTTGTGATCTGAGTGAGAGCATTAGCAGTCACAATTATCATGCTAGGAGCAGCTACATTACAGTTTGGCACACCCAACTGAGAGTAATCACTGAAAGTTTTTATCAGTAGCTTTGTACCTCCCAGGTAAAGAAGTCCTCAGCACTGTTTCCAGTGTTGCCTTTCTGTTGATGCCTCCTTTTTCTCATATTCTTCCTCTGAAAACTTTGTTAAAATCTCTTGTCTGGAAGTCAAAGCAAAAACTGCCTCTACAATGCTACTTTCTTTTCTTTAACCTGTTATATTGCCAATTCCTATCTATAAGATTACTGTATCTGTATTTACTTTCTCAATATGGCACTTGCAATTAAATCATATATACTTACAGTTTTCAATGAGTTATCTTTTCCAACTTAGATTTATACATCTAGTAGGGTCACTAGGCAGCATTTGCCTTTCATTCTTCTGACATCCTATATGAAGAGACCTTTTCATTGGGATCTAATGAGTTTTCTGATGTAAACAAGTTGGTGCATCTCGTGTTTAATTTTACATAAACACCATTTAAAAAACTTGATTTGCCCATTCCCTGCCAATCCTCTTCCTAATTTAGTTTTAATTTGAGATTAATAATATTTCAAACCATATACAAGTTTCTTCATTAATTCTAGTTGATGATGTTGGTGTATAATCCTTTAAAAATCAGTAGGCAAAGCTAGTGATCATAATATCTGTGTGTAAGCGATGTTCTGTTTTCTTTGCTCCCTGTCCACCTCTTCAGAACCCTTTTGCTTCACCATTCAAAGTTGATTCAATAATAATAGTTGCTTCAGCGTTCAAACAAATATTTTGTCCCTGAAATACATTTTTGGTAAGATTCTTGGAGCACTGAGCTGAAGATGTTTTTGTTTTGTTGGCTAAAGAGTTCTGAGTGCTCCCAAATTTTTGATCTGTTTAGATACTCTTTCCTTCATTTCTGTCTGAGGAGAGGAGAAAATCCAAAGGAAAATCAGAGGTGTCAGGTGGTGGTTGGGCACTTCTACTTTTTTTTTTCCTTTTTTTACCTCCCATGACTAATATTCTTGCGCTGTACAATGTGAATTTGTATTACCTATAGTGCTCCCATGAAATGACCAGCTCTAACTTAAAATGCAGTCTAAGGAAGTTTCCTTAAGTCTCCCTTAACTTGCAACTGTGACTTGTAAATGTCTCTCTAAATGATTGGCTGTTGACACTTTTTTTTCTGAAAAGTAGATTAATTTTCTAGTAAAAAGCTAAAAGCTGTAACTAAAAACTGCCTTTCCATAGACCTTGCTGCTCATAGATGTGGAACAATCCCTCCACTATTGAATAGAGATACAGTGAAGTTTTAGATACTCAGTTTTCTAAACTCAAAATTTAAAAAGGTGGCAAGGTTGCTTCTCTGTTAGCATATCTGTTGAAAAATTTCAAGACCCATATCAGATGGTTTCAAGTTGGCTGCTCAGCCCTGAAGAGACATTTTGAAGCACTCAGAGTTAGTAGAAAGTGCTGAGAAAGTTGACTTTTCCCTTTGAACACTAAATTTTGCTTTTCCTCTTCTCGTAACCAAAAAATGTTGTTAATTTTGGTCTCTACAGAAACCATCCCTTCTCCTATTAAATGTCTTTATTACTTACAGACAACATCACACATTATATCAATTTGAAATCTACATTATTAATAGGATGTATTAATTTCTCTGTTAACTTTGGCAACACCTCTTTTCCTTCATGTGAATCTACCAATTTATTTCAGCAATTCCATTATCAGGATACGTAGTTCTGATGTTCATCAGGACAACCACTTTGCGCAGGGTGTGATTACAGTTACTTTGCTTTGCAAAATGCAGTTGCAGTAAAGATACACCATTAATTTTATCTACCCCAGTTCAGTGATATTAGGTTATAATCATGCAAATAAGATTTGATTGCCTTTGTACCTTCAGTTCAGTAGTAGAAGGTAAAAGATTCCCTTTCCTTTCCGACAGGTGCTGTGTGATTCCTTATGTTCCTTCCCTGATAGAACTTCTAAACACTGATAGCAGGGCTGCAGACACAACCTGAAATGCTGATACCAAAGTTCAAAGTCTAACCCTAAATCATAGCAATGATTTCTGATCCTCGGTATGAATAAGCTCTTTTCTTTCTCTTTCCTTCCAGCATTGTTCCTATATATTGATTACTAGTATGATGCTCAAGAATTTTGCACTGAGTAACAATTTATTACTACTTTTGTGATTTTATTATTATTATCTGAATCTCACATGACGTTTGCCTTGTTTTAATCTTGATACAACTTTTGCTGTATATTTCTTTTTCTATATGAAAGTGCCTGACCAGTTATGATGTGGAAATAATCTATAACAGTAAACTTACACCCTAAAATACTCTTATATCTTCAACTCTTTTGTTCACAGTCAGAAAAGGGAAGTCATAAGATACAAGTGGTTTTACTTTCATAACAGTGGATAAGCACATCAATAATTTAAGTGTACAATGAAATGTTTAATGTTGGAGCCATGAAATATTTGTGTAAATTGTACTTTTTCATTGTATCATTTTCATTGTGACTAAATGCATCATCCATTTCTGTAGCTACTTAAATGCGGAGATTACTTTTTAAAAGGGTCATAGTACAGTGTGTCTAGACTGGAGACTGATAATCAGATTTGATGACTAGAATGCTGCTCTGCAAAGTTTGGGAAACTAAGTTTAAAAGAATTCTGTCTAGAAACAATGTAAATATTTGCATTTTGGGGCAGAGTTTTTTATAAGTTCTTACTCTGCATCCCAGCATTTACTGAGCACATTGAGAATTTTGTCCATGTGCTGGTAGATCCAGTTGTGCTGCTAGCCAGGACTAGACACCTTTGCCTTCACGCTGTGGGACACTTGCAGTGCTGCAGACCAATTGTTCAGACAGAGGAGAACTGCCCAGTTCGGCAACATGTCAGCTGTTGTCAGCCTGGTAAGCTGTGACCCGCTTTAGCTTCCTACCATGGGTATCTCCACATGAGTACTTGTATGATTGTTATTTCTATCTTACAGAGAAGTAATTCCAGATAGGGGAAGGGAAACTGGAACAGGAACTTTCGGTTAATTTGTTCTTTTTATTTGTTGCTCTTCACTTGCAAATACCTGTGTTAGTTTTGCCTGTAAACCAGTCAGGACAGCTAAACTGTTGGCTGTGACTTTGGCAGACCTTCTCCATGTCTCAGAATACTCTCCTGGACATGGGGCTCTGGGAAGCTTAGAGTTAAGAGTTGCCAGTCTCCACCCTGCTCTTGGAAGTGGGAGAGAGTAGCAAGCAAAATTCATAGCGTTGTGGGAAGTGTGCAGCGAGGAACTGTCCTTTTACTATGTTAAAGCTCAGTATCACAAGTTGAATTCCCTTTTGAGAAACTGTAGTGCTCAACTACCAGAGTGAAATTCCATAAAATGCAAGAACTTAGAGAAGTAGATACACCATGATACTAGAAATAAAGCCATTGCTCTCACTAGTGAAAAATCTGAATGACCCTCCTCCTCCACATTCAGTCTAAAAGTTGACTTTCAGTTTCTAGTTTCTATGTCCTATTCAGTTAAATATTGAGCAGAACAGCTATTGTAGTCTGTATGGAAATACGTGGATCTACAGAGTCAAGAGATGGTCAGCATGACTTTTAATTAAGCATTCTGGGTCTTCATGTCCAAAACAGTCTCAAACTTTAAATACTACTGTGCTCTGTTATGTGCTTAGTCTAGACTTTCCCATTTCACACAACTAATACAACAGTTTGCACCCACAGATCATAGTGTCTCAGAGACAAAATGTTGTTAGGTTAGTTTCTTTTGTATTAGATTAGGAAAGAGCATCTGCTCCAATTTTCTCCTTATTAAATGTTGATATTATAAACCCTTTCAGCTCTGGTAAATATCTGCAGCTGTGCAATTTTTTTTTTACCTTTGTGAAAATTAGCATAAATGATGGAAAGAGAAAGCAGCAATGGTGGACCCTAAAGTGCCATCACAGTGACTGTCTTGTCTCCCCTTCAAAATTGATGGTGGTGAAGTCTGTAAATGTAAAGATTTTTGAGCTTTTGGGAATGAAATGAAGACTCTAGTCAATAGCTTGCCTTTTTTTCTCAGTCTTCTGTGTAGCTGAGCAGAAAGTATAATTATTAGAATAACCGAATTCTTAGGAGTAATGTTAACAGCTGCCTTATTGCTGCTAGAAGTCACATTTATTTCTTCTGTTACACTGTTAAAGTCAGTTCCATCATTATAAGGCATGGAGTTGGTCTCTAGAGCATTTCCCGAGGCCCAAATATATTCTAGTCTTAGGGCTGAAGTTTTTTGGTTTTTGTTTTTTTTTTTTTTGTCTGGGAATGACAAAGAAAAAAGTACTGACAGTTTTATTTCCTAGTCTGTAACCCTTCAAGTCATACCTGCCCATTTGTTAGCTCCTTACTGTGGCCTCTGTATTCTCTGAAGCAGCAGTGCAAAAAAAAATTGAAGAATGGAGAATAGAGAGGTTTTGACATTTTGCAAAGTGATTTCATGTTACTTCATTACACTTGAATGAGAATGAAATGGGAGGTGGACAAGAGGATCACCGAGTCCATTCTGAAGTGGAAAATGTAGAACCAGCTTTTCAGTCTGAAAGTTGTGCTTGCAAACAACTCCTGAAAGTATTCTTAATATTTTTTTATTATTTAGGACTAAAAATAATACCAGTAAGGTTCCATGTATTACAGATAATCTTACTGAGTGGAAATCCAGTCTGTTATTAAAAAGAAAAAAATCTATATTTATTTTTAAATTTGAAACTAGTATATACCGTGTACAAAGCAGAATAAGTTCCAGAGTATGGGAACACCATATAAAGTATGTTCATATTGCTGTAGATGTCTTATGATAGTGCACTAATCAGCAAGGATAATTTTGATTTCCAAATAAAAGGCCTGACTTGTATTTATGAGTCCATCAGCTGGAGTTAGCTGTTTGGGAACAGCAAACAGCCCAGCAAGCTGACTGTTTGGTTTCAAGTTTACTAAAGACTATTAAGATCCTGTAGAAAAAACAAAAGAAGCTTTAAAGGAGGAAGTACTGTCTGTTAAACAAAGTGATATGACTGAAGAAAAGAGAGCAAACTTTTGAGAACTGTCCTATTGTTAGATCTGTGAATATGCTCATATTGGATAGAATGTAAAACATAAGCTGTCAGTTATAAAATAAATGAAATTTTAGTAACAAATCTGCCTTTGAATGTGTACCTCTAAATCCACGAAATCTACAGTTTAAAACTGAATTGATGTACTTGCTTCATTTTCACTGTACTGTCTGTGTTCTGGCAGGGAGAGCGGGAAGAGTAGTGTTTGCTTGTGGAGAAATGCAGGAGTTGAGAAGTGGAAAAGTGGGAATGCTGAAGTGGTTCCTTCCCTTGGAGGCTGGGTCAGAGGGTCTGCCTTCATCACTGTGAATGTCATTTTGCTTCCAGCTGGTATGTGCCTCTGGACAGTCAGAGTTACCTTGCAACTATTGGTATTTTTAAAGTGCTGTGTTCAAGTGTTCTGGCAAGAATGCTGCTCTGCACTATTTGGTTATAGTACTTGTATGACCATGAAAAGAAAAGTTTTATTGTCAAACATAAGAAACAGACGTTCCATGCCTCTAAAAGGCTTATTTTCTGATTGTGTTCAAATTAGAAGTCTAAAGACACAAGTCTCTACCTGAAGTATTTGAATGACATAATATGGAGAGTATTGTAAGCTAAGTTCCCCATGACTTGCTAAGTTTCATTTCTCCAACTTAGTATTGAAAAGTATAGATACTGTCTCAAAATTAGAATCATAGAATGGTAGGGTTGGAAGGGACTTTTAGAGATCATCTAGTCCAACCCCCCTGCTAAAGCAGGTCCACCTAGATCAGGTTGCATAGAAACATGTCCAGGTGGGTCTTGAAGACCTCCAAGGAAGGAGACTCCACATCCTCCCTGGGCAGCCTGTTCCAACATTAGGTGGCTTTTCAACTGATAGCTTTCCATCTCCTTTACCTAAAACTAAATTTATCTGTGTGTATACATACATACACATCTGTGCAAACACATCTGTGTTTGCATACATACTTTTTTGACAAGTACTGCTATAATGCTTTTATGCCTATGTCTTTATTAATGAAGATGCAATTCTTTATCCTGGAAGCTGATAGTCATTTAGTCTCTGACAAATGGGCACTTGGGGACTATGTGCTACTTCTCAATGCAGTGAAGCTGGCATAAATACAGAAAGCAAGCTGTTGTTTCCTCACCTGGACTGCACATTGCTTCTTGGTGGTACTGCAACTCTCCTGCCTTTGGGACTCCAACTTGTAACTTATGCCTGTGTGCCACCGCTATATGCTGTGCAGACATATGTTGGTAGCTAATGGGGAATCAATCTTCAAAACACATATTACATAGTTTCAGTATTACTGTAATGAATGCTAGTGAATTGTTTTTCTTGTATCTTGTTGTAGTTTTACTTATTATCACCTTGCATGCTTTCCATATTAGTGTCTTGAATTGTAGTAGCCAGTAAGAACTGTCAACTATAAGCAATAGAGCCAAAAAAATGGTAGATGTACAGAGATAAGTGTTGCAGACTGTCTTCTTGGATTGTCCTATATGTTGCCATTTGTAAAAGATCCAGTTCTTATTGAAGCAGCTACACTTTTACTATGTAGACAATGTCCCTTTGTGACATCTGTGCTGTTAACAGAGCACAGAAACTGGGCTTATAGGTGAATCTGGCCTTGGCTGACTCTCTGAAATTATCCAGAGAGAAGTAATGGAAACAGGTTTAATGTTTAATTTTGTAGTCTCCCCTGGATTCTCTATGAATTTAGTCGAGACAGTGGCCTGCATATGTGCTTCAAATTACCAATGCAAACAGAAATCACCAGGATCACAACCTGATTCTGAGGTACACGTCACATTGGCAGAGTTCCCAATTCTCAGACTGGTGCCAGATGCTCACATCTGCTTCATAAGAGCATGAAGCAATAGGATAATGGAAGAGAAATATAGTTTCTCTAGGCTTAAAGAAATATGTGAAGAGTTAAATGACAAGTAGCAGATGACTATTTCTTTAGCTTGAAGACCAGGTTTAAGAAGGTTCGAGAATCTGTTGTGGCAGTTACTTCAACAGGTCTTCCCAGTTTTGAGCATTCATTTGAAGGAGCGAAGTTCACGTCAAGAAAAAAAGTTTGGAAGTATTAACAGTGTTGTTTTTTGGGGTTTTTTTTGTGGTGATTGTGACTTTGTTTTTTGTATTTCATTGTTATGGGTTTTTTTCCCCCCCAAATTTCCTGTTGATGCAAGAAGATCTTTGGATAAAGTTCACTCAGGCAGATTCACCTTAGTTAGTGGATTACCTACCAGGGACTTTGGTCAAATTACAAGAATTACTGAAGTAACCTCACAAGGAGAACTAAAACTCTGTGGCAACAATACTTCATCTAAATAGTGACTCTCTTCACAAAGCCATGATATTAATCTGTGATTATTCTTTTTTTACCTCTTTATGTAGCAGCCTCCTGCCTTTGACATGGCAAGCCTGTACAGTTGGCTTTCAGTTAGTTTAGTTTTCAGAAAAATAAACTGAGTAACGTATTTTTTCCTATTTTAAGTGGAGAGTGCTAGAAACACAAAAGCATTTTGGCTTGGAAGCAACCAACAAGCATAATAATAATAATAATAATAATCAGAGTGGAATACTCCCTGAGAAATCTGTCATTTTTTTCAGAAGCCTATTTTAAAAAATATCACGTTTTAAGACTTTCAAGTAGATCTAATTTTTGTATTACTCAGAGGAACAAAGAACTTGTCTACTTTTATGCAGGTTTGGTAACATCAACATCACTTTACTCACACATTTTGTCAGCAAATAGTGTATCTGACGTGGTCCACTCAAGCCTGGTCTGTTGGTCCAACGCATGAGCAAACCGGGTTTAGCAGAGCCTGACTGGGTCTAGCACCTTCAGTTCATCATTTCCACTGACGTGGCCATGCGTGTTTTCTTCTGGAGTGGTGTTGCACCAAGGAATTGGATGCACAGTTTTGGTGATTGAAGTATTACTGTTCATACTAATGTAAGAGACTACATGGAAAGACCTCTAATTTTGTTATCTATCCGTAAGCATGCCATTTTAGTTAAAGGAGTTAAAATCACTACAGTGGCAGAGCCTAAACAGTGATTTAGCTGACCAACCATAGGTGTCTGTTGTGAGAGAGCTGATTTGCTCCCTAGGATTCACTGATTGTAGCAACTAAATCTCTGCTGAGTGGAAGACCAATGCAGACATGTTATGTTTAGGTATCTCTACCTGAAGCTGAATAATACTTAACAGTTTGGTACAGGAAGCAGATGATTTATAAGAAAACAATATTTTTACTTTGCTCAAAAGTTTAAAGTATTCATTTTAAATAAAATCACTATTTGTTCTGGTCATCCACTCTTGCTTTTTAGCAAACTACGTTTTACTGAGCAGTCTGAGATAAATGTGATGCTGGAGAAGAAAAGGCTGTTGTTAAAACTTTCAAAGGAATGAAAAAAAAAATCCCAAACAAAACTCAGAATGGAAACAGCTGAGAAGGTCACGGTCACAGATAAGGGCTAGTTGGAGTGTCCAGCTGACATTAGGTGCCCATATTCTTAGAAGTGAAGAGAAATCCATCCTCAATGTTGATTATTAAAAGAAAAAAATTACAAAGCTAATGGATTCAGTTGATCAACCCATTCTAATCACTGTGGGTTTATAACTTACTGTGCTAAAATGTGTATCTAAGCATGGAGAAGGAATACTAGGGGTTCATTTTCACTGATAATTTCAATGCTTTTGGTCTCCCCTTAGCCTATGAGTGTCTATTACATTTTCAGAGAACTGATATCCACATTGACTGGATTTTGATTTTGTGTGGTGTTTTTAATCAATACCTTGGGAAAGTGATTGATAATCTGATTCCATACGTTTCTGCCTTCTTTGCTTAAGAATAGATTAGCTCTTTTTATTTAAATAGGAAAAGTAGATTAATTGTCTTCTGTGCTGTGCACAGAATACAGACTCTTAAGCTTTAGTTCTGTAGTTAACTCTCTAATTCTTTGCCAGATATAGTCTTTAATGTTCAAAGAAGCTTTGGCCGAGAGTCCAAACGGTTGATGTCTGTTTTATCCAATTAGAGCTAAAACCTTTAATTTTTTTTTTTCTTCAATCATGTTATTATTTGATCTGTGGTAGAAATAGTTGTGGAAATGTTTATGTGTCCAGATGTTACTTAGATTGTGAGGCAACAAGGGATTTTCATAGAATCATAGA
Source organism: Colius striatus (assembly GCF_028858725.1). Taxonomy (NCBI): domain Eukaryota; kingdom Metazoa; phylum Chordata; class Aves; order Coliiformes; family Coliidae; genus Colius; species Colius striatus. Next base: position 52,506,415 of record NC_084759.1, read on the forward strand.
ATGGTAGGGGTTGGAAAGGACCTTTAGAGATCATCTAGTCTAACCCCCCTGCAGAAGCAGGGTCACCTAGATCAGGTCGCATAGGAACATGTCCAGGCGGGTCTTGAAGACCTCCAACGAAGGAGACTCCACAACCCCTCTGGGCAGCCTGTGCTAGGGCTCCCTCACCTGAACAGTGAAATAGTTTTTTCTTAGGTTTAAGTGGAACTTCTTGTGTTCAGCTTCATCCCATTACCCCTTGTTACTATCTACTATAGAAAAGAGGGATGTCCCAACCTCCTGACACCCACCCTTTAGATATTTGTAAATGTTAATAAGATCACCCCTCAATCTCCTCTTCTCCAGACTAAACAGCCCCAGTTCCTGCAGTCTTTCCTCGTATGAAAGATGTTCCATTCCCCTGATCATCTTGGTGGCCCTGCGCTGGACTCTCTCCAGCAGTTCCCTGTCCCTCTTGAGCTGAGGAGCCCAGAACTGGACACAGGACTCCAGATGAGGCCTCACCAGGGCAGAGTAGAGAGGAAGAAGAACCTCCCTTGACCTACTGGCCACACTCTTCTTGATGCATCCCAGGATGCCATTGGCTTTCTTGGCCACAAGGACACATTGCTGGCTCATATTTAGCTTATTATCGTTCAGGACTCCCAGGTTTCTCTCTGCAGAGATGCTCTTCAGCAGTTCGACACCAGCCTGTACTGGTGCGTGGGGTTGTTCCTTCTCAGGAGCAGGACTCTGCACTTGTCCTTGTTGAACCTCATGAGGTTCCTCTCTGCCCAACTCTCAAGCCGGTTGAGATCCCGCTGAATGGCAGCACAGCCTTCTGGCGAATCAGCCAGTCCTCCCAGTTTGGTGTCATCAGCCAACTTGCTGAGGGTACACTCTGTCCCCTCATCCAGGTCGTTCATGAAGATGTTGAAAGGTTTTGACAGGTTTGTTTAAGTGTTGAAAGCTTGGAGTGAGCATGAAAACCAAACCCTTGAGCATTTGTCTTTCTGCTTAAACAGCAGCAATATGTGGTTTCAGTTGTCATCTAGAATATAACAAGGAGCAAGGGAGAATGGATAATTAGTATTTGAGATAAGAAAAGGTGATTTGTGGGGTTATGGGAGTGAGTGGGGTTAGTGGAAACCAGCCCATGAGAGACTACTACGTGTTCAGGTCTTGCCTTGTATGGGATGTGCTTTTCTGAGCAGACCCTGGAAACAACTGAATCATAGAATAGTAGGGGGATTGGAAGGGATCTATAAAGATCATCTACTCCAACTGCCCTCGAAGGCCCTCTTAAGTTGAGCAGTATGTGTAGAAGGTTTTATGAATGGTAGCATGGGCTGAAGGGGACTTACTAGTGGACAAAATGAAAAGATAGGGTCTGAACTAAATAGAAAGACCAAGAAACTCCCTCTCTCTATATCTATCTATCTATATTTATATATAAATAGATATAAAAATAGTATTGTTTGAAAGTGAGAGAGAGGAGACCAGACTACATGCAGATTACACAATGCACTTGGAGCTTTCAGTTATGAGCCCTGTGTGGAATCACCATCAGTCTTGAGACTTACTAGCTTGGGGAATTAATCCCGTACCTGTTTTGGTAGCAAAGGGTAAGTTTATCTAGGGAGTTTTCAAATGCCTTCCAAACGATATTTCTTCTATTTCCCAATGAATGTACAAAGATGATTAATCTTTCTGTAAATTCTGAAGTTTATCATGACAACTGTGGTTTCTGTCCCTTCAAACTCTGTGTCACAAGACAGTATCTTAGCTGTCTCATTTTATGATTCTTAGGACCTGTCTTCCAGCTCTGGAAGAGAGTCAACCCCACCCCTGGATGGCACCCAGATTTTGACTTTCCTGAGAACAGGATAACATGACCTGAAGGCAAAGAGAGGAGATACTTTCAGAGTAGACCTTTCCTATATCCAAGATCAACCTGATTTTCCTTTCAGATACTACTGTAAGGACTGTTAAGTGTTTGCAGAGACATGCTGTTCTTGCCTTCCCAGACAGTGACAGCTTTTCTATTCAAGAGCTAGTCATTCAAGAATACTGACTGCATCAAAGCTCAAGACACTCTGGTGTACATGATTGCACTTTTCCATGGATTCAGTTTTACATCGGTGGACACTGTATTGTAAGATCCCTTCTTATCTCTCAAGAGATGTGATTTCTGGAAGTGTAATGATCCCTGTTCAATATACTCGATTTTGATAAGCCTCATGGGCTTGCAAAAAGTTTTGGCAGATTGTCTTGATACCTTTTTTCCTGAATCCAAATTAAGAAGAGAGAACTTTCTGGTGTTTATTATCTTTACCAGACTGAGAGATTTCTGTCACTCTTCACTTGCCTCCTGCCCCCATACCACAGGGAGTGAACTCTCTCTTCAGTCCTTTCTGATGTTGTACCTGATTCTTGGCTTTTTTTCTTAGTAACAAAATATCACAGAATGGTAGGGGTTGGATGGGACCTCTAAATATCATCTAGTCCAACCCCCTTGCTAAAGGTCAGATTGCACAGGAATGTGTCTAGGTAGGTTTTGCAAATCTCCAGAGAAGGAGACTCCACACTGTCCCTGGGCAGTCTGTGCCAGGGCTCCCTCACCCTCACAGGAAAGAAGCTTAAGTGGAACATTGTGTTCCAGCTTTTGTCCATTAGCCCTAGCCCTGTCACTGAACACTACAGAAAAAAGTGCTGCCCCATCTCCTTGACATCCACCTTTTAAATACTTGTAAGTATCAATGAGGTCCTGCCTCAGTCTTCTCCAGGTTGAACAGCCCCAGTTCCTGCAGCCTTTCCTCATAAGGAAGGTGCTCCAGTATCCTGATCACCTTGGTGACCCCGCTGAATGGCAGCACAGCCTTCTGGGGAATCAGCCAGTCCTCCCAGTTTGGTGTCATCAGCCAACTTGCTGATGACCCCTCATCCAAGTTGTTGGTGAACTGACTGGCCCCAGAACCAATCCCTGTGGAACCCCACTTGTCACAGGCCTCCAGCTTGCCTCAGTTCCATTGATCATCACCCTCTGAGCTCTGTCATTCAGCCAGTTCTCAATCCAACTCGATTCAGCCGCCTTTGCTTTTCTCCAAGCCTCCTTCTGTGAATCCAGGGGCTTGGTCATACTTGTCACAACGGCTGCATGTGGAAAGGAGTCCTGCTACTTGCCAAGGATGCCTTTCAGATGACCTTCCTGTAAATGTGGGAATAACTAAGAAACCTAAAAGTTCAGCAGTCTGCTGCTTTCTGTGACTATTCCACGAGATAACTGCCTTGTCAGAAATGGTGTAGAACCAGCTAAGCTGGAGTTACTTCAGGTAATGAGAGCATGCTTCATGGGAGGTCAGAGTATATCAGTGACTTTGATAAAAAATGACTCTCATTCCTGATATGTGCAAAGCAGCCCTTTCTCATAATCCTAGCCATTTGTAATTGTAACTAGTGCCAGCTACCCTCTAAGTACTGTGCTGAAGTACAGAGGAGTTTTGTTCCACTTGAATAAGTTGTCTCAGTCACTGTTTCTCAAACAAATGTTGAGATTTATATCCCAATCTGAGAGTTTGAATGTGTCACTCTTGAAACTTCTGGTAGGGAAAAGGTGCACACAATCACAAAGGTAAGGGACAATAAACAATGTTGATTGAATGTACGTGCAAGGCTTATCCTCTGTGGATGATAGACCTGAGAGCCCCCTGATGAGACAGGTGATGAAGGGGAAAAATAACATGTTGCTTTTGGTATATTTGTAGAGCAAAAGGGGAAGAGCCTGATATATACCTTCACACATTATAGATACTGTAAAGACAAGCTTCCTCCACAAGTGTCTGCAGTGTCTGGATCCACTGTATGGCCAAGTACATAGAGAATGCATCCTAAGCAATGGATCGTGGTGAGTACTTTCCTTTATTGTTCACCTGATTTAACTGACTGTACTAAGACTTACAGGCATATATACATGTATATATCTATAAAGGAACTTACTGAGCTTTTTAGTTAACATGCTCAGTGTGCTAATTCAGAACTGGGACAATCTTCACTTCAGTCTTTGGATCAGATGTGTGTCTTCCTTAAATGCTTATGTAGTCCACTTGCACAGAAAAGGAATGCAGGTGTGAGTACAGCTTTAGCGAATCATCTTTGCAAATAAAATACTCAAAGAATGATTCTGTTGTGAGGGTTTGCGTTGTGTTGTGGTGCTGTGTCTAAAGCTGTTATGACAGAATATAAAAAAAGACAAACTGAATAAAGAATCAGTTTTTATAACATAAGGAATGCCATGAAAATGAGATGAACCTGTTGCATAGCATCATTGTAGAGATGAAATAGGTACAGTATTATTTCCTAGGATATTTTTTAAAACGTGTTTTCATGCAGACAGGCTTTCCAACAATGCCTTTCTTCAGGTCTCCTTGATGCAGAAATTGCTACAGCTCTTTCAGACTCCATTTTTTAACATGCTTCTTCCTTGAAGCTGGCTTTGAAGTCAGACCCTGTTGTAGTTTAATCACTTTTCCATAGCAATACTGCAAACTATTACAGTCAAGGTACCTAAGTGCTTTTCTGCCCTCTCTTAATGCTCTCTCACCCTATTAACTATCTTTCTGCACACTATGTGGGAAATTCAGGTTAGACTTCTCTTATAACCCTCATCTAGATTTAGCCCTCTGGTTTATGATAAGCAGTATGAAGTTGCACTGAATTTGAGATGTGGATTTGCCATTTGTGCTTATGAATCGGCAGTGAAGTAACCCAAACTTTACTATGTGATGTAGAACACTTTACATAGACCCACCTAAACAGTGCATGTATTTATGCGTGTTAATTTATAAATAAGGTGACATAACCAAGGAAGAGCAATTTGGATTGACACTTGTTGCTTTTGTTTCTCATTCTGTAACCCTTCTTGCTTCAGCATCAGATACGTGGTGGGTGGTGGTGGTGACCTAGCATGGTAGTAGTACTCCCTCTGGGCAGTGTTGTGGTTTTCAAGTGGTTGAATGGGATGCTAAAATAAAGAACATGGCCTTGCTCTTCAAACAACAGGCTCCCAATAATAGGTTTGAGATGCACATGCTCTCTCATCAAACAGCAAAGGCTGATAATGCCCCTTCACTGCCCATCCTCAGTTTGGGAGCGGTAGTAGACAGCACAGGGCTTGCAGGTGGAAGGCGAGATGGCAATCACAGGGTTGGTTTTTCTTCTCCAATTCTTCTGACTTTCCTTACTGTAGTTACTGTATGGTACAAGGCAGAAGTGAAAGTTGAATTCATTTATTACCTCAAATTCAGGGTCATTTCACAGGTGACAGCTAAGAAATGTTAATACTTGCTAAGAATGCGTTTATTAATGGGACTAATGCAGATATGTGGACAAAGCTGTCTGATGTTCCACAACCATAAGGCATGTTAATCTCTTTAGTTGATGGATTCTTAAATGAACAGATTGAGTGAATAATTGGGTGTCTCTCTTAATCCTTAGTTTGAAATATGACTAAGAAGTGCTTTGATATTTATATTTGCATAGGACAGAATGTCTTCTAATTGATTTAATACGTTTGTACTGACATAATTGTTTAGTATGCTTGTCCTCTGTGCTTTGAAAAGAAATTACAGAAACAGAGGCTTACAGTTTTGCTATTCCTCACACAACTTTCAGCTGCCCAATAAAAGGGTGAGGAGGCAAATGATACTTCAGTGAAACTGTATTGTTTCCATTTTTGCTATCTGTCATGTTTCTTGTGTGAAAGCCTGCAGCTATTGCCTGACATTGTTGCTGGGGAGGAAGATACACAGAGATGTCATGCTTGCCTTTCTGTTTGCCCTTTTACACTTGTATTCATACAGCCTTCTTACATTCTTTGTGTTTTAAAATTCTTAAACTGGGACATCTGTTCATTTTTGCACAGACACAGAGGGGGGACCGCAGAATGAACTGCAGGTTCAATAGTACCTTCTATTTTTTCTTTAGCCTTGCTGAAACTATTGTAAAAATGTCAACAACATTTTTTAATCTTTTGGGTTGGTTTTGGTTTTGGAGTTTTTTGCTTGTTTTTTTTGTGTGTTTTTTGGTTTTTTTTTTAGAAGAGGCCTTGTTAGTGTCTGATTTGCTGTAATAAAGAAGAATCTTTTAAAATTCATAATGTAAAGGTATCACATAGTCACATAGCTAAGATAAGACTTTTGACTGTATTCCCAGAATGTAAAGGTTAGTACTTCTAACTAAGCGGGAACATAGTTTTCTCCAAATATACTGTCCACAAAGCTACAATAATGACACTGGAAGATTCTTCTTAAAGCTTTATACAAGTGTTTTTCTTAAAAGTTGTTTGTACTGGGAAGGTTAGGAGCTCCAAGCAGGCTGTGGTTTTTGTCATGTTTCATTTTGGTCTTAAGGCAACCTAGTGTTTAAATTAATATAGTCCCCATGTAATCAGCCCTGTTGCTGCTCCCTTGCTGCGCTGTGCCTGGCAGTCTGAGCTTTATTTTCTTTTGTCCAGTTTTGGCAGTATATCAGTATTTGAAACTTCTAAAGAAGTTGTTTATTGCTATTATTAAAAAATATTTTACTTTAACTGCTGAGCTGCTCAGCATTGGTTTTCAAAATCCCGTTTAATTCCGTAATTGCAAAAATGTTACCATTTTCTGAAAAAAAGAATTCACTCCATCTTATTCAGCTCCAGTGCTTCTTGGAGTTCATCATTTTCACTATACAAAAGATTGGGGTTCTGTGTGAGAGTTGTAAGTGTGAGTTTCTCTTGTTTTCAGTTTTCCAGTTTCTGTGTTGCAGTCTCAGAACAGCTCTTAGGTCTTTTGGACATACTGTAAAACTAGATTTTCTAGACCTGAAGCTATAGAAGTGGGAAAAAAATGAAACCTATTATGGGAAAAGGGACTTTGTGCACGTATTACAGTCTCTTCTGCTGTTATTGCTTGGACAGACTGATACCAGTTGCTGTCAAGTCCTTCCTGTATGTATTGCAGTTTTACTAGATTCTCCCTCAAAAATCTGTCCCACATCAAAATTCATCTACTTCCACTTTTGGTTTTCCTTTTAGATACAGATGGGAATGATCAATAACATCCATCATAATGCTGTTTATGCTTATACCGTTGCACTAATATTATTTGTTCATACTTCACAAGAGCAGGCTTTTCTTTTGATCTTTTTACTACAGTGGATTTCTAAGTTCATAATACTGTAAGGTATTCCAATTTCTTCTGTATTCTCTGGGACACCAAATGTTGAAGATTTTTTTTTTTTCCTGGAGTTGCAGCCATCTTAGTGTCCCTCAGCTTTGTAGATTTGAGCATTAAGCTTGGCTTTCCTCTGTCTGGTAAACTGTGGTACATAAGCATATGTTAATGTCTTCATGGCAATTTTTCTCCTGTTACTCTCTGACAAATGTAAAGATTTTCTTCTGTGAGGCTGTAGGTGATACTTTTTTTTTTCCCTTTAGTCAACCAGGTACAAAGATATGCTATATAGTTTTGTCTTGTTCTCTTTTTATATTATTTGTAATTCTTAGCGCCTGTGTTAGCACAACTTCTCTTGATTATTTATGTCCTTGAGAAGAAAAATACGACATAATATGCTGTATTCTAATACTGAACGTGGTTGTCCATGCAAGCATCGTGTTGTCTTTGTGAAATAAATGCACAGTTGATCTCATGGTCTTTTGTGCAGTGGAGGGTGAAGTACCAAAAAGCATTTAAGCTGCTTTCTGCTGAGTTAGTAATGGAGGTATTTATTTGTTGCAGGGGCAGCCTCACATTGCCTGTGTGCTCCCTCAGCTTGTCTGAGGGCGACTGTGGCACTGGAGCATAGGGATCGATTTGCAACTTTCAATACATTCAGTGCCTCCTGCCCACATGCTGTGCATTGAGCTTTGTCATGCTAGGGCCCTGACAGCCAATTGATCAACGTGCATGTGGTGATGCCAGAGAAATAGTCAAACCCTTGCCTAATTGAAGTTCTTATTTTATTAACCAATTGAGGTACCTGAAGTTAGTAAAGCAGTAAAGGAAAAGCTACATAAAACAATAACGAATCATAACACTTCCTATGACCTATTCCAGTTGCCTACTATCTGCTGCCCATGCTGTGGCTACCCACAGGAGTCTTGCCTCTGCTTATCCATCCCGAGGAGGCTGCAGGAGGGGACCTGTGTTGGGCTCCAGTCACTGATCAGGATGGGGTTGTGCTGACCATGGTTCAGGTCAGGGACCAACACAGAGTTTTGTCCCAGGTCTAACAATGAAGAAAAGGCTCCAGTGCTTCTGCACAGTTGTCATTCCTGTTGTCTAATGTCTTCTTTGGAGGATCTCACTCACCCCTGCCACACTTGCTCTACCATGCCAGGTGATGTTACCACTAGCTTGACCTGAGCATTATATAAATCTCTGAATCTAGCACCACTTTGAATTATTTAATCTCAAATCCCATTTTCTATTTGTGTTGGTTACTCCCTCATTTTACTTTTGGGCACTTGTCATAAGGGTTATTTCTTCATGTTACTTTTGGGATTCTGCCACTGGTAATCTTGAAGCAAACATTTACAAACATTTCCATCAGTCGAGCACAGACCCTGTTTTAGTTTCCCTTTCCTTACAGCAAGAGCTTTAAAGGCTGTTATATATAATTTGTCTCTGGCAAGGTCATAGCATCCAAGGAGGTCAATGTGGATGCATCCAGCATCCACAGTTACTCAGATTTTTGAGCATTTTTTTGGAAGACTTCATGGGTAATGTAGGATACTACATTTCCAGCAGATCGAGGGAAGGGAATGGAAGAGGCAAGTATCAGAAGTGATGTTGCAAGCTTTTTAAGATTCACTGCTGTGTAGTTGTGAAAGCCTTCCAGCTTTTCAGGTCTGTCCAGACAGTGCCAGATTACCCCAGGTTCCTCTGATTAGATTTACAGACTCATTAAGTAGGTTGTGCAGACTCATGTCTGTTATAACTAGTATAATTTAATTTCATTAGCAAAGTGGCTATATACTTTTCAATGTCAGGGGCAATTGTGTTGCAGCATGTTTGAACTATAATAGATATTTTTATTGTTTCATTTTCATTAGTAGTATATTTTCCACTTTTTGCTCTTGAAGAGATTAGCCACTCTTTATTTTAGCATTTTCCAGCATGTCTCAGACTTTAGGCTCACCCTTTGGGCTTAATTATAAATGCATGTCATGTTTGCAATTACATTAAACATAAGCAACAAAATGTTACATGAGTTAATCTGGACAATAGCCAGCTTCCTTTCAGAGAATAGCAAAGTCAAGGAGATAAGAGCTGAAAATAATAGATATGTAAAATATAAATATAAAATAAGTAAGCTTATTTTTCTTTTATATTTATTAAAATTACTTATAAAACTGGGGACTATACTTCTGTGTTTTTTAACTTTTAAAAGTCTTAAAACTAGTTTACAATAATTAAGATATAAAAATAATTTATATTAAGAAGTATTTAAGTATAACTTAAATAAAACCATGCAACATAATTAGTTCTGTATAGAGGAAAGGATTTATTTGTTTGCATTTGTCATGGTTTAATCCCAGCTGGAACTACACAGCTGCTCTCTCACTCCTACCTGTTGGGATGGGGGAAAGAATAGGAAGAGTAATAGAGAAAAGTCAGAGGCTGAGATAAAGAAGATTTAAGTAAAGCAAAAGCCATGCATGCAAGCAAAGCAAAGCAAACCAAGGAATTAATTCACCATTTCCCATGGGCAGGCAGGTGTTCAGCCATTCTCAGGAAAGCAGGACTCCATCACATATAACAGTTACTGGGTAAGACAAATGGCATCACTCCGAATGTGCCCCTCTTCCTCTTTCATTTCCCAGCTTTACACGCTGAGTGTGAGGTGGACATCCAAATGGACATCCATTTGGTCAACTGGGGTCAGCCATCCCAGCCGTGTTCCTTCCCAACCTCTTGTGCACCCCCAGCCCACTTGCTGGTGGGTTGGAGTGAGGAGCAGAAAGTCCTCAACTCTGTGTGAGCACTGCTAAGCAACAGCTCAAACATTCCTGTGTTATCGACACCGTTTTCATCACAAATCCAAAACATAGCCCCATATTAGCATCTATGAAGAAAATTAACTCTTCCCCCAGCCAAAACCATTCTGTTTTGTAACATTCTATTTAAACACTAGAAGTAAAGGGAAGACTAATTTATCAGAAAACCAATGCCTTTTAAAGAAAGTAGAGCATTACTCATCTTTTGTCACTGATGCTTATAGTTGATTTAAAGGTGTGCACCATGCATGTTCCTAATAGTTCCCAAAGGGATTGTTCTAGGAAGATAAATGCATGCTTTGTGAGAAGAGAAGAGAACCCCAACACTCACAGGATGATTTTTACCTGTTTTTTGGTCATAATGCATTCCCTCTTTTGTGACTCCAGAAGGTGCTGGAGGTTAAGCAGTAGGCACTGCAGTGGAGGTAAAGATGAAGATCTGTTTTCATGGGATCCTACACTGCATCTATAGTCAGAAGAGCCACTGAAACAAGGTGTTCTGTGTCTTGAAGGACAAAGATTGCCATGACTGAAAACTTCATACAAAAGGCCAGGAGGGTTACCATTTTCATAAGAAGTTAGTAAGGAAGGCAAATAGAAACAGGCAGCAACTTCATGCATCTAGAAAAATTGCAGTGATGTTCCATATAATATTGGGACATTTTTTTTTCAGTTCCTTTTTCATTCATGACATATGTGTAGATAACAACCAAATGGCAGAATCATTTGAGCTAGAGTACACTGTATGAAGGATAAAGAATAACAAGTCAGGTAGCACTCTGGTTTTTAAAGACTTCATTATCCTTCTTAAGAGTTACTGAGAATGTAACCATGGGTTTTTGAATGTGTGTGGATCAATATGTTGCCGGAGGGATATGTTACAAGCCATCAAATGGTACTATAGAAGAGTTACTTTAAGTACCCCTGTAATTTACAGTTTAAAAAATGATGGTGTTTTGGGAGAACTTCAGTTCAAGAGACATTTAGTGGAAGATCCGTGCAGTTGAACATAAAACAAGCTATTGTTGCTAGAAAATAGAGGATAATTTGCTAAAGCAGAAAGATATTGCATTGAATATATGGTAAGTCGATTTTGGGTTTCATTTTGGTGCATAAAGATGGACTAACTACTGGACTGGAAGCTGATGATTGCCTAGGGACCAGTGTTCCTGGCCTGATTATATTTAGTATAGGCAGACAGAGGACAAGTCCAGTCACAAGCTTACATAAAAAGGGCTAATTTCCCAGAACTGTGGAAAAAAATGTATTTGAAAATGGGAGGAAGATTTAGACAGAAAATTGGGACTTTAGAAAGAGTAAGGGAAAGGCACCAAAGAAAGTATCTATAGCTAAGAAACGAAGGGAAACAGTATGGTTTTTATGTTCCAAAATACATTCAGAAGAAGAGAAATTAGTACAATGTTGCAGGCTGAGGACTAGAAAGAGGTGGAAAAATCTTAATGTTGATTTAGGAAAAAAATGGCAAGATTAATTTTCATTCTGCATTTTGAAGTGATTGCAGAAATTCCTCATCTTTCCAGATCTTTTAGTAACAAAGGGCATTGGTGATAAATAACATAGACTTATGGAACAAGAATTGCAGTTACACCTGAACCAGGAACAGGAGATTGAGCAAACCTACAAAACTAAATAAATTGGTTATTGGACTGGTGAAAAGGCATTTAATCACTCAAAAAGTTGTATCTTAATATCTTATCTGTCCTTCAAAACTTTACTGCTTTTTGAGGAAAAGATTGAAACACTGTTGGAATGCTTTTATGGGGAAAAAAAAAGAAAAGAAAAAGGCAGAAAGTTTTCATGGGATTCACATCTTGAAGATCTGTATCTATGAATAGCTGAAGGTCTATAGCTATGGATAAAAAGAATGAGATTGTCATAAAAAGAAACCACTCCTTGTATTTTGTTGAATCGACACAACTTGGACAACTATGGAATAAATGTAGACTGTTGAGCTTTTACTCCATCACACAAAATCATAGAATCATAGAATGGTAGGGGTTGGAAGGGACCTTTAGAGATCATCTAGTCCAACCCCCCTGCAGAACCAGGTTCACCTAGATCAGGTCGCATATGAACATGACCAGGTGAGTCTTGAAGACCTCCAAGGAAGGAGACTCCACAACCCCTCTGGGCATCCTGTGCCAGGGCTGTGAAGTAGTTCGCCCGCACAGTGAAATAGTTTTTTCTTATGTTTAAGTGGAACTTTTTGTGTTCCAGCTTCATCCCATTACCCCTTGTCCTGTTGCTAGCTACCACAGAAAAAAGGGATGTCCCAACCTCCTGACACCAACCCTTTAGATATTTATAAATGTTAATAAGATCTTCCCTCAATCTCCTCTTCTCCAGACTAAACAGCCCCAGTTCCCACAGCCTTTCCTCGTATTAAAGATATTCCAGTCCCCTGATCATCTTGGTGGCCCTGCACTGGACTCTCTCCAGAAGCTCCCTGTCCCTCTTGAGCTGAGGAGCCCAGAACTGGACACAGGACTCCAGATGAGGCCTCACCAGGGCAGAGTAGAGGGGGAGAAGAACCTCCCTTGACCTGCTGGCCACACTCTTCTTGCTGCATCCCAGGATGCCATTGGCCTTCTTGGCCACAAGGGCACATTGCTGGAAAATCCTGAAAGGGATGAATTTACCACAGAAGCAACTCAGAATAACTGCACTGTAGTTCTGCAGGTATCTTCCACACGTAATGCATTTTGGAATTATAAATGTGTTATAACCCCAGCAACTGGATCCTGTAAGTAGATTGGAACTGGAGACAGAAGATGTCCTTTTCTCATACAGATATGTCCTACTCTACAATAACTGGAATCTTTATTTCGGCTGGGTAATACAGACTTACAGTTCCAGTAGTTCAAGGTGGTGGTCCTTTGACCAGCAGAAATAAAATTGTGAAGGATCTGCTTATAACATGTTAGTAACAGCTCTGGTGAGGATAATAAAATACAGGATGCCTAGCATTGTGGAGTGGTTGCACAAATGGAATTACAATGTGAGTTTCTTAGAAGAAGAGAACAACTTTCCTGCAGTTTTGCAAACAATTTAATAGGCTCTTACAAGGAGGTATTGGGAGGATTGCTTACCACTAATCCATCCCAGCACCCGCTGCTTGTGCTATTTTGAATGATCTGGGTTTTTGTTCAAATAAAAGTGTCAGATCTGTTTGCATATATTTGCCAGTGCTAAATTTTCTTATCTTTTCCAGCCTTCAAAATTAATGTAGAGGAAGAATGCATATATTCTTTAAGTGACTTTTTATCAAACTTGCTCAAATAAAAAAGATATCTGCAAGAGATCTGTGTCACTAATCATAGTTTTCAAGCTGTCCAGTATGTGAGTACAGTGCTTGATTCATGTCATGTTTATTTAAATCTTGCTTGCCTGCAATAGTATCGGTGTATTTTAAGGCTTGTTATTTTCCTGTGACAAGCTTGTTCATAATATGATGATAAAATTGTACTACAATACAGCAATGATACAAGTTATACTACGCTGAATTTAATAAGATTAAAAAAAACAAGTTTCCCTGGCTCAGGTCAAGAAAAAACTTCCCTTCTCCTTTCCTTCTGCAGCAGGGAAAAAAACCACTCCTCCCCTATACACCTTTTCTTTTTCTCTGAGTAGATTATCTTAAGGAAGGAAGCTTATTAAAGTACTTCTTACTTTGAGAGATAACCTTTCAAGAAGTTGTCTGAGAAGTATGGTTTATACACAGTGATGACTTGGTTCTTATACAGTTTGAGTGCACCATGTTTATCAGAGTAACTAGGATACTTGTGAACAGAAAGGCTTAGTTCTGCAATAGGTGGTAAGAGTTCATACTTTCTTTTTAGTTCTCACAGGAAAATCTTGTTGTGGTGTTGGCAGTTAAAAAAGTAACACACAATCTTAAGTTATTGCTTTGTGGCACACATCATCTTTGTTCATTACATTTCTTTTTGAAAACAGAATAAAAAAATACTGGCTGGACACTAGCTTGTAGAATTCCTAATCCCAAAAGCTAATATAAGTTGCTGTTTTCTGAATACTTTCTTTGAACTGTGACAAGAAATTCAGAATAGATCCTTTATTCAGTGCCTAAAGGTCACGTATTTGCTCCCAATAGGAACAAGTAAGAGTGGCAAAAGGTTGGAGGGGAGATCCAAAAGAATTTCATCTTTACTGGGTTTAATAACCGTTCAAGATCATTGTGAACACTTGATGTTTTTGCAGGATCATTGCATCTGGACTCAATTTAAAGGTCTTTCCACTCTAAATGACTGTATGATTCACTTCTATGTAAAATTTCATTTTTGGTTTCTGATTGCTTTTTCCTTTAGAGCAATAATCTAGATTTAGTTGAATACTGTTGGTTAGTGATCGTAAAGAGAAGATCTTTAGGTTACAGTGAAACATCTTCCAACTCCATTGGCATCACTGTCTTTGCAGGCTTTGCAAACTATCTATCTGGGTTATGGAGATTCATTTAGATGAGTTGTTCTGTTGGACATGAGCAATTCATAGCTTTTTATATTTTGCTGAGTATAGGAGTACTAATGAACCCTTATCTAATTGCCACCATTTTTTCCCATTTGGTTATTGCAGCATCTGTTTGCTAGCCTCTTTGCATTACAGATTTACTTCGTAGACTTCAGGGAGAAGGATTTAATTGCTTATGTCAAGTGTATTTTACTGATTTATCAACAAGAGATACACTTGGAAACGTCTGCCAAGCAAACCGTAGAGATGAGTATTCCTCCTCACAGTCCAGCATGTGCTTTGGTTCTAGGTCAGCCTTGAGCCTCAGGTGGGAGGTGGGACAGATGCTCTAGTGCCTCTTGAAATGGCAGGTAGCATCTTTATTAATTCATGTATATGTAACCACGCACCTGTTGTGCATACATCTAAGTCTCAATTAGAGAGGATGAAAAGATGAACCAATTCCGCTCTGTTAATGTTATTCCAAAGCGCAGGTCCACTAATACCCCCAATTTTATTTTTTCTTCTTGCAGTCTGTGCTTTGATGGTACCACATGTATGTTTGCCTTCTGCCAAGTCTTCTGTCTGTTGAAACCTTGGCCATCTACCCCTGCCAGTTGTTACCGTTGAGCCTGAATTACTGACCAGTTCATTATGAAAGCACAAAAGCAGCTTGATGTCTTCTAGCCTGAACTACAAGGAAAATTACTTTCTTATCTTGCTGATATGAATACTAGCATAGTGCATGTGCGTGTTACAGATTGTTGCAACTGAGTGGAGAGTACAGATGGCTGGGTGGAACTTCTGTTCTGGTTTTGGTCTGAATGGGATGTCTCTGGTTCATCTAAGTTCAGTCTTTAAAATTATTTTCCTGTCTGAACCACCCCATCAAATCCCTACCTGAAGTCTGTAGGAGGAAGGGGCAACTGAGACTAATTTTTAATGTCGTGATCATTGTTTTTAGAAGAGGGAGACCAGCTGTGCAACACCTATAGATGTAATTTTTGCATCTGTGTAGGTTTTAGTTTTGATTTCCTATAAAAAGACAACTCTATATTTGTATTTTTGTTTACTCTTTCACCTTGTTATCATGATGTTTCTGTAGAAGGACCTAAAGAGCTATGTTTGTTAAATAGTGAACTTGGTCATGCTGTTCCTATCATCTTCTAGTTAAATTACATACAGTCCCTTTACAAGTTACCAATATCATAGGTCAAGATCAGAGGTAAAGAAAATTGTTGTGATCTCTCCAATAACAGTGAAACTAAGTTGCTGACAATACCTGCCAAAGGCTGAACCAGTTCATTAGAAGACTTAGATATATCAGGAAAAGAACCTCTGTATCTTCCTTCCCCTAAGCACAAGAAATGGGCACAAAGTCTGTTTCTAGTAGAGGTCATAGAATCACAGAATGGTAGGGGTTGGAAGGGACCTTTAGAGATCATCTAGTTAACATTGTCTTACCACTCAGTCCCATTCTGTAGTTCTGTGTTATTCCTGTGCTGAATGGTTGTGGCTTGCTCGTGTTCTCTAAGGTTTGCAAATGTAATGAGAATTAATTTGAAATTGTGCTATAGATAGTTGGCAGCAACAGATGATAAAGTCACAGAGGATCTTCCTGGCATGATCGTCTATTCCTGTCCCCAGTCCCAAAGCAGAATCTGTTTTATTTCCTGACAGATTAAAAGCAGGCTAGGTAGACACCTAAAAAAAATATCACGACTAGAGTGATGTTGACCTTCTTAAGATGTTGCAGCATTTCCTAGGACTTGCCTATTCCTTATTTTGGTTCAGGAAGTCTTTTTTTGTCTGTCTACCGGGTTGTCCCCCTTTGTCAGTACAGAAAACAAAGACTGTTAAATTCATTGCTGTTCCAGCTTTCCAGAACTTTACTTTTAAGATACTGATGCTTTCTGTTGACATTTTAAAATTATTTAAAAAAAAAAAAAAAAAAGTCTAATGAATGTTTCAGTATGTGAAAACTGAAAGAAACAATTTTCTGAGTTAGGAGACTTCTCACCTGCAGCTGCCTTCACAACACTAGTCTATGTCTATAGCATCTCTGCAAAAGTGTTTGATGCCCAGAGTGACTATCAAATTGATAAAACTTCTATTTAAAGTCATGTCAGTTTTCTATTACAAAACTCTATTGTTTTCTGTGCTAAACTGCCTAAGAAGCAATTCCAGATTTATTCAAAGAAACCAAATAGAAAAAATTCTTAGCAGACAGTCATAAATTTTTCCTTTGTCTGGGTTATGAGATATGAGATTCACTTTGAGCTTGATTTATTACCCTAAACAAGTAATGAGATATATTCAGAAATACTGAAAAAATATGAACAACTTGTGTAAATCCCTTAACTGAAGTTAAAATAACACGAGCTTATCCCTGAAATTAAGAGGTCCAAAAGACCACAACTGATGGAAGGTGGGGTTAATTCTGTCAGTCAGAATGTGAGTTCTGATTAAGCATGAGCTCTTCCCTATCTGTTCATCCTCTTGTCTTCCAGTTCAACTCTCTCGTGTTTGCATAAAGTTACATCATTGCTCGTTTGCTAAGAAGAAATACAATTCAGGAAGTCACTCTCCCGTGAAAACCACTGGTAGGCTTCCACATCTCTTTCTGTAGTTTGTAAAATTTTATAAATGTAGTTAATATTTTCTCATTTTGTAGGTGAAGGAGGCAATTGTTTTCCCTTCACTCTTTTCTTAATGTCTGTTGCAGGACTTAGGCAAATTTGTCACACTATTTCTGTTCCGTGGAAATGAGAAAAGTTGGAGAAACACAGTTCTTGGGCGCTTACCTACTTACATAGGTGGACATAATATAGGGAACCAAGTGTTATCTCCAGCCTAAATGAGTCTTAAAACCCTGATGATTGATGCAGTGGAGTGCTAAATGCTACCTACAGCAAATGTAAAGTGTCTAGAAAAAGAATGAACGATTCCTACTTTCGGCATATGTGTATATGCACAGATGAGAGACAACTTAATGTACTTCAGCTGTTAAAGCATTTTTATTTTTAACGCTTCTTGTTACGCACAAAACATTTGAAGGCGTTTAAGGAGAATGCTTAACAACTCCCTAGAAGGTGGATCGATTAACATTTGCTCAAACTTCTATAAAGTAAAGCAAGGTAAGTTCCACGCAGCTGAGAGCATAAGCAGGTGAATTAGATTCCATTTTACCCCATATGGAATAGTTCAGGAGGTATGTAATTTGGAAATGTCAGCTACTAAGTAACTGTTTCAAATACCTTAGAAAATACTTACAAATGGCTTCCACTCATTATACTTTAAGATGAGATTACTACTGTGCACCTAAATGAGATGCTTATTTTAGTCCCTGAACAACTTAATTTCAAGATACCAAAGGTCAGAGAGGCTCTAGTAATAATCTGATAACAATTGACTGCACGTTTCTGGGAGATTTAGCTGCATTAGAGCCTGGTTGCTGAGAGCAGGATGAATTAGTGATTACTTAACTGGCCTAACTCGAAGCAGAATCAGCCATTGAATGTCACTAATACAATGTCATGGAGTAGCCAAAGGCAACTAATGCTTGGACAACTGTTATAGAAACTCAGAGCACAGTCATTGTGGCTCTGAGCAGATCTGCCTGTATCTCACCTAATAAGGGTGCGATTAAGTTGGGATTGGGGTAGTCAAAGTCATAGTTTTAGCTGATAGGCATCAGGCCATGGTTCTGGAAAGTAATTAGATGTTGAACACTTTCACTCAACTGAAAAAATGTTCTTTTTGTACAGATGATGATTCTTGCCGCAGTCTGAATCACTCCAAAGCTTGCCTCCCTCTGAATCTTACCATGATCAGATTGTGTGAGATGTGTAAATTCGCTTTGAGATGCATAGGTTATAGGCACTAAGTAATTACAAAGAATTTTTGTAGTATTGATAGAAAAATAGTTCTCTGGCCATGACACCTAAGAACAATTTCCCTGGGCATTTAAATCTCAAAACCTGAGGCTTGTTTACAGTTTAATTAAAGTAAATGCACATTAATAGTGATATTATTAGTATTCAGTGTCTTTGGGAATTTACAGGCAATTAATCTTCATATTTCCTAGAGGAATAAATGATAATTTGGGGATGACTAATTCGATGTAGTAATTCTAAATACAATTTTGAAACTTATTAGTACAATTTAAAAAAAAACCCTTCTCATTTATTTTCCAGCAATCTAGTGAAAACTCAGTTTAAAAAAGAAACTTGTGCTTTTCAGTGAGTATATTTGCCTCTTAAATTGGAGCTTAAAGCTCATATGTCATAGGAGAGGGACGTTCCCTTGCTGTTGCAACTTGCTTTGTCCCTTCCCCTTAATGGTGTGGAAGTCTTAAAGGAGGCAGTTGTGCTGCAGCTTCATGTCTCTGATGCTTACCATACTGCTTTGCTCAACAATTAAACTCACCAGCCTGCAAAGAAAGAAATTTCTGGCCAGTGACTTGAATCAACTCATGAAAAGATGTAAGACATCAAAGAGCTGATGCCAAAGGATTGTGTGAGTAGGGGAAGAGGAAGATTGTTGCTCTTGAAGCATTAGTGAGCTGCTAGTTTAACAGCTAGGTTATGCTAGGTTAGCTAGCATCCTGACTGGCCTTAGTCTGTACCAGTTAAACTAAAGCAGTTGCCACTTCCTAAAAGCAATGTCCAGTTTTCATATTAGTGCTGTTGGAAGTGCTAAATCCCATTTGAGAAAGTAATTGGAGAAAACAGGAGAATTGCTCTGAGGAATCACAGCAGTCACTGAAGTATACTCATCCCCTCTCTTTCCTTGTCTTCTTTCAGGGATCATCAATTCCATTTTTCCAGTCATTACTTTCTTTGAGACTTTGGGATCTTGGAGATAGCATCATTTTTTTGGGAGTATGTAGAGCTGAGTTTTGTTAGCAGGCTCAACTTTGGGAGTGTGTATGGAGTTAACATCATATTTCTTTGTGGAGAGAAGTTACCAAAAATCTGACAGGCAATGATGGTAAAAGTCTAACAGGAATCTATTGGAATATGCACTGTTCAAGATTTTCTTGAATCTGGAGAAAGGGCAAATACTGAAAAGATGAAATTCTCTAGTATCAAATAATTAAAGCATTAAATTAAAACTGAAGAATTACAGAAGAATCTCATGATACTCAGTGACTGGGCAATAATGCAACAAATGAAATTGTTGCAATAAATTCAAAGTAGTGCATAGGGGATAAAGCTATTGCTGTTAACACAGTGATGTGCTGTAAATTATGCATTAGTACTCAAGAAAAGAGATCTGGAAATCATTGTGATAGGGGGCTAAAGATACCAGTGCTGTGCTTAGTACCAATTGGAACAATGATAAAAATGATTAGGAGAGGAGCTGAGAACAAAATGGAAAGTGTTTTATAAATGTATTACACACTTGCATCTTGAGTAGGAAACAGCTACTGTACAATAAGAGATTATGTAGATTAGGATTCTTCAGTTTACCAAAGAGATGATTGAGGAGAAACTGATTTTATATATATACAAATATTAAAAATATAAAACCAAAAAATGTCTTGGAGAACAGCAGAGAGACTATTCAGTAAAATAAACAGGAAGCATCTCTAAAATAAATTTATGGAAATAATTTTAATACTGTATTATTCTGTGGATCTCTTTGCAAAGGAGAAACATGTAAGTTCACCACATGGATTAGGCGGGGAGAGTAATTCAGTGACTGATAAACATAAGCATGTGTACTGACTTTTCAGCTTCAAAGTCTTAAAATACAGATTTCTGAAAACTGGAAGTTAGGTGCATGCTTTCTCTGCTTTTTTAATGCCATTTTCTTCAACATCTTCAACAGCTGCTTTAAGGGAGATGAGGCTAGTTAGAATGACGTTTGGTTTTACTGGGTACAGATGGTCTTACACATAGCTTAACATTTAGCCACAGGAGGTATGTGTATAGAAATGACTGCTTAAATAGTCTCCTGGCAGCACTTACGCAAAATAGATGAAGCAAATAGTAATTTTATGCATCTCTGGTGGTCGTCTGTCCAGACCAGTAAGCCTGTGTGGCCTGTAGTGTTGAAGGTATAACAGAGATGAAGGGCAAGTGTAGAGGTGAGACAGTGACAAGAGGTGGATGCTAATATAGTGTGTATATAAAAAGCTTTGATTCTGTTAAGTAGCAGTTGTGATTATTAAAAACAGTTAAAAAGCAGTAAATTTAGGAGCAACTTCAGGGCAGAGGATGTTACATTTATAGCATTACTGTTAACTCTGTGCTTAACTGTTGACAAGGCAGTTCCTTGAAATTTCCGAAGTGGAATAGTTCTGTGTCTTTAAAGATTCTGTCGTGTCTTTATTATTCCAGCTATCAGATTAGAAGAGCAGCATTTAGGGGAATGGAGTCCAATGGGTATTGAAGACTGGGGATTAGAAATGGGAGGACTGCTGAGAAGTTTGCCGCGATTTAAGAAGCAGATTTTCCTGAATACGAAAGGAGACCTAAAGGTTATGGAGCTGGATCTCCAGCCTGTCTACTCAAATACATTGTAAAAGAAAGTTATGTAGAGAATAAAACTTTAGAAATTACACGAGAAAATCAAGAAATGAAAGACCATGGAAAAAAATGTGGAAAGGAACACGGTGTTTGTTATTTGATAGAAATGTTAAACCAAGAGGTGAAGATCTTTGGGCTTTCATTATACAGTATTTTTATCTTTCAGCGTGTCTTGAAGGGATGAAATTGGCAGTACACCTGTAAAGAACTGTAGCTGCATAGATAAATTTTGTGTGTAACGTTATATGGAAGAATGTGGGTTCCTACACTTAAATGGTGATTCACTCTGTACCCAGAAGCCTGAGGAATTAATAGCCTCACTACTTTTCCTGTAACAACACAGTAAATTCCCGTGACGCTGTTTCACAAGTTAGTTGCTATATTTCTTATCATCCATATGTATGTCTTTTAGATGAACAGAATTACAAGAATATTCATATTGCTGTTGCGACATCTTTCTGAATCAATCTAGTCTTGTAACTCTGTAACTTAAATCTATACATCAAAGCCATTAAAAAGAAGTTGATTTATCATCATCTCACTTGTTCATACAATTTTGTAACCACAGAAGCTGAACAGCATCCAAAGTGCAGATGAACACACTAAAGAGTCTTCACCCCCCATCATGAGAAAAATCATTCATGAATTACAGAAGTCTACTTAAGTTACTTTATTGCTGACTTATATTAACTTCTGTATGTAACTTCCAGTATTAAGAAATAAGATCAACAGTTAAATTAACCCTTGGAGAAAACACTTCAGTCTCCCTCCAGACCATTCTCCTTCCCTGTTCCTGGTCTGCAGTCTTCTGGCTGCATATTACACACAGTCCCTTCGCTGAGCAGCATAGAATTGTGGGATTAGTGTGGTGGTGTTCATTAGCTTTTTGCTAATGTCTTTTGATTCTGTTTTGCTGATTTTGTTTGCTTATTACTTATTCAGCCACTGAGTTGTGTCTTTCTGCGATGACTGCAGCTTGTTCCAGGAGCTCTCCCTGCACTGATGTGGGTTCCTCTAAGGGCTCTCATCTCTTGCAGGGGTTGTACATACTCTGGCATGGGTCTTTCTATGGGCAACTGTCCGTTTCAGGGGTCATACCCGCTCTGGTGTGGGTTTCTATGTGGGCTGTAATCCCTCTAGAGGTGCTCCCACTACTGTATTGTCTGTCCCTACTCAGGTATCTGCTTTTGTTTCTCCTTTTCTTCAGTGTCTCTGCTGCTCCTAGAGGTTACTGCCCTTTCTTTAACTATTCTTTGCAGAGGAACCATATGTTCCCCTGATTTGTCTAATTTCAGTAGCTGATGGGTCTGTTTGGTCAGTTGCTGAAGTGGCTGTGACCAGCACAGGGCTGTCCCTGATGTCCCTTTGCACAGGTTACCCTTGCAGGTTCCACCCGCCCTTGCCAATTATTCCCAGTAGACCCGCATCCCTCATAGCTCTGGTATTTGTGGTGGCTTTATTAGCCGGGTTTCAACAGGACTGGGAAAAGATCGCCTTTCCAGTCTAATCTGGGGGCTGCTGTTTAGAGTGGTAAGATGCATGAGTTTTAATTCTGCAGCCCATGGGGACAGATTAGCATGGAAGGCTACGAAGTGAGGAAACTTTTCTTTCAGCAGCTCAATATTAAAAAGAAGAGTTAGTTCTGGTTTAGGGATGGTCATATCAAGTTGATATTAAGTAGGGTGCTGTGAACATATCTAGTGACTGGCTTTTCTGGGAGCTCTTGCATTGCCTTCTGTAGGTTCCTGGCCTCAAAGCTGATGTAATTGGATGGGTAACTAATTTTTCAGTCCTGGAGACAACCAAATACGTGCACAACATACCCCACAGATACTTAGGAAACTGTTACGTTGAAAGACCAGTAAATTTAGGAACTGTGTTACAGGGAGAGAATGAAGAACGGAGATTGTATCCCACTCTCAGTTTGTGCACCAGAAGTCCACTAAATGCTCCTTTGGATCTATCAGCTATAGAATTTATGATTATTTTCCTGTACTACTTATATTACATTTACTGCTATTCTCAAAGAAACAGACTTGAGTGCAAAAGCAGAAGTATATTAGCGATTGCATGAGTATCAGAATAGAGGAAATGTTAATGCTTCAATTTTTCAATCCTTTATATTTTTCTAATGATAGGGTTTCTCCCAGTATTAGTCACTGATATTTAGTGCTAATTTATCTAGGCAGTAGTGTATAATAGAAGATATAATCTTCAAATTATTTTAGTAGCATGCATTCAGAACTACTTTATGAAAGTAATTAATAGATTAAGTAGGAGTGGACAGACTATGCACAAACTTAAATTTTATCTCGAAATCATTCAAATGTGGTGTCAGAATTTCATGTTTGTTTACATGTTTAAATTTTCATGTTTACATTTCATGTTAACATCCAAGAACCTACAGTGGCAAGATCAAAAAATGTGGCCCTCAGCATAATTCAATTCTCTGAAGCACTGAACCGGGATCACCCAATACCGGAATAAATCAGGGTGATGATCACATTCTCTGTAACATAAAGCAGTCTGTCACATGATGATTAAAATATTTTGAAGTAAAATTAACAAGGTATTTGTGAATAGGAGAGAATATACTCCTCAAGGTTTTATTAGGTTATTTTTCCTTTACTGTAATCTATCACAAATGTTTCTAGCTGCCTTTCATGATCTCATTGGTAAATTTGTGAATTACTCTAGCCAAATCAACACACAAGCCATGACTAAGATTGTCTTTTAAAATGTCTTGTGAGTAATACTGAATCACGCCACATCATCCAGATATTAGAGAAAATGGTTAGTATTCTTGGATGAGAATTTATCATCTTATTCCGTGTGCCTTGAAATTTATTCAAGTCAGTAAGCTGAGGCAGAATTTAATCATAACCGTCTGACCTAGCTACATGTGGTAGGAATCCTTTGAGCAGCTTTTATTTCCTTATGAAGTAGTGAGGGCAATACACACTTCCAAATGACAAGTCTGATTTGAAAGTTGGGTAGTGTATTCTCCCCTTTTTACTGTGCTAACAGTGTATAATCTACAGTATGAGAATGATCACGATCCTTCTTAAAATGGGATAGTAGAAGGTAATAATTTTCAGTCTTATTTCCAAATAATGTTTTTTATTTGTGATGTTACACAGCATCCACGCAAACATGATATTTGAGGTCTCTGGTCTAGGATCAGTAATCAGTTATACTTTTGCTGCTCTAACAGACATTGAGATTTATATCCTTTGTATCCTTGATAAAGCACTGAAACTATTAATGTTTTTTTTAAAAATACAATATGTGCACTTCTTTGATTCCATGCTTGCAGATACTCGGGGAACAACTTTTTAAAAAACCAGAAAACTGGTCACACTTTCGTAGTAACTATAACTTATTAAAATCTGTAAAGTATATTCCTTTGACATTTCTAGTACTACTGACTCAGACATCAGACTTAGTGTATAAAATAACTCTGAAGAATTAAATTAAGCTAATTTGTCGGTCAGATGATTCACTATGTTGTGTATTCACTCCTGTTGAGTTTTGTATATGTCTTTTTCAGAAAGTATCTCGCCCCACGGTGGGTGCCAAAAGGGCTGTGGTAGTTTGAGCCTGGCTGGATGCCAGGTGCCCACCACACGGCTTTATCCCCCACCTCCTTAGCAAGCCAGGGAAGGGGAGAAAATAAGATGGGAGTCTCGTGGGTTGAGATAAAAGCAGTTTAATAAATAAGCAGCAAAGCCGCGCGCGCGGGAAGCAAAGCAAAAGCAGATAAGCTGTTACTCTCTACTTCCCATCAGCAGTGATGTCCGGCCACCTCCCGAGAAGCAGGGCTTCAGTACGCGTAGCGGTTGCTTTGGGAAGGCCAGAAATGAATCTCGCCTCCCCTTCCTGCTCCTCTCCCCCAGTTTACATTACTGAGCTGACGTCATATGGTATGGAATATCTCCTTGGTCAGCCTGGGTCAGCTGTTCTGGCCATAGTCCCTCCCAAGATCATGCCCACTCACAGCTATTGGTGAAGGTGGGGGAAGGAATGCTGGAGGGACAGCCCTGATGCTGTGCAAGCGGTAGTCATAATATTGATATCAACAGTAAGCACAGCACTGCAGGAGCTGCTGTGGAAAATCACTACCGTCCCAGACCCACTACAGTCTGGATTCACTGGAGGAATTATTTATTTTCATCAAATACTCCTACTTGAGCCATGCAGTGTTCTATTTAATGAACTATTTTAGGGCATTAAGTTTTATAACATACCTTTGTTACACTGAGGGATGACTTTCATGGGCTATAGAGATATGAAATCAACCTGGCTTGCTAATGTTTATAAATGCTTTTTTTTTCCCCTCTCTCTTCTGCAAGTAAGACAGAAACTGTGTTTCTATTTTGGTTTTTAAAAAATAATGGTGACATTTTGGCTTTTTACCTTGTTTTTACTGTTTATTTAGAAGCATAAGTATGATTTTTCATTATTCTTTTAATACAAAAAAAGTTGAAAATGTTTTAAGAGAACATTCTTTAAAAGATGAAGACTCTCCAAGCTTACACCATCAGCAAAAATCCCATCTTATTCATCCTAGAGGGTTAGTCATGTTTAACACGTGCTTGCTGTTTGGTTGTGTTCATTGTGCATTCTTGTGTGCCATCTATGTATGACAGCTGAATTCTACAGCAGATACAGATACAATCTTTTAATTTCCCTGTTCTGAGCTTTTCTTTGTAGCCCTCATTGTAGGATGTCAGATTATCAAAGGCACATTAAGAAAAAACCCACTCTCTCATCTCTGATTACAGCAACCTCTTAGGTCTTTGCAAACAATCGTTAGAGCACACCCATTAAGTGAGGTGATGCTGTAATCACTATTTACACATGAGGAAACAAGGCACAGAGATAATCATAAATAATTTTTGACCAAAGATTTTTGAGAATGTCTGGGGCTGGTCTTTTTTTGTCTGGTACTATCTTATTGTGGTTTTATATCAACAGCAGTTGTAGCTATTTGGATTTATGAATAATGAATCAGACCTCAAACTGTCATACTGGGTGTTGTAAAGATGCAGAGACACATCTAGATGGAGAACGCTGTGTGCCCAACATCCTCTCTCAAGTCTACAGCAGAGAAAGGGCTCTGCAAGAGAGCATTCAGCTCACCTGGCTGCCGCTGACCATTAGATGCAGATACTGAACTTAAGCTAGCGGAGAAGAATCTGGATCTTTGTGGTTATCATTAAAGAGAAGTCTGGATCAAATTCAGAGTGGGTTTAGATAGCATTGTTAGAGGTGGCATATGCTTCTCCAGATCTAGAGAACAGAAAACACCTCAAACCATATGATCTGCATGTCTTCTGAAGTCTCCTTAGTGATTCATTACATACTTTCTAACTTCTGTGACAACAGAAATAAGGAGAGCCATATGACTGGTTCAGTAGACAAGTATCACTGACATTCTCAGATTAGTCTGTCCTTTATGAAATTCAATGGAGAAAAGAGTACATGATCATGTAATGATATATGGCATCCTTATATATGTTAGATGATGAACTAACATTGCTTAAGTAGGGTTTATTTTCTCATCTCCTGGTTTTTGAATGGTGGATTTAAAATTTCAGCATCTTTTTTGTGTTTTAGCATTTTAAATGTCCAAGTTTGAAAATCTGAATATGTTGAAACTGATTTCTTCCTTCCCTCCCCTTGATGGATCCTTTGTGGTGATTGAGTGTTATTTACAGCGGCTTGTCTATCAGGCTTTTCTTAGCTTGAGGAGAATGTCATCTGTATATGGACTTTTGCCTAGAAGATGATGCAGAGCTGAAATTACAACAGTCATTTGTTTACAACAGAGTCAAGTATTCACAGTGACTTCGCTCAGGCACTTACCTGTGGTAATGCCAGGTCAGAAGAGTCTCACTAATCTAGGTAGCATAGCTGGAGAAAGATAGACCAAAGAGATCAACAAAGAATGCAAACCTTCTAGAAGAGTAGAGCTGGCTCCATGAAGTACTCTCCTGTCATCATAGTCCCAGCCACACTGCTTTTCTCAGGGTCCATAATATCTTTCTTCTTTGCCCTTAATGTAATACTCTTCATGAATGTTCATGCCTATTCCTTTTTTTGCAAGCTGTCACCTTATACCTCACCTATTTCTGCTCTGGCTCTGTTCACACTCTCTTCCCGCTGACATTTTACAATCCCATCCTTCCCATCTCTGTTCTTTCCTACATATTTATTGTGGTCACATTCACCATTCTTCTGAGTTCTTGTTTGGGGTTCTTATTCATCTTTTTTTCCTCTTATCTCAAGAGACAGTACAGGCTTCCTTCTACAGTTTGAGGAAAGAAAAATTCTAGTGAATCCCAAGAAGCAGGAGTGCTTGCAAAATATTCTCCCCTATCTGTGTTTATCTAGCATAAAGCTTCCTTAATTCTGTGAAGGTGGTGACTGCAGTGCCATGAGCTCACACGAGTTTTGAATGGCAGCGCCCATGGGATTTTCAGATGGAACTGCTCAGGTCTTCACCTCTGGATAAGGCTTGATGTAGGTGAGGAGAAATTTTTCAAAGATCTATATGCAAACCATCTACAGGAAGTGACTAAAGAAATGTCTGTGGTGATAGAATATAAATGCCTGCTAGACAGATACATTCCAAAACATGAAGATCTTGGGATTTGGTACAGCAGAGACAAAAGCTTTAATGAAAAAAATGTAGAAAAATATTTCTAAAGTTCAGAACCTGAGTTTGCCTGTAGAACATGATACTCCATAGGTGAGTACTTACAAAATGCTATCATGTTTTAGTTTTTGTGTATGTTTTTGCAGTACTAACTTCATCTTGCAGTGCTAATTTTATTGTGTGTTTGCACATTGGCAAAGTCCACAGAAGGATATCGAGGCGTCTGTGTGTGTGGCTAAGCTAATGACTGCCTTTCATACTTTGCATAAACAATACCTTAAATCATCCTATCTGCCATCGCATCATTTAGTGATAATAAATTGTCCGACACATAGACATGTTTTTCCAAGGTGATATTGACTTTTTATTAACTTCTGTGAACCTTTTGACTCGTATTTGTCATAGGAAGATCTCCAGTCTGTTTTGAGATTAGTTTAAAAAGCTGTCTATTGGCATGTGTCATAGTTTTGTGAGGAGCCACTTTTGCTTGGCAACAGGGGGAGGGGGCTGCAGTGCAGGTAAAGAGTTCTCGGACTTTCCCCCAGCTCTTGGGTTCAGACCCACCTCTGGCCTGTCTGGGCCAGTCTGGTCCCTCTGCCATCGCTACTTAAGGATGGGAATTTGAAGTGTGTAGGAGGAGACAGAAGGGAAGGGCAAGATGGAGGTGAGCACACAGACCCCGCAGCCACGAGAAAATAAAAGGAGCAGTGCTGGACCAGAGACATCCTTGTAGCCTGTGATGAGAAGCAGAGACCCTATGACAGTGGGGATGAGAGTTGGACACTTGGGGTCAGAGGGAGCGAGCAGTTCAGACCCCAGCCTGAAGAAGAACTGGGGCTTGCAGGGGCCCGTCAGAGCAGCCTGTGCAGGGCTGCCCAGTGTGTGGGAGACACTGAGCTATAGCAAGGGAGGACTGGTGAGGAGCACTTCTCAGGAGTGAGGGAAGTGGCAAGAGGCATCAGGCAAGTGCCCCCAGTACTGCTTATGTGGGGAGGAGGTAATACTGGGCTCAGGGCTCTGAGCCTGGGAAGAGAGACAGGATGGGGGAAAGGTGATGTTCTTGAAGAGCTGGTTGCATTTCCATCATTTGCCCTACTCTGTAGTATTTTTCCATGGGATATTTCTATTTGTTTTGGTTTAGTTTGAGGTGGATTAAATTAAGGTGGGTTATTTTTGGGTTTTTTTTCCCCCAAGCTGAGTAGCCTTGTCTGTTTTATCCAAGACCATAAGCAGCAAATTAAGCCTTCTCCGTCCTTCAGGAGTTCTGGGGTCTGTGGTACTTAAGTCTAATCATGGCCTTTTGTCCCTGGATGGGCCTAAAGCATGACAGCATGAAACTCAAATGTGCTCTCTCTCTCTTGACCTGGTCTCTTTCTCATATTATTTCAACATCTTTCTAATTTCATGAAGAAAAAGCTTTGATTTTTAAGGTCTGGGATAAAAATAGAATAGTTCCAGGTAGCATCAGCCTTTGAACTAAACAAAATGCCATTTTGTTACTGTGGATGGCACCTTGGTGGAGGTAGTTCTGATCTCTCAGCCTCAGAAAGGATGTAGTAGGATTAAGGAAAGGATGGAACAGATTCTGCACACAGAAATATTGAATTAATTTATTGAGCTTGAAAAGGAGTAATTGTAGGAGGATTTTGATAATGTTAGAAATGATCACGAGAGGAGAAAAGAGCTTAGATGAAAAACATTGTGCTGTTGTATAAATCCATAGTGATCTTGTGTCATGGAGAAGGAACAACTTCTCCTTCAAGAGACTTTAAATAAGAAATAATTCTTCAGTTTAGAAAATGAATGAGGAAAAACAAGAGTGAAATATATAAAATCCTGACTGTCAAGGAAAAAGGAATAACTATTTGCTATTTCTCTTAGTACAGGAGCAAGGGAATATCCAGTGAAATAATCAACCAGTAGCTTTAAGACAAATGAAGAGAAGTAGTTCTTCATGATGTGCATAATTAAATTGCAGGATTCATTGCTGCAGAGCATTGTGGAGGCTTAAAGTCTGAATGGGTTCAAAAGCAATTAGAAAAATTCATGATGGATACTTCCATTTAGGCTTATTAACCACAGTGATGAGAACTGGGAATGCCTAAGCCACAGTTTACAGGAAGATCAAAAGTTGGTGGAGGGCTGGGCAGAGGGAAGGAAGTATTGCTCTATGAAATAGGATGGCATGTTATTTTCCTAAGCATCAAATGCCAAGGATGGAAGTCGTAGGGAAGGAGTGATGGCTCCCTCCTATTTGCGTGTTCTCCTCAGGTATTTATATACACTGATGAATTGCCTGAGCCTTCTCCTCACCAGAGCTGAACAGTCCCAGCTCTCTCAGCCTCTCCTCATAGGAGAGATGCTCCAGGCCTTCCATCTTCTTAGTTGCTCTTTGCTAGACTTTTCTCCAGCACTGGTCCCAGCACTGCAGCTGTGGCTGTACCAGTGCTTGAGTGAGTGGAGTTCACAATGTATTTTGAGGGCTTGGCTTGTAGCAGAGCTCAAGCTGAGTTAAGCAGACAGCTTTCAAAGTACATCTGACCATGTTTGGGTTAAGAGTCAAGGAGCATTTCTGCAAAGGAGAGGTTTGTTTTCTCTGGGTTGTTTTGAGGTGGGTGGTGAGGTCTTTTTGAGTGGGTTGTTTTGGTTTTTTGGTGTTTTTTTTTCTATTGAGTGTCTCTGGGTTAGACTTTAAGAGAATGGATGTTTGTGTGTTGCTGTTTGAGTGTTAGTCGCTGTGTGAAACTCTGACAATCTGAATTTCACTTGATACTCTAAAGCTGTTTTTTCAGGAGCATCTGTATGCTCACTGATAATCTACAGTATATGCAAAAGTCCTTTATTTCATCATACAAAATTATCAGCATATTTGCAAACATTAGACAAGTTACCAGTAGAATAAGACTGGAAAAGGAAAGCCAAATTTTCAGGTATAAGATTAAACTGGATTCTAATTTCTTTTCCAAAATAAGAATTTGAGAAATCTAGACAGTGCTATTTTTCCATCTTTAAAAGAAACAAAAGCATTTGCCCATATACAGCATGATCATATAACCTACTTTTTTGATGCTGCAGTGGATGATTACTTATTATTAATTCAGCTTTTCCACCTTCAAATAGAAAAGTTATCATGGAAAGAGGAACATTCATACTACTTGTATTTGAGAAATGAATTGCATACCTGTACTTGATTTTAGTTCTTAAAATATTGAAAAAGATTCCTGACTTTTTGAAATGTTGCAAAAGTCTACTGTTTGTATAATACTTTTCATTGTCGAGGAAGGCTCATGGATGTTTTTCCCTGCAGGTTTTTTGTGTTTTTTCTTAATTCATGAAGTGATGAAAGATACTTAATATTTATGGGGGGAAAACCCCAAGCTATGATTTCCATTTGAGGACTTTGAAGCCATCAGAAATTGGAGCCCAAAATAGTCTAATAGTGAGACAGTGTGTGTGTTACTTTTACATTACATTTTTATTATCAGCTTTTAGTGTTTGTTATTACAGTGAGAAAAAAGAAGACAAACTGCAATATGAAATTGTAAACAGAAAAGTCATAGTAACTACTTAACACTTGTCGTGGTTTTAAAATAACAGACAGTGTAGGGTCTCTTGATTAATCCTATTTTCGTAGCCTCTCAAGGTTTGAAAATTGAATGGAAAGATACCACAGAGCTACCTGGTAACTTGAAGAAATTCTGTGACTTCCATAAAGTCTGTATTTTTCTCTCTTTAAAAAAAAAGAAATCTCACAAGTTACTGTACATGTAAGTGCTGTTCAAGCAAGGAACATAATTAGCTTTTTACTTGTACAGGAAAAAATTAAAAGTTAATTGGTGGCATCCATGGCATACTTTTACTCCTTTCCTGCAGATGGGACATTATCACTGTCTACAACTACCTGAAAGGAAGTTGTAGCGAGGTGGGTGTTCGTCTGTTCTCCCTGGTAACAGGCAATAGAAGAGAAAACAGGCGCAGGTTGCACGAGGGAAGGTTCAGGCGGGATACTAGCAGGAATTTAGTGTTGTCAGGCATTGGAACGGGCTGCCCAAGGAGGTGATGGAGTCACCATCCCTGGAGGTGTGTGTTTAAGAGACAGTTGGATGTTGCATTTAGGGAAATGGTCTACTGATTGATAAGGCCAGGACAAAGGCTGGATTCGGTTATCTTAAAAGGTCTCTTCCAGCTGAAATGATTCTGTGATTCTATGAAGACTGGGTCATTATCTCTCTGAAAGGAGTTTTCAGGTGGTGATGCTGCAGATGTCCCAGCCTTTTTGATTAGTGCTTGCAGAATGATAAACCACTGGTACAGAATCAAGATGTGGCAGATGTATGTGCATGTCTTAACATGACAGCTCTGGATTTAATATGCAATAAAGACTTAGGATTGTGGGCCAAGAGATCACCTAGAATAAGGCAAGAGAAAACCACAATATATTAAGAAATACTTGTACTGTTATTTGTCTTGCATATTTTTTTTCCCTCTAGATTTCTTCCTTCAAGAAAAAGGAATCTTCTGAGCACTTGCAAAACTATAGTCTAGATGAGTAATGTTTTATGAGACATGATTTTCATTACCTTTTGTTTTAGAAGAACTAAGAGTTATTAAATATCAGCAG
Organism: Colius striatus; assembly: GCF_028858725.1. Taxonomy (NCBI): domain Eukaryota; kingdom Metazoa; phylum Chordata; class Aves; order Coliiformes; family Coliidae; genus Colius; species Colius striatus. Next base: position 52,538,730 of record NC_084759.1, read on the forward strand.
ATGACAGACTCAATGTAAACATAATAAGATAGTTACTCAGATGAATTAATGAAATGGTGAAACTTTTTGCCAGGGGATGCTTCCATATGCTAAAAGTCTTCATGTGTTGAAAAAGAAGTTGATGGAAGAAAAATCTGTTGAGAGTAATTAAACACAAAGATACCATCTCTGGCCCAGGAAATCTATGAGCTGAAGTCTCTACTGACATTGGAAAGACATGCTAAGAAAAAAGAATTACAAGTTTGTTCTGTATTTATCATCTCTTTAAGGTCTTTATTACTGGACACTGTCAGAAACAAGATAGCAGATTAAAAACCTTTGCTCTTACAGAGCATCTTCCTTAGATTATATTTCGGAAAGAAAAGGGTTAGCCAGCATTATAGTTGCTAATTATTTACTTGTGATGTTTTGCATATATTTACTGATTTATTTTTCTATATCAGAAAGTTGCACATGGAACATTTCCAGCACAGAGTCCTTGCTTCTGACTCACATACTTGCTTCAAAAGTTTCATCACTGCTATTTCAGTTTCCTTTTCTTTATTTCAAGGAGGGAGTTTGAAGTGGGAACAGCAAAATTTTGCCTTGTTCTAAAGATGTTTCTAATTTGTTCTTTGCTACCTTTATCTGTTTCTCTATGGCATTTGAATCTGCTGGGTTACTCTAAAAATATTTCCCTTTCTTGAATGCAAGTAGTTCATGAACTCTCCTCCACAGGGATCAGTAGTATCTTCCTATATTGAGTAAAGTGTTCTCTTTCATTCCTAGTTATCCTAAGCTTGCAATAAGAGCTGCCTCTTCCTCCATACAGCCATTGGTTTTTCATCATAACCTAATTTTAAGATGATTCTGTTCTTCTCTTTAAACAGCTAAGAGCTCAATCCAAACAAGACTGATAGATGTGAAGTGGGGCCTGGGAGGAACTTAAGTGTCAGAGTCTAATTGTGTCATCCTAATCTTTGCCAAGTTTCCATCAAGCACCAAATCCATAAGCACTTTCAGTTAATGTAGCTCCAATTAAACTCCCTCGATGCCTGAAAAGTCTGCTTGTGCATGCTTCTAGCAAGCAGTCTTAGCAGAGATATCTGTACATCATACACAGATTTGAATATTTTTAGGTACCCTTGTCTTCTGAAGAACCTTTGAAATGTGTACAAATCACTCAGTATATTCGTGACACAATGATGTCCATAATATGTTCACCATGACTTCTGAGAAGCAGAGATACTTCCTTAAGTGTCTCAACACAGTAGTCTCACTTAGAAGTGCAGTGCTTAGGATTCCTAAAATGGGGGAAAGCAATTGCATATTCTGAGTTCATAGTCCAAACCCATTCATACAGTTCTCTGATAAGGTAGCCACTGGATGATAAAAGTTTTTTATACCTTTCTGCCATAGGAGCAGAAGGCACCTTGTTCTCTGCCTCTGGGCATATCTTGGGTGCTACTTTATGTTTTGGAGAGAATATGGTGTAGGTCCTCTGTTAAACTATCTTTGGGCTACAGGGTAGAGAAAGTCACGTCTCTCTGCATCTGCATTAACATGCACATCATCAGCTCCAAGTGGGCTCTATCTAATCTTTCCCCAAGTTTTTAATCCTGTATTTACTTACAAAGCAAATATTAAAGCAAGAAGAGAACTAAAGTTTAAAAATAATTTTCCCTAAGATCCATGACTTCAATATTATTCTGAAATTACAGCAGTGTGCGTTCTTAGCTTAAAAAATTCACTATGTATTGCTCTGTTTCCCAGAGTGAATAAGAACTGTTATATTACTTTAGTTAAGTTAGATGAATTCCTGGCCAAATCATAGCATTGAATGATCATTAGGCCTAGTATTAACTAAAAATACTGGTCTATGTTTATGTGTTTCTATTTGATGCTTTATTTTCTCTTACTTTGCTAGGGACATACCCTGTCATGATAGTCACATAAAATGCTTTCTGAACTTGGAAGAACTTTGTCTTCTGTCTAGATCTATAGTTAACCCTTCCCTTGCATTGTTTATCTTGCCAGATCATAGAATCATAGAATGGTAGGGGTTGGAAGGGACCTTTAGAGATCATCTAGTCCAACCTCCCTGCAGAAGTAGGTTCACCTAGATCAGGTTAGGAATGTGCCCAGGGGGGTCTTGAAGACCTCCAAGGAAGGAGACTCCACAACCCCTCTGGGCAGCCTGTGCCAGGGCTCCCTCACAGTGAAATAGTTTTTTCTTATACTTAAGTGGAACTTCTTGTGTTCCAGCTTCATCTCAATCACACAGGTCCTAATGGGATTTCATGATGTTCAATCTCCTTTTTTAAAGTTTACCCGTGCTGTCTTACAGCTGAAATAACTTTTAAGCATGATTTAACTTGAGCAATAGCTTTTTACCCAAACCCCTTTTCCTTCTTATAAAGCTGACGATGTTCCTTGAAAGGGCTGCAGAACTTCAGGAATCACAGATTATTCAAATGCTTGGTGAGAAGAAGCAAGTCTGCGGGGCATTGAAATATTGATGAATAAAAGGGCAAAATTAGAGTGCTTCATTTCTTCCAAGCTGCTCTCCTTTACTCATTCGAGAAGTCCTATCTCTGTACCCTTCCAAGTTCTGAGATACATAACAGAAATACAGCTGGTTTATAGGTAAATTTGTCCTAAAAATATATTTTTAAAACGAACTAATAATACAAAGACAACTTCTCAACAAGGAACATATGCAAAAAATACTTTACCAGTTACTTTGTTTGAAGCTAAAGTTCAGTTGTGAGAATTAAATAATCAATAGTCTTTGCCAAGACAGGTGGTAGTTCTAATAAATAGCTCATGTGGTAAAAAATATTTGTTTCAAACATTTGTTTTAGAGTTGCTTTTGAGAACTGTACTGGAACATAATTTTATCTTATTTCTGCTCTTACCTTAATCCTTATTTCTAATGAAATGATTTCTAACTCAAAATTCTGACAAATTTAGAGGTGAGTTATAAACCAGGTAAGTGTTTCAGGTGAATAAACTAATCTAATATCAGTAAAAATGAAAAAAAAAAGCCAGTAGTAAGGTTGTTCAGCTCAGTGAATTGTCTTTTAGATACTCAAGGTTAACATTTTATTTTTATTTTGGTCAGCAACAATTTCTACATCTTATTGTAATTTGAAATTCAGGAGGTTTTTCTTTCTGAAACCTTGTGAATTCGGGGCAAGGAAAACTTGTTTCTACCTCAGTATAAATACAGAAAGAATAAGGAGATACAAAAATAAAGCCAGCACACAAAAGGATCTGCAGACCTCAGATCTCAGGAAAGGAGGTCTGTGATGGGACAACAGATGGAACCAGGTACATTGTGAGAATATGTCACAGCTTCTGCTATAATGAAATTACCAAATATGCTTTTGGAGTGTGTTGAGATGGGATCTCTTGAGTCAAACATAGCAGTAGTTATTAGGTTGATAAGCAGTGTTATATCGGTGGATTAGAGTAAATTTCCTATAGCTCTACAATGGAGCTAGGATTTCCTAGAGACTGGAATTACTACAAAACTTAAAAACTCTGAATAATATAAGTTCATGTAAGTTATCTACAACAACTTGTGTTCTTCTGGATTATGTCTGTTTAAACCAATGTAAATATGAAAGGCATTTTTCTTTGAATGACCAAATAAAATTTAGTTGCAGTGAAGCTTTTTATATTCACTTAAGAGTCTGCTTGGGTGATAACATTATTCAAACCCACTAAACAAGGTGCAAACTGTATCTCTGAGAAGCTGTCTTAGATTCTCATTCCTGTGTACTGTGGTGGACAGTTTAAGGGAATTGCTTCTTAATTACAGGGTTGTCTTTGATAACAGTGAGAAAAAATTGGTTTGGACAGTATCGATTCCAGGCACTTCTATTCCTCTTTGGGGACATTCCCATCCAACAAAACATTCAGTGACGGTCAGATAAAACTGGTGAGTTCACCCTGTGCTTAATTTAATCAATAGGAGCCTATTTACATTGCAGAATGTTGACGATGGTAGTTTAGCCCTGAAAGTATCATTGTGTGCCTCTGAGGTAGAAGAGAAAACAAGTTTTGGTTAGTGTGTACAAGTCTATCCAAGTCTCTTCAATTTTTCCCTAGTTATTTTTAAAAGAGTACATTTTTTTTTCATAGTGTTATTTTTTGCAAGTTTTATCCATCTTTCTTTAGCTGCATGTAATGATTCTCATTGAAAACTTTTGGCTTGAAACACATTAGTTTTTACCAAGAGCTGTATGTCCTCCGTACTGTATCACTGGGGGAACTGGAAACAGATCCAGCTAATGCTGGGTTTGGATTTGAAAGGCCTTTGATGGAAAATTTCATCTTCAGAATATTTACCAGTGTTAATCACAGATTCTGTGGGGTAAAAGAGTAATAATACAACTTCTTAGAGAGAAATTGGGACAAAGTGAGATTAAGTGCCTTGCCCAGGGCCACTCTTCAAGTCAACCATGTGGTCCAAATTAAAGCTCTGTGTGGATAGGACTAAAGTGCATTTTGCAAACTAGTCTATCAGTCTAATTATAAAAGGTCATCTGTGTGATACATTTTCTCATTATCTGAAGTGAATTATTAAAATTCTGAATAAAGAACAGTGCAGGGTTACTTTGTTTGTTTTGTTTTGTTTTTAAAAACACATCAACTACAAACAGTTAAAGATTTGCATACAGATATATCTGATGTTCAAGCTGCAATGTCCAGTTTTGGCTTTTGGGTTTCTTTGCTCTTGGCATTTTCTCAGCTGTGAACTTTTTCACTTGCTATAGTAACATTGAAGTATAGGAAGCAAAATATTTTGAGATTGCATTTTGGAGACTTGGAATTCCCTGATCATATTACTATTACTTTTATGTATGCTGTTGCACCGAGTCCATTAGCAAAACAAACAGGGACTAAAGTGGGAGCTGGTGAAATGAATACAGAATACAGGCAGAAGCAGATAAAACAAGATTGCAGAGTAATCCATGAGTTAAGAGAGTTCTGTCAGCACCTTAGAAATCCCTTAGAACTGAAAGCTAATAATAATCTTAATTGTAAGCATAAAAATAACCATCTTAAATTTTTCTTGTGAGAAACAAGAAAAACATGGATGAAAAAAGTCTGTGGCTAGCTGGGAGATATTGCGAGCAGAGATGATTGTATTTTACCATTTTGGATCATGAGAAAGACTTGTTCTCAGCAGTATTCCTGTAGTGACCAGTGGAGCTTCTTGGACAGGTTACATGGATCAGTGTCACAAATCAAATGAAGGTTGATTTCCCTGCGGTGCAGATCACATAACCTGTGTCAAGATGCAGTACAGATACATTTATGAGACTTCCTTCATAACTATTTCCAGCATCTAATGTGAAGAGAAAAGATATACAGAAAGCAACAGGATAAGTTGCTATAGGTCTGTGCCTACAGAAGAGAGCAGTGGAATAAAACTAGGGTTTAAGAAAAGGAAAGAAAAATACTCCAATTGTGGTCTTCTTCCACATCTCTTTTCTAACCAAACAGAACCTTTGTAGAGAAAATTGCCCATGGCATTTGTAAATAATTTTGAAGTTCATACTGAAAAGATCTTTCTTACACACCAGTAAGAGTTGTTAAAAAAACTTGTTAAAAGTTGTTAAAGAGTGGTGCTCATCTTTCATTTTTTGACTATTTAGTTTCACATTGTGCATGAAATGAAAATGAAGCAATTTATTTCCACATGTGATCCCCCCCTGCTTTTTAAACTATTCATTAATGCTCTTTTTTTGGCTCTGGTCTGCAAATTCAGTGCTACATTGAGTTACCTTGCAATTAAGGAAAAGTGAGATAATTTTATTAATGTGATTTTAAATCTGTTTTCTCTGGCCAAAGGACTTATAATGTGCATAAATGTGAGAAACATGCTATATTAAAAATGTTCTTTTTATTAAGTTTTTGTAAGGAATTTGGCTTTGCAAATGTTAGTAAGCATTCCCCAGAAATTTGGATTTTAAATGGCACTGCATGCTTTAATTAAGCTCTTTGTTAAGTGTATTTACATTTCTTTTTTGTTTTTCTTAGCTCTTTTTTCCCTTATAATTCAACTTTTTGAAAAAATATATGCTGTGCTTGTATGTAAAATACTAATGCACTAACAAGTCAATCTTTAGTAGATTAGGAGTTTTTAACCTGGTAGTGAATCCAGTAACAATCTAAGATCCCTAGTGATATCTTCAGCTACTCTGTGTGCTAGTCAAAAGTTAATGTCCTCATTTCAGGATCCTGTGTATTGTTCAAACAGCTAATATTTTGCTTTTGGAGAAACACAGGTTTGAAAACTAGCTATTCCATTTTTGTCTAACATCAAGCTGCTGTTCTTGCAAACATTTTGCTGCAGGAAGAAGTGCAGAACAGTCCTCCATTTCTTGCACCGTACAGAATCACACAGAAATTACAAAATCTTAAGGGTTGGACAGGAACTCAAAAAGATCATCTAGTCCAACCCCTGTGCCAGAGCAGGCCACCTGGAATAGGTCACACAAGAACTCGTCCAGGTGGGTTTTGAATGTCTCCAGAGAAGGAGAGTCAACAACCCATCTGGGCAGCCTGTTCCAGTGCTCTGTCACCCTCATAGTAAAGAAGTTTTTCCTTATGTTTCTTTGGAACCTCTCATGTTCCATCTCATATCTGTTGCCCCTTGTCCTGTCATTGGACATCATTGAGAAGAGCCTGGCTCCATCCTCCTGACACCCTCCCTTTACATATTTGTAAACATGAATGAGGTCACCCCTCAAGTCTCCTCCAAGCTGAAGAGTCCCAGCTCCCTCAGCCTATATGAGTGAATTTTCCTTAGAGTTTCTTTGACAGGTTTTCTGCAGTGGCTCCTGGTACTGTCATATGTAAAAGCCACAATTTTACATTTGTTCTAAGTAATTTCTAGTAAGCAAGTACTAGGATTCACACACAACTGCCTTTTTAGTTTTAATTTTTCTTTGTGTCAAATTTTCCACATCCTCTACAAGGAAAAAAAAAGAAATTCTGGGTGATAGAGAAGCAGCAGCTCCTTCTATTCTGTCTTTAATGTAGTCCCCAAACCAATATAGTCAAGAGCAGAAGAAGTATTCTTCTCAGAAAATTGTTTACATAAAATACTGTGCTGAAAGTGATAAAGAATAACTACTATTTTAGCAATTGGAGAACACTGGAATATAGTCTTCAATTCCTTTCCATGTTTTGTAATGCAGATTCCCTTTAAAGTAGCCTTTCCAATGTACCTTAAATATATTTTAGAATTATTTTACCATGAAATTAGTTTTTCTCCATCATTGACTTAGTTGAATCCTTCTTTTTGATCTATGCTGGGACATTAGAACTGAAGCTGTGGCTGCACATACTATTTTAGTAGGTTTCTATCAAAATGTGTTCCGCAGTAGACCGTACCCATTGAGAGTGGAGGTTATTAGCACAGCCTGGCTACTGTGTAATGGGCTTCTCCAGCTCTCAACGGTGAGTCTTACTTATTCCCACACTCTGTACTTCTGCCACCAGGTAATATTAACATATTTATTAACTGGAGGAAGAGCGGAGAAGAGAATTTCAATCTTTAGAAGTGCAGAATGGCAGAAGGCTCTTCAGACTGTCCCTTGTCCTGCTAGTCATCGCTAAGCCTGATTTAAACTCCAGCCTCCAGAGTTTCCACCTAGTTAACAATTTGCAAATTGTTGTCTGCCTTTTAACCTTACACATTAGAGAATAGAAATAGGGGGTTTTGTTTGTTTTGGTAGTTTGTTTGGGTTTTGAGGGGGTTTGTTTTGGGTTTTTTTGAGGAGGATTAAATGAAGACACAGGAAATAAATTGATCTGGGTAGACAATTTTGATGTACTAGTATTTCAGTATCCCTGTCCCCTTCATGCCTTTTTCCCCCCTATTTAGTTGCAGGTAGTTAATTTTATTCCCTTTGTTGCTATTTTATTTTTAAAGTGTTACCTAATAATAGCTGTAGGGAAAAAGTGTTTATTGTTTTTAATTTACATAGCTGGTATTAAAGAATAACTATACTAAAGGTGCACTTTATTACTTTTATGACAAAATTAAGGTTACGTTGGAGCAGTTGAACCTTATGCTAGGGAAAATTACTTTCTAGATCTAGGTGAACCTGCTTCTGCAGGGGGTTGGACTAGATGATCTCTAAAGGTCCCTTCCAACCCCTACCATTCTATGATTCCATGATTCTGTGGTATTTACTTGCCACTTCATTTGTGGGTATTCTGTGGTACTTTGAGATGAATGCTTTTTTCCTTTTTTTTTTTTTCCCTTGTACTTTTTAAAGAACTATTAAAAGCAAGCAAGCAAGAAGTCACCCAAATCGGTAACTGGATTTCAGAAGGCTGAATGCCTTATTGTAGTTTCTGTAACTAGTCGTCTTCTGAAGCGAAACACCACAAGTGACTTTCTTTCTAAAGCAAGAGCATGCAAGTATAAGGCTGCCCTAATCTAGATTTCATGAGAACAGGAACTGAGAGCATAAAGACAATATGGACAATTTCTTAGAGGTAGTCCGCAGCAGAATTGGATCCACACATCTAGGTGCCTAACCTCTCTTTTATTATTGCATGTGCCTAACATTGCCTCTGTGCGTATAGTCAGTTCATATCTATGAGGGCAAGTTTTCCAGGGCAAGTGTTTTAAGAACAGATAAAGTAACTTCACTTTTTTAGTGACATACTATATCTGTTGCAGTAGGTAGCATCTGAGCAGAACATACAGAAATCACCACGGCTCTGAAAACTTGTGTTCTTCTTGTCTACACTTCCATCCACTATTGCAAGCAGATGGACTTAACAACAACAGATGTGTATCAAAATTAGTTGAATTTAAGCTTTTGTAACTAAAGATTATTTCTTTGAGCAACTCTAAGCAGGAAATTAGTAGTTAATACCTAGATATGAAGTTCTGTGCTGTACAAAAAACAGGAAACCATTCAGAGGATGATGCTGACTTGTCTTTTTTTATATCTGCTCTTCAAACAGGAAGATAAATAGATGTGAAAGTAGGGACTGTACTCTCAACTTATGAGCAAAAGTGCTGTTAGCAACAGATACTAGCTTCAGAGATCTGTTTTTCATCTGAGTTTTGGATGTTTCACTTCAACGGGATCTACTTACTATCACAGCCTGTGTTGGGATTACAGACATTTCTTACAGAAGTTTGCAGCTGGACACTCTCATACAGCGTGCCTGCCCATTTCCTCTCTTAGGACTTGTGTTTCCTTACCATGAAAGCTGAACCTTGTGCAGCAAACTATTGTAGTGGTTTTGCCTGGGCAAGGTTTTTTGGTAGCAGGGGGGCTACAGAGGTGGCTTCTTTATACAGAGTTACCAGAAGCTGGGGGTGTAGCTCACAGGGTTAGGGGCAGTCAGTTCTAAGCTGGATCCTGCACCTGACCCAGGCCTGGCCAATTAGTGATGGAGGTAACGCCTCTGTGAATAACATATTTCAGAAGGAGAAGAAATTGTTGCACAACTGCTAAACTGCAACAGCAACAGCGAGTGAAAATGTGAAAACATCTCCACAGACACCAAGGTCAATGGAGAAGGAGGGGGGGGGAGGGTGCTGTGGCACTGAGAAGGCTCAGTGTCCCCCTGCAGTCCATGGAGGACCATCGGGAAGCAGAGACCCACTTGCAGCCTGTGGAGGACCCCATGCCAGAGTGAGTGGATGCCTGAAGGGAGGCTGTGACTCCGTAATAAGTTCATCCTGGAGCAAGTTCCTGGCAGGACCTGGAAGTCCGTGGGGGGAGGTGCCTATGCTGTCAGGACTTGTGATCCCGTGAGGGACTCAGGCTGGAGCAGTCAATACTTGAAGGATTGTTCTCCTGCTGGATGGGGCAAGGTGTGAGGAACTGCCCCTGTAGGAGGCCCCATGCTGGAGAAGTTCGTGAGGGACTGTCTCTTGTGGGAGGGACCCCACAGTGTAGCAGTGGGAAGTGTGAGGAGGCCTCTCCCTCTCCCTGAGAAGAAGCAGCGGCAAAGTCCATCTGTAATCAACTGATCACAACCCCCATTCCCCATCCCCTGTGCTGCTGCGAGGGGAAGGAAACTGAGTCCTGGGAAGAGGGAGAGGTAGGGGGAGGTGTTTTTAAGCTGATGTTATTTCTCATCTCCCTGGTCTTATTGTTTCTTAGATAAATCAAACCTTTTTCTCCCTAAGTTGAGTCTGTTTTGCCTGTGACACTAATTGCCGAGTCATCTCTCAGTTCTTAACTCACAAGCCATTTGTTATATTTCTCTCTCTCTCTCTCCTGTCCAGTTTAGGAAGGGGAGTGATTTTATGACTTGGTGGACACTGGGCTAAACCACCACAACTAGATGCACTGCATGATCCATTGTAGCACTGGAGTGTCACCTAGCACATGGATTCAAGCATTCAGAGATACAGAAGGCTGATATGAGAGGTGGAAACTATCTTTAAATTTGACAGCCTGCAACTTAACGTGAATTTAAAGACACATACATGTGAACCCTACAGTTTTCTGACACTTTAACACTTTGGAAAACATATATACCATATGACTCTTAATACTGAAATAATTTGTAGAACAGATTTCCATTTTGACACAGCCTGCTATTGGCAGGGCAGCTTGGCTTTTGTCCAGCAATTAAAATGGAACATGATGCATAAACATACTTTTTTTTAAAAAGAATGCTCATTGATATCTTTAGAAGATGTGCACATCAAGTGGAACAGCTGGCTGAGTGCTAGACAGGTTCCAAGTACTTCTTTCTAGACATCTCTGCCTGTTGCATATTTCTGTGCCACAACAATGAGCATGACAATGGCAAAGAGTGATAGTGCCCTGTGCTCAGTTGCTGTGTCCAATGACCAGACAGGCTCAGCCTATGACTTTGCATGTTCATAAAACCTCTTTTACAGACATCAGGTGTGTATTCTTCTGGGAACTGACTTGCAGGCTTTGGACTTTCAATACTCTGCTGCAATTGCATAGCACCTGGTTTGTGCATCCAGGAACAGCAAGCATGCATTCATTTTGTTGTGGCTTTGACTTACTGTTCAGACAAATAAATCAGTCTTGCCCATAAATCAACTCTCTGCTTCCTGAGTTAATTTTTAACTCGGTTCAAATTAATTGTCTCTCCTAATCTGCTCAGGCTGATTTTTTTTTCTTAGCGTTCTGTAGTTCTGTGCTTTCACTCTGCCATTTGTTCCAGAAGCTCTTCTGGATAGCTGTGATTGTGGTTTAAGCTTCAAGTTTATTCCCACCTGTCCTGTGAGGGGGAAAAAAAAAGTAGCATCAAAAGCTACTCTACTTTCTCACAAAAACTCAATGATTTCTGGAATCCATGATCCTTGCTTTTCCTTCCTCTCCTCATCTCCTGGCAAAGGAGCAGTACATGATGTAACAGGCCAAGAATGAAGGTGCTCTTCATTCATTGCTCTACAACTGAAAGAGTTGGATCTCTGGGTTTGTGAGAACAGTGACTGAGGTATGTGTGCATTGCTGCAGTCCCGAGTTATTAGCCTGGGTCTACTGGGAAGTGGGGCAGCAATTGAGATACTTCTTGAGGTGGTTGTAAGAATTTGCCCGCTAAGAGTGCTCACTGCCAGGTGCCAGGCTGCTCCTGTACACCACTGTGATGCCACAGCAGCCAGCACAGCTGCACTATTTGTGTTCCAGAGGCTAACAGCTTGGTCTTGTGGTGCTTACATCTCCGGAATGGTCATAAACACAGCCTGATTATTTTAAAAGCAATATAGAAGCATAGAATGGTAGGGATTGGAAGGGACCTTTAGAGATCATCTAGTCCAACCCCCTTGCAGAAGCAGGTTGACCTAGATCAGGTCACATAGGAACATGTCCAGGTAGGTCTTGAAGACCTCCAAGGAAGGAGACTCCACAACCCCTCTGGGCAGCCTGTGCCAGGGCTCCCTCACCCTTACTGTGAAATAGTTTTTTCTTATATTTAAGTGGAACTTTTGTGTTCCAGCTTCATCCCATTACCCCTTGTCCTGTTGCTAGATAGAAGTTCCTAGATATGAAGGTGGAAATAAATAAACAGACAAGTAAGTAAACCTAGCAGAACCCCAGCCTTTGGGGCAGGAAAAAGAAGGAAGAAATGTAAAACAAAGTTAAAATTTAAAAATAAACAGTAAACATTCTGGTCAGTCACAGATGGTTTTTAAATACCTTTTTATTTATTTAGAATGATATTTAGATTGGTATTTAATATAAATTAATGGTATGTAATTTATTTAGATGTTTGATTTATTTTTAGAGAGTCACAGGACGGAAGACCACCTATTTACACACCTTGCCTGTCCTCTTACTAATGGGTGTTGGTACCTATGCATTTTGACTACCTTCTTTACTGAATCTTCTGGTGTGTCAGCTGATGATGTGTATTGCAGGCAGAGAGTCGGCTTAAATTGTTTACAAGAAAAACAAAGCATGTATCAATGCTTGAAACCATTCCTGTGTATGCTTCTTAGCTTTTCTGGATAATGTAAAAATAGTAAGCTGTTAGTGTATTTTTGAGCCTGTCTGAACAAATTTAACTGGAGGGAAGAAAGAAAAATGCACCTGGATTGCACCTAGGCAGAAGGGAACACACCAGGTATTAAAGTACTGCGTAATAGTAGTGTGTGAGTGATAAAGCAGGTGAGTAGATTTATACTGGGGTGCGGGGACTGGAACGGTGCTTGAGCTAACAAGTATTTGTTATTTGTTTTGAAGATTTGTTTTCTGCTTAATGTAACCCTAGCTATGCAATCTAAGTGAATGCTAACGTGTAAGAAAGATGTTTATTCAACTTAATAGTAATGTGAAATACATGATTAAAAAGTCTTGAGTAATTGGGTAATAGATGGCAGGTAAAATTCAGTTCTTGTATGAAAAGTTAAGGTGTGTGTTGAGGTGAGAGAAGAGGAATTATCCTAACTTTATATGTGTGGCTGTGAGTTCTGAATGTTCTATTTTTATCTATGAAAAAAAACCTTGGAATTATAACAAGTAATTCAATAAAAGCATTATCTCTGCTCAACAGTAGTCAAAGAAACAGAATATTGGGGATGATTATATGGGGAGTAAAGAACAAAGCAGGTCGCAGTGCAAAAACCTTGTGTGGTTCTATCCTCTGTCTTGAAAAGGAGTGAATAAAACTGCAGAACATACCATGCAGAGTAATAAAGAAAAAAGGTATGGAAGAGCTTCTGCACAAGTAAATGGTTAAATAAACCAGGACTTACCATACTTGCAATGAGAGGATTGAGCCGTGGAAATAATAAGCACAAATGGAAAAGGCAAATGGTTCTTATTCAGGATGTTTGTCTCCCACCAGATCTCAGAGGCAACAAATGAAGCTAACAGATGGCAGGTTCAGAACAAAGGGAGATACATCATGTGTTGTGTGATCAAGGATATTTTGTAATCCAGAGATTTACATAGGTTCAGAAAACAAGGTGAAATCGAGTTAAATGGAATAAAATTGTGTCACAGAACACAGAATAATCTCTGTCAAAGCACACAGGTGCTATGCCTGTGACTCAGGGCAATGCTGGTCTGTGTACATCTGGGAGTGTATCGCTGGAGTGTGTCAATGTGTGACCACTTTGTGCTTTCACTGAAGGTCCTGTGCTAAAAGACTCTTTGGTCTGACTTAATAAGACTGCTGTTCCATTTCTTTTGCTGTGTATGGGAGGCTGGAGTTAAAAAGAACGGTGCAGTTAGGTTCATTCAGTTGTAACAGTCATCTGAACAGACCTTTACAGTGCACCAGTCCACCAGGGATTCTTGGCCAAAGCCTTGTCATCTCCTGCTTCTCTCCTGTTCACTACCAGAAATTACTCTAAGCATCTTTTCCTTGTCTTCAGTACTGTAGTATAAAAGGTTGTACAGTATATTAAACTTGGTTTGCTAGGATTTTTTTTTGTTGTCCATGGATTTTACGCTCTGAAAACACTGTGCAGGCCTACATAACATAGCTACAGAAATAGGTAATACTAGAGGGTGTGTGTGTAGAGATGAGCTTTCTAGCACGTAAGCTAACAAAAAGAAGGAAAACTTCCAACAAGAATGAGGGAGGGGAAAAAAAGTCCACTGAGATCTGAAATTAGATGGAAAGTGATTAAAGCATGGGAGGAAAGTGTGATTAAAGATAAGGAATTCAGATGATGTGACCTTTCATGCCTGATGCATCTTCAATGGCCAACGTAAAGTGAAAGGCTGATTTAAAGGGCAGCACAATCTGCCACATGTCAGAAAAAAAGTTCAAAAACAAAGAGGAGGCTATTTTGAACTGTGCATGAAAAAAAAAAGGAGTAAATGCAGATGTGAGAGACTGGTAGTGTAGTGCCCCTCTTCTTTGTCTAAGGATTGCAGAGCTGGAAAGCTGTGACATGGGTGTGACAAAGCTGCAAGCAGGCAATTTCACTACAGCACAGGCTTGTACAGAGAGTATTATAGATGCAGTAGTGAAACAGGGACAATTTAATGTCCATGCAATAGATTTTGGAGGCTGAAGCCTTATCTCAGCACCAGAGGTTTTGTTTGGTTCCCAAATAAGACATTAGATTTGCCCGTACTGGCTTTGCTGAGAAGCTGTCTCTCTCTTCTGTTAAATGATTTACTAGCCCCTTCTGATGGATATGCTCCCACTGCATGATTTGCAGAGAAGAAGATGGAGGACTGTACAGCTGAGTGAAAGCCAAAGGGTTTCCTATAGTCCCTTCTCATTCTCACATACACACCCAGAGATAGGTAAGAAGGTCTCCTCTGAGGGCCATCATTCTGTGCTGGGAGAAAAACTACTCTTAAAGGTTGGAACTTCACCCAATCATGGTATCCCTACCATTTTTGTCCCCAGGCTCCTCTGGGTGACCTGCAGGATCCCAGTTAGTGCTCATTGGTATTTTCCTGACTGAATGGCAGAGGGGGCCAGCGCTGCAAGGGAAGAACATGCATCTTCACTATTCTATGGGGACTTGGAGTGGGAACACCAGCTGCATTTTCTTTTCAGTGAACTTCTGTGGGGAAAATAATGAAATCAAAATCCTCTTTCACTACTGTCACATTTTTTCCCCTCAACTCATGGCACTTGCTTTCTGTGGGTAAGCTGCCTCATGGCTCAAAATTGAAGGTGGATTTCTAAAGACTCTGACATAGTCCCTTCCTGGCACAATGGGTTCCTGTTGTTTTCTGCATCCTTAACTTCTGCTCTGCCACCTAGTTGGGCTGAAAGTAGGCAGGATTCCTGGGGTAATGATATTGGCCTAACTGATAGTAGTATTGAGAGATATGGGGGTGAGGGAGGACGATGATGGACAGCTTTCTTCTCCTGCTAACACCTCTAAAAATGTCTTGCTTGAGAGGGAAGGGCTGCTTTTCAGCTTTCTGTAGTCTACCATCAATCCTTTGTTATCCCTTCAGGCTTTACATTAATTAACAGATTTTCAGTCTTAAGTAGCTGGCTCCAAAGCCTCCTGTGTTATCCCCAAACATCCCTAGCATTCATATGAGCTATTATCCTTTTTCCTACAACTCTGAAATTTATTATTGTGATACTAAAGATTTTTTATCTCTTTAGATCGTTCTGATGCCTAAAAAAAGCTTATATTTGAGTATTTCAACACAGTGTTACTCTTTCCTGCATTCATTCTTTCTAAACCTTTTTCAGATTTGGGGTGTTTGATGAAAAGATTAGATTTTCCATCTCCTTTTCACTCAGAAAACAGTGCTCCATGCATGGGCCAGCAAACTGTCAGTGGGGAGTTGGAAACAAGAATTAGATCCTGAAAATTTCTGAGAATATGAGGCCGTCTGATATAGCCAAAGTCATGATCTAAGAAAAAAATGTTTGAAATACCCCATGCTTGTGTTTTTCTTATTCTCATACTGAACTAAAGCTAATAGGTTCAACTGGGACAGTAACTGCCTTTCAGCCGTATCAGTGGAGGAAATCCGGAATGGCTGTGTTGGAGCAAGCCAGTAACATCTCTCTTCCAATATCCTACATCTAGTGGTGCTGTACAATAAGCATCTGTCATGGGTTCTTTGGTGCAGCACTGCAGAATTTTATGTTCTTTTTATC
The DNA here is from genome assembly GCF_028858725.1 of Colius striatus. NCBI lineage: Eukaryota > Metazoa > Chordata > Aves > Coliiformes > Coliidae > Colius > Colius striatus. Next base: position 52,554,786 of record NC_084759.1, read on the forward strand.
TGTTGTAATTGTGTATTCCTGTCATTTTATGTGAGTATTTAATCTCATTTCAAATCCCTCTAAGCTTTTTTGATAACGGATACATGCATGTCAGTCTCTTTTCCATACGTGTTTACATGGAACAACTTCTGTGGCTAATTAAGCATGGTTTAGAAAGAAAATAAGAACTTTATTAATTTCTTTAAATAGAAATATATTCAAGTTAGATTATTCATTTCAAATACATTACCTTTGTCTTTCAAGTTTATTCATTATTCCCTCGCTCTTCAGAGATTATAAAGAGAAAGCAATCAATATATTATCTCTGCACTAGTTTATCTACCTTACTTTGCTTACATCTTCCTTCCTGTCTCAGGTTTCCCTTCCTTGTGAGGCACCTTGAATACCTCTGTGTTTTTTTGTTCCCCACTTTTACATTTTACATAATGCTTGCTGTAGCTTTTATTTTTTGGATAGATGATTGTTGTAAGTAGGCAGAAGAGTTACACTAAAGCTCATGGCAAAATTTGAGCAACAAACAAGATAGTTTGCTAAGGAATTTTAGGTTCTTTTTTTTCAGATATTTAAAGAGTTGTTTGGAGAGCTTTTTTTCAAGGTTAGTTGGAAGCCTCAGGCAGGTTCTGTAGCAAAACCAATGATAACACATTGCACTAATATTAATCTGGTGCCTCAAGGGGTAAGGACTCTTCTACCCCGCCTACTAGACATTCTCTTCCAATAACATGGTGGTCTTACCCAGCCTCTTGCATGTCCTTTTAAGACTACTGCTGATAAGGAAAAGATGCTGCTTAGTCTCATAAGCATTCCCAGGGAATTTGGACGGAACATATGGTAGTACTCTAGCGTTTCACACACCTTTTTCTGTCTTAATTGCAAGTCTGATTGCATGTTGCTTCTAGGAACACAAGCTTACTGTTCATATTGCTTGTGTGGCTGCCTCCTTGTTTCACCAGGACACATAACCTATAAACTCTGCCTGTTTGCCTTTCACCATGACTCTTGCTGATGGCATCAAGCAATACCTGGGAAGAGTTGCAGCTTTTGAAGGAAAAGTAGTGGCAACTTGCTCTGTCAAAGAGAAGAGAATCCTTTATTAAATAAGATCTTAAGTGTGTAGAATGGAAGGAAAATGCACTGCCATCAGTTTCTTCCATACTTCCCCCCTCACTTTTCTGTGAAATGATGATAAAAGTCCAAATTTGTTTCCATAAGAGTCATTAAAACTCAGCAGATATTTTTAGCATAGAAAAAAAACACCTGGAAAGTTAAACCCTGACATAAGTTAATTGTTAGTTTTTTCTAACTATAATGAAGTGCTTTTATATTTACTAAGGAGAAGTGCTACATGGGAGTGTAGATAGTATTACTGAATATAGAACTCCTAATTTAATTTCATCTTCTTGTCCCTTTGATCTGATTTTTCTGAATGGCAAATCTATCATCCATGTGAACATTGGGAACATTGACTTTTAATTGGTATGTATTCAATTCTAACAGGTGAGAAACTTGCTTGTAATTATTTCTGCAGCATAATTTTCACCTATGCCCTACTTACAGCAGACGACAGTGTTTTCATCTTGCACTGTGCAAGATGCTTTTAATTAGTTTAGTGTAGTCAGGCATGAATCATGTGCTGTCCTTGAATGCCAGAATTGATGACTGTCGTTAACGATACTCTGAAGAAATGTGGAAGAATCCAGTTAATGAAATAGCCATTCGGGCATCCTTATCTCGTCCATTTAAATTCTCGTTTCAGTTAGTACCAATAATAAAGTTTGTGGTTCACAGTTATGTTCATGTTTAGATCAAATGGCTCTTCTTATATGTGGTGTGTATGGATGTACACACAGAGAGTTGGATACCTAGTGTGAAAAAAGTTACACAGTCGTTTCAAGAAAGTAGTGATCACACAGGATGGTGATTTTCTGATGTATGAGCAGGTAGTAGAGAGCTGTCAACTGTTAATACTGGTAGTGTGGGGACCAGCTCTTTGACTGTTACATGTTTTCTTTCCTCAGTTCATTTCCTTGGTTCTCTTAGGAATGGAGTTTGTTTAGAAGTATGTTCTCACCTCTTTGAAAATGCTCCTTGTAGTATACAAACGTCAAAGAGTCATGAGATAATGTGAACTGCTAACTGGTACAGGCTTTAAATGAAAGGAAAAAAACCTTTTATTCATGTCACACTTCCAACTCACATGTTTTAAAACTCTGCTTTGTGTCCAGTCATGTGAGTATGGTAAAATACTGCATTGCTAAGGCTATAGGTGGTTATGCAACGTTATGGACCTCAAATTAAACTCTGAATATTTTGAGGATATGTTAAAACATATTTGTTTTGGCATAATCTTTTTTGATCTGAATTACTCTCAGAAAAATAAATATCTGCAAATGAATTCCAGAAAGACAAATGTGGTTTGATTCTCTAAATACTTTATCTACTTCTTTATGAGGAAAATCTGTTTTGCTGTTGATTTTATTGTTTGATGAATGTACTCACAGTGTTTGGGGAAAAATAATAACTAAAAGTCAGAAACGCAAAGATTTATGATGTATGCCTTTTATCAGGAGTGTTACAGTGTCTTTTCTCCAGGCCCTACCCAATGGGAGCAGGTGTGAAAGAAACTATATAGCCCTTTCCCTTCACTGTCTTCTCAACTCTTCCAGCAGCATTTGTTTTAAGTGCTTCTATATGGCTTTGCAGTTATCTTTGCCACCGCTTTGGGCATTAGATCTATTATTTATGTTGAATTAATAGTGACAGAGAAGGAAAATTAATTCCTGTATTCAACAGGCTAGGCATGGTACAGAGTAAGGACCCTGCAAGGCTTAAAGCCCACATGGCAAAAGTAAACAAGGACTCATCCTAACTGCTGAATGCTTGATAGTTGTTAAATATTTACTTCTTTGTAGTATATTTCTATCTGCTGAATTTAAAGAGGAGGAAGAAAAAGTAAGTAAAATTTGTATTCATCTGAGTTTCCTCAAATGTGTGTGTGAAAAATTAGGATCCTCAAACAGAGCAGGAAAAATGGGAGCTCCAAATGTGATAGTATTGAACACCAAATTACTTAAAACTTTCTTCCAGTTAAAACAACTGGTTATATTTGCATCTGAAAATGTTTAGGAGAAGTGACTAGGAAACTAGCAAGAACCTGCTGTAGAGGGAGCTTAAAGCATAATGATTTAATGAAATGGCTAACATACTTAAAGAATAATCAGTGTTTGGATGCAAGTATGTTAGTTTATGCGTATTACAGTATTAAATGTTCTCAGTTCTCAGCACCCAAGGGCTTGTGCAATCATTTATCTGGTGAACTTCTGAAGTGTTAAAGCAAATGTGTGGCAAGGAAAGAAAGGCAATTTGGAATTTGATAGCTGCTAGTGGTTTGAGAGGAGAATACCAAGAACACACTGAAATAGAATGGTAGAGCCACATTCTGGGATTAAATTCTTGCCAGTTAAGAAACTACCAAAGCAATGAAATTTAGGTATAAATGATTAGTCAACATAGTAATATTTGCCATACTTTGGAAAGGTGGCAAATAGCAAAGGTGTATTTGAAGATGTCTCCGTTGAAATGCAAGAAACCTCAGACTCCCTGGGAATCTCCTCAACAGAAATGTCTTAGCTTGTGTTCACCTCTCAAACAGGCCAGCACAACCCTCAGACCTTCCCATTCTCCTGTAATGTGTTAGATTTTCAATGTACTTGTGTGTGAAGTTTTGCACTTGTTCCTTTTCAGTATGGTGAATGAAGAAAAAGTGATTAGATTTATTTGTCACTAAAAATAGGAGGTCTTGAGCAGTCTTGTGCTCCCTGCTGCACACCATGCAGTGCCTTGGAAGAACAGAGCTGTAGAGAACTGGCACAGTAAATACCTGGTATCTTGCAGCTTCTTCTGTCAAAGTGAAGGCAGCTGTTTTTGTAATTTTAGGTAACTGGATGCAACTGAATCAGCGACAATTTTGGGAGCTACAAAAGCCTTCTTCACAGATAGAAATACCAATCTATTTTTATATACATTTTGCTAGTTTTGAAGCACCTGGATATAAACTCTAGGTATTAAGAGGCAACAGCAGTCTAGAGCAAATAATTGGGTGTGTGCTGGCCACATAAGAGGGGCAGAGATGCTGAAACACTAGGTCATTTGTCTCCACAGCTGAAAACTTATTTTCTATAATGTTTCAGGATCCAATTTTATTGCCATACCTGGTTATCAGTTATATTTTTGTCTTTTCCAGCAATTCTGCTAGGGCCATCATGAAGTGTGGACAAGTTAATTTGATTTTCTCAACATCAGACCAGACAATTTCAGCCATAGGATAGCTTCTCTCATCTACACCCTTGATTGACTACACATCTACACCCTTCTGACTACACAACCTAGACTTACACGTTTCATCATTGCAGCACTTAAACTTTATAAGTTTGACCCTCTAGACAGAATTCACAATCTGGAGTTGTGCACCTTCAGTCTATAAGTAGTCAGCAGAACCTCATTGCTTTGCAGTGGTTTTCAGGACATATCAACAACAGCCAAAGCCTAGTAAGAGCACATCTTTGCAACTGAGGTGCTTTTGCTTATGATGTAGACAGATGATTGTGGCTGCAGAGCAAGCATTCAATGTGGAACATAGCTCTGAAGCCCAGTGGTTGGACATTCACCAGGAAGAATGGGGAGCCATGCTGTCCATCCCAGTCTTGCTCTTAGGACTGCTTTTACAAATACTCCTGGCTGTATCCTTGATCTTATTGCTGATTGCAGTGTCCTGGTCCAAACTACTTACAGACTCTGAACCTAGAATAAAGCTTTTTTTCCCCTGCTCAACACCACAGTTTTAATATGAGGTATTAAAATACCTACTCTGACTAATGCTTTGGTGATCACTATTCTCCAAAGCAGCTTATGGTAGATGACTGGACAACTGTTCAGTTAATGTAGGGTATTGTGGAAAATGTAGGAGAAAGTCTCAGTTCTCTGCACTTTGTAGACAAAGGTTAGTATGGATGCAAACTGTGAGTCTGATCTTCATTGCAAACTCAATGTACACTACAAGGCAGATGCCAAGCTACAACAGGGTACAGTTCTCTGTGTCCCTTTCCACAGTATTTCCTGCTAGCTGATTTACTTCTGTGGTGTATAGGGCATGTAGAAGGTGATGCAGATCTGGGAATTTCAGTCTGGTACCTGAAGATGACAGGACACAGTTGTTCTTGGTCACCTGAACTCTTTGTGCAACTCTCTTGAAAGCTGTCATTGATGCTGACAAGGACTTCAGTGAACAAGAAAGACACTTGGCTGGTGTCAACTGGTTAATGTAGCTCCACAGCTGTAACAGTCATCAGTACAAAACCAAAATCATTGCAGGACAGTGAGCTTGCAAAGTCCATAGGAAGTTTTTCCTTCTCTGCATGCTTCTGCTGATAATAATTAATAGCCACTTGTTCAGTCTAGCAGAGGAAAATAATTTTGCTGCCACCAGGATATTTGTTAGCTGATGCAGCACTTTATTACCTGGGCACTAATCATCTCTTATCAATATGTGCAGGCCAACACAGTAACACTTTTATCTGTGTTAGGAGAATGGGGGTTTGTCTACACAGGGTCGTTCAGGTAAACTAATCCAAATTGATTTTTAAAGTAGATTAATTAAATTAGGTTCCATCTCTTCGAATTCACTAAATGGATGAATTGAAGGCAGCTAAATTAGATCAAATCTGTGTTTAACCTTTCTGGTCCAGAATTGCAATGGCCTTAATTTGATTGTTTAAAAATTCACTAAAAATTGAGACAAAGCGAACTGTGCTCACTTGTATTTCAAATCAGAGACTTTGATCTAATTTAACTAAAAAATTTTAAAGACGGATGTTTATTTAATTGGGATTCAAATTTGAGTGTCCTGAGTGAATAAGTATCTGGAAAAGAAAGTACTGAGCAAATGATTTGTTCCATTTTTTTCATTGTGAAACATAAGTAATGTCTGATGGAATTAACATACTTTTCCTGTGGCTTAAAGTCTTGTTTGTATCCTGATTAAGTATTCCATGCATGCATTTAAAGGTGAAAGAAAGAGTTAATATTTGACAATGAAAGAATTTATTTCCTCTGCTGATAAATACCATAGTTCACAACAATTTGAAGTCGTATTTACAAAGTACCTGATGATAGAGCTATCAGAGCTTGCCCAACACTAAAACCAAAGAGTTATCAAACTGCATCTTAACATGTGAATGTGTTACTGTCTGTGTCTGTGTGGTACGTATGCTTTATGCAGCATATTGTTTAACCTTCCTACACTTCTAATGTAAAAGATAATGGAGCGTGTCACAAGCACACTTATACAAAGGCTGATAACAATATGTATGGGACAATTGGTTCATTCCATGTGCCCTCTGCTTCTGGCACTCTCAGTGGCCAGGACATCTGGCTTGACCTTCACAGTGGCTTGCAGGGCAGAGGACTAAATAGCTGTGAACACTGGGAGTGAAATGTGGTCTCAGATGTTGACTGTTAAGGTATTAGTCAGACTAACATTGTCTCAGCCAGTTCTTTCCTGATTTATATAGCAAGCCCTGATGGCATTTTGCTTATTTATCACTGATAAATTGCTCTTTCACAAAACTTGGGGTTTTTTATATTCAGTCTTCCAGTGCTGTGAGCTTTTGATAACATTATGATTTATATTTACTCATGCTTTTGCCAGACAATAGTTGAATAACAATAAAATTCCTGTTGATTCTGGGTGGTCAGATGAAAACTTAGGGCTACAACCAATGTATTAATCAATGCCAGCTATCAAAATGCTATGGGTCAAAGCAAAAATTGATATAAAAGTTATTTTATTTTGTTATCTTACTGAATGACATAAAGTATTTCCTCCGCTTCCTTATCGCTAGTAATGCATTAACTTTGGTTCGTTCTCCTTCATAGTCTGCCGCTAATCGATGAATTATTTTGATTTGTGGGTTGTTTTGGTTTTTTTTTTTTCAAGGAGTATATAATCTAGAATCAAATGAATCTTTGTGGAAGAGTCAACCTGCATGTTTTCTGGTTTCAATTAGTCACTTCTCTTCAAATATCTGGTTTTGATTGGCTGGAAAAACTGCTTCCTGAATTTATAGATGGTTTTGGAACATTATTTTACCACTGCATAATGACAAAAGCAATTTAAATGTACAGATTATTTTTGACATGGGAAATCAATAGTACCAGTAACTTGTATATACTCTTCCCAGCTGAGCAGATAGGTTGCTCGTAGGGTCCAAAAAACGGAACTAGAGCAACATAGGAAGTCGGGTGTTATCCCAAAGAAACACATCATATTTTTTAGAGTCAAGATAGCAACAAATCTTTTGCACTGGTCAATGCCTTACCGGTATGCAATGCTTCAAGAATAATGTCACCTACCCACAGCAGTAGATCCATCTATGTTGAGAAGAGTAAAAAAGTCTAAAGATGTCTGTATGAAAATTATCCTGTATTTTTTCAAGACAAAAACATCAGGTGGCCTGTTTCCCCTGGCCTGTGTAGAAAACTAAAGTAAAATTCTTTGAGTCAAGTCTGTTTTGCCTGCAACATCTGATTTGACTGATTGTGAGAGACAAGTTTCAAAAGCATGTCTTAAATACTCTTTGGTAAGTGAAGCTTAAATTTGTAATTTGGTGGAAAAGTTAAAAACTGTAAGAAGTTCTAAATTCAGAATGAGTATCAGAATTTTCAGGTCTTTCAGGGAAGTACAATGCTGTTTTATGTGAGAAGCTACATATTTTCCCCTTCTAGGGAAAATTCTTTCTAAAGATGGCCAATAGCCATCTTGATTTCTGCAACAATTTGACAGTGCTGCCACAAACAAGAATCAAACTGGATGAAATAATTAAAAGTACTTGTGCAAATGGCTGTCACCTCTTATTGCAGGTACTGCTGACATGATCGCTCTTGTTTTCCTTGTCAACCAAGTAATATTTCAACCTTACTGAAAAATGCCTTTTTTAAAAATGGTGCATTTTTCTGTTTACCAAATGGGTAGATACTCTTGTTCTCTAAGTCTTGTAGTCAGAGGTTTGCTTCTAGCGAGTTTATTCCTGTAGTTTCCTTAAGGAAGATGTTTGTGCCTGACATTTTGGGATTTTTTTCTTTGTTGTAAGTTTTTTGGTTTATCCATAGTTTTTTGACATAATGGTTTTCTTTCTGTACCTTTCCTCTGTCTCTCCTTCCATCTGCTATTGGTGACTGTTTTGTTCTGCTTTCACTATTACCCTGTTTTCCCTTTAATTATGGGAGGTGTTTCTATTTTGTCAAAGATAAATTTGCCAGTTCTGTTTGTGTTGGTGCTGAGAGAAGTGCTTCTACTTCATGTCTTCTAGTTAATTTATGTCTTAGTTTTAATGCTAATCTGTTTAAGACATGATTAACAGTATTCTGTGGGCTTCATTTTTTTCTGTCCAGACCCTACTTTGACACTCAAATTAATGCTCTCCTATCTGCTGTATATTTACCCAGAGCTGAAGTTTGATATTTTTCTGTTCTCTGTCAGTGTGTTTGGTTATTCAAAAATTATTTTCAATAATTTCAACTTGAAAATTTTCACAGAAATGGGGCAGTTAATTATAAAAAATGTTCTTTAAACTTCTAAGAATAATGACATGAGTTTAAGAACCATTTTTGAAGCATTTTAAAACAAAGATTTTCATTAGAATTTGTAATTGTACAGTGTATCATTGCCTAAGTCATGGTGAAGGCATCTTAGGTTTCAGTGCTAATTGACTGGGCCAAAATCTTAGACCTTTGTGTAAAACAAAACAAGACGGAGCCAGTCTAATATTCTAATAGTAAACCAGAAATACACATTGTTCAAACCTTGCCTCGTGACAGTTAGAGGTTCTTGCCTCCACATTGTCTTACGCCATTTCTTTCTACTTGCAAACTTTATAACAGTCTTTAGAACATCTGATAGTGAAAAGTTTCTATCTCATGTCCCATGAACATTAGACAATACATTTGAATGCTTCAGGACTTCTGATTTTAGGCCTTTGAACATGTGACTATGTTGGAATACACAAGGCAACTGCCCTTTCTTTATTGTTGCTGGTGGAAACTTTTCAGATACCTTATATGATATTTCCTCTTCTTATTTGCTTATATATATCACTTAGCCACTAAATCATCAGCCACTTCAAATACTTAATGTAACCATAGTCTTCAGATTATACTCAGTTTTCATAGTCTTCTGGTATAATAAAGGGCAGGAAACCTCAACAGGAAACTTGATACAGTAATCATCTGCTGGCATAGTGCTTCTTGCAAGTAGACCTTTACCAGCAGTTAGGATGGATGGATAGTGATTTTGTGTTCTTTCTTCAAAGCAATAAGACTTTGTGATTCTAGGATCTAATTCCTTCTAAAGGGCTTGGAAAAACAAGGTTCTCAGATTTGCTCTCAATGATTATGATGATGATCATAATAAAAAGAATAATAATGCACTCTGAAGTGCATTATTCAGTTATCCTGTCTAGCATTTGGCTTGAAAGTCTATCTTGGAGCCATATAACTTGCACCAGCTCAGAAGTCATAGAATCATAGAATGGTAGGGGTTGGAAGTGCTTTATCCCATTAGTGTGGTGGAGGAGGGTCAGCTCCCGCAGCCCACTGCTATCCTGGAGCAGTTGATAACTGGCATTCCTTGTCTTACTTAGGGAGCCCATGGAGACCACCTAATTTTTCTCCTAGTTACATATTTGTTCCCAATATGTTTGTGAATGTACACAGGTTATGAAACGGAAGCTTCAGGGATGGAGATTGTTCAGATTGAAACATGGACATTGATTTATGTAAGTGAAGGAAGCTGAAGGAGTTCAGCTCTGTCTGAAACGAGAAGCTGTTGATTATCTACTCAAGAGGTGACACCTAATCTAACATGAAACTTCTATATATCTGAGGAAGAACGGAGTTCTCGTCAAGGAGTGGCAAAACTCCTGAATAAATCAGAAGTATTATATGGATGGTGAAAGAAGTAGTAAATACATTTCCAGGAAGGAAATTTAATTCTGTCTGGACCCTTCGGGGAGTGCAAAGAGAACATTACCTGTATAGTGAGGGCATGGTACTAGAAGTGGGCTCTCTGTAGTTAAGGCTGTCTCTTGGGACAGGGCATGCAGAAAGTCTCATAGTGCATGTCAAAGTTACCTGGATAAAAGGGGAGAGAAGCAGATTTCATCTTGCTGTACGTAGGCTAAATCGTTTTTCCTTCAGTTCCTCACTTTTGTTTCTTACAACTATTGTAGTTGTGTTGACTGCTTTTGATAAGGTAAATTAATACTTGGTTTTAACCTCATCCTCATAAAGAGGTATTTCAACAGAACTGGCTGAAAGCAAAGCCAATTTCCTTATATGAAATGCACAGAAAATTTGCAGTATGGGAAGAGCCATGCTTATCCACCTCATTCTTTAAAATGGACAAAAAAGATGCCGCTTTCACTAAAGATATTTGTGTCAGGATGGCCACTGTCAGGAGAGGGAGAAATGCCTCCCAGTTGCAAATAATAGCAGCAGCTACTGACTTCTCTTTCACCTCCCCCTGACTTCATCCACAGGAAAAAAATCTGTTTAACTAGATTCTGTGTGAAAACAGAATGGCGTTCTAAAGAGCAAACCTCCAGAATACATGAGTCTGTAAGATGGTTATGTGGCACCTGACATGTTCTTAACAAAGGGAAATTAAAATGTCTTCTGATGCAGCTGCGCAAGTCTTCAGCCAAGGCTGATGTGGAAGTAAGAACAGTACAATTACAGAGAGATAGAGCCTATCAGCTACTTTTTCCCCCCCTTACATTCACAAAAGTAAGTTCCTTTTGACCCAAATTCTTGTGTTTAACCAGTGTGTGTGCCATGGAAGTATTACCTTGCATCAGAGCTACCTTGACCCCCTGCGTCCCTCAGTGCAGTAGTTGATGTGGTTGTGCCTTCAGCAGCTTTAGAGAAGTTTAACATAAATTCTGTAAATACAGCTGTTTTTTCAACAAATCATAATGCATAATCAGCAATTGTAAAAGACATTGTAATAACTGATGATCCATTTTTCACTAATAAGGGTATTTACAGCAGTCTTTCTGATTTGGGTTTAGGGCTTAAGTCTGAGGCTCATCTGTTCATCTTTCTGAATCCACACATGCAGGTGTGAAAGTAATTCTTTATATAAAGATTAAGCTTACTTTAGAGAATATTTTAAAACTTTACAGAAAAGTTTCTATTATTATGTACAATTTTTTCTTTTACTTGTCCTCGTTAGAGTTGTGTTGTTGAGTAGGTGGACTCTGGATGCTATCTGTCATGGAATTTCACGTTTCAGCTCCAATTCACGTGAAACAAGAAAACAAGAAGGCAGGTATTTCAAAATTATGCAAATATGGATATATCTCATACAAATATGCTGAAGTGACCATATTTCAAGCTTGAAGTAGTTTACTCAAAGGCCCAAGAAAATGCTCATGCTCAAGACTTGGTCATTCTGTTCTGTGTGGGAATGGTACTGCAACAGACTGGCAGATTTTTCATCTTGATCTAATTTGAGCTACTAATTATTGTTCTGCTCAAATAGTGTCCTTTTTGTTTTCAATGTCTTTAGTGCCTTGACCAATCTGTTTATGGTGAATGTAATTTCCAGATGTGTTAGGCAAGACTATAGACACAGAAACTGTCTCAATACACTTATATTTTGGACTAAAGAGTGCTGTTGGTGAGAAGACAACAGCCTCATTCTGTTTTATGTTGACAACCTAAGTCTCTGCATGAACATATAAGAACTTGGACTATCTTTTCATTTCCTGTAAATAAAAGGCATTTTTCCTATATAGTTTTCTGGCAAAGCCAAGCACTGGATGCAGCTCCTGTGACCATGAGCCAAGCACGTTTCTTGTGGTATAATTTGAATTAAAACTCCTTTCCTTTTTTCACTTGGGGAGAAGATTATATAAAATCAGATTGGTTTTTTTTTTTCAAATTCTGAAAGTCTGCATAGAGAAGGAAGAATAGGAAGTGGTTGCTAGTACTTACTAGCATGTTTTTTCTTTTCATCACAATTCAATTAAGCTTAAAGGAACCCTCTTTAATTACTGTTCTGTTTGACACTGTCAGAGGGCTGGGGATTGTTTTACAATTTAGTAACCTTATTGTGATTATAGATATCTTTTTGTTGAAAGAAAGATATAAAGAGAAGAATCATCACAATGATGTTTTAGACCTTTTTTACAGGATATACTCAGTATTCACTCATACCACTTGCCATGGTGATTTGCTCTGTGATGAGGAACTGAGTGCTGAAAGCAGAAATAATATTGGGAGCATTATGCATGTGTGGTTATGACAGCTGACAGGAGAGTTCAGGCACTGTGGAGAGGGCAGGAATGTCCACAGAACTGCCTATAAATATTAGTGGGTTATATCCTTGTGTTCTCCAAATGATAGGGAAGACTGAAAGGTTATGTAAGGGTGCCTGAGCTCCACATAGTCAAAGATCGCTTGTCACTGTTTTACCAACTCATATTCCCTATCAGTCAAGGTATGAAGGTTGTCTTTTTCTGAAGGCAGTGTAGGTACCCCATTTTCAAGTATTGAGATACTAGCATTTACATAGATAAGCTATATTCTTAATGTGATTTTCTGCTTCCCTCTCTTCAAGCAGTAACATGGAAAAAGAAGGTTTTAGTATGTTGTACCTTAATTCTGTGACATAATTGGATGATGACTGGTTTGAGAAGCATTGAGTATGCTGAAGAAAAATCTTCATCTGACCTTGTTACTGAGGCTAACTGAAGCTGTTGGGAGGACCTGGAGAAATAACTTTATGACATATTTGGCTTTGGCAGTGTTTACTTCTAAACAGCTTCCCGTTTCCATGCAATTTCCAAGCTGAACCTACTTGATATTGACAGGTAATATTTTAATGGATAGATTGATTGGACTGGCAGAATGAATTAGCCATCAGCTTGACAACCATATAGCATTATGTTGTGTATCTGTTTACTCAGCACTGGGTGAAATGCAAGAGTCTATTGAAAATCAGATTTCCACGCTGCTTTGTCAAAGCAAATTTAATCACAGCTAGAACATGTGGCATCCATCATTTCCACTTCAGAAGGCATCAACAGGCACAGATCAGCAACAACAAACAGTGCTGCCACTGCTGTCTTTGACTCACATGGAAAATTAAATTTTACCATAGATTTTTGATAAATGATGCAGTCTCACCCATCAAACATGATTACTTAAGTGTTCTCTATTAAAGTAATCCCCAATAGCTTTGTATCTAGAAGCACGGTCTTACTCCATTTGGCTTTGAGTCACTCCTCCTGATGTGGGATAGGTTTTTAGATATTGCCTTTGCAGAGTAGACACTGCTTTCCAGTAGTTTTTCTTTAAAATCTCACATCTGCTTGATCTGGCTACCAAATTTTACTTATATTTTAAGTGACCAACTAGGCTACTCAGCTCCTGTTAATTTATTGCATGTTGTTGTCTGAAATTTTACATTAATGCATCTCTTTCTACCCTCATGAAGATCAGGGTAGCAAATCCTAAGAAATCTGTGTAATTTAAGGACTGAAACAACTCAGAGGACATTTAAAGATGCGAGCAATTACTTTTTTCATGCCTCAAATATGGTAGAGATCATTTTAAGTGTTCAAATTTACAAGGGGTAATGGGATGAAGCTGGAACACAAAAAGTTCCACTTAAACATAAGAAAAAACTATTTCACTGTTCAGGTGAGGGAGCCCTGGCACAGGCTGCCCAGAGGGGTTGTGGAGGCTCCTTCCTTGGAGGTCATCAAGACCCACCTGGACATGTTCCTATGCGACCTGATCTAGGTGACCCTGCTTCTGCAGGCAGGTTGGACTGGATGATCTCTAAAGGTCCCTTCCAACCCTTACGATTCTATGATAAAACATTGAAAAACATTGTAATTATGAGTTCTGCACGTTTTACTTATAAATGTTTTTATCGTCTTTATTTTATCACTGACATTGAAACCTATTGAAAAAGGCACTAATTAATACTTTTTTGAGGGGGAAGGGGCTGATCTTTTTTTCCCCTCTTCCTTTTCCACTTAGAATGGCCAAGTGTGTGTTGTGTAACACCGCTGCCTGTTGCTGTTACTATCATTAAATTTCAATCCAATGTGTTAATGCCTCCGTGACTGTTGATCCAAAGCGTTTTTCTTCCAGACATGAAGATGATAGCACAGTTTTTCTAATTTCTGCTAATTGAGCTATGATTCTTTAAGATTGTCTCATGTCTTGTACTGTCTCTTGTAATGTCCTCAAAAATTATTTCATTTATTGAGTCACAGTCACTGATAGATCTTCTGAAAATTGTTTCTCATTTACTGCTTTGAATTACAGTACTGCTCAAAAATATCTTGACTATAGAATATGTGAGTTCAAATAATAATGCTTTTAGTGTTTCTGCATTTCCTCAAGCATCAGTATTCAGATGCTTATAAATATTTTTGTGCTTAAAACACAATTTCTAAATTGGTTTCCATTAGAACATTACTATTGGTGGTATAAATACTTTGAATCAAATGTCTGAGTATGCTTTTTTGCCCCTTTGTTTGAGACAAGCTTTACATTTACATTCCTTTACATTTCCACTGGTAAACAATTTATATAGGTACCCAGTGATAACCTATGGGTGCTGATTGAAATGTAAACTTTTATCCCATTGATCTAAAGCAATACATTTATTAAAACATAAGGTCATATTTATTTAAAGTAACTTAAAAGTCTGGACTTGACATGTTGGTCTGAACTAACTGGCTGGTTCATCTGAGGTGATTCAGTTACTTATAGTCAAGGGAGAGAAATACATCCTCCATGGGATGATTCACCATTCTAAAGCAGGTACCTAAACAAGGCCAGGTAAGTCACCTTTTGGAGGTATTACTCTGTCTTGACTGTAAAAGGTGCCTGGGATGAGCAGTGTTACCTGGGAATGTGAAGTAATAAGCGTAACTCAAGGAAGGAATGTGCCAAATGGTGCTGCCTCTTTGACATACACAGTGATACAGATGTACTGTGAGGACTGCTGGCACTGTATGGATGTGCCACACACCTGCCGCTGGGAAAGCTGTAAGAAGTTGTGGGTGATTTGCTCGTTCTGTGATTGTACTGATGCTACACAACTGCTGCATGAGTGAAATGTGTATTTAGAGGCTTATTTGCCATAATATGTCCCTTACTTTCCCAGGTAGTTGCCTGCCAGATGTACTCTGAATTTTCTGTTATCTGCACTTGGACATCTGTATCAGGGACATTTGTGTGGAGTGACAGTTGAATACATACAGGAACTAATCAGTCCCTAAGGGTGCAACAGTTTTGTCTCTGTCAAACGGGTTTATTTGTGTTTTTCTTAGAAAAATATAAAGATGATGAAGTATAGCTTACCTTTCAACACCAAAAGGTGTTTCTTCCCAAAGGCTGTGAGAGATGGTTGAGTTTTATGACTTTTCTGCTGTCAGATTTGCCCGTCTGCATGATTTATGATGAGCCTGTTCCTATGCTAGCTATCAGATCGTCCTTTTCAAACCGGAGTCTCTCGTGTTAATAGTCAGTGCAATTCATAATTACTTGCCACTGGGCCTGACTATTGCAGTGGATTGATATGCACCCACCAGGCAGAAGGTCTTGCTTGTTGATCCACTTTCATCCATGTAGGTCTTATAACTTAAAGATACGCTCAAGGTGATCACAATAACTCAAAATTTAGAGACTTGAATTTTAGACACCTAAATTAGCTATGATGAAGGTTAGCTGTGGTGTCTGATCATAAATAACAGCTGTGGACTGGGATAGCCATGCATAGTATGGTTTTCTGTCCGTTTGCAATAGCTCCCCTCTACAGCTGACTTACTTTGTGTGCCTCCTAATCTTGCCCGACATGAAAATTCATTGTTTTGTCTATCTGTGTGTGCCTGAAGTGCATGTTTGGCTGCTGCTTTAGGAATGAACAGTAAAGAGAAACTGCTCAGTTTAAGTATTACCTTAATTCATGCCAGCAGAGTAGTTCTACTGTATTTTCTGAACAAGGCTTTCCTTGGACACTGAAGCAGCTTGTTAATGAGAAGTCTACGGATGTCCATCTGAGCAATAGAAACTCTGAACCACCTGGAATGGTAATGGACCTGTGTGCTTGGGATTGCTGGTTTGCCCAGCATATTGGCTTTTTTCTGTCTTTGATATGAGAGGAAGTATCTTTTGCCTTCTTTCATTTCCATACCTGAGAACATCCTAATTAGAAATGTCTGGAATGAAAAAATTAGTTGAGGCAGAAAATTCATTTTGATTGTAGTCATCCAGTCTAGCAAAGAAGTGATAGCACTGCTTCAAATTTTTGAGTAATGAAGTAAAATAAAGATCATGTGATTGTACTGATTGTGTTGTGTATTGTATTATATTGTATTGTATATGTATTTTATAACTGATTTGTGTTGAGAAATAACTTTATTCTGACCTATTTTAAAACAAATAACATTTCCTTAATTTTTTATGGCAAGATTTCCGCACGTTTTTCATATTGTAGTGTCCCAAAACTATTAAATTAATGAAAATTTAAAATTTTCTTACAGTTTTATTAATGTAATTGAGTAAAAAAACCCAGAAATTCCTCTTTTAGATTTGGAAATTGATTTATATACAGTGCAGAAAAGAGAGGAATAGGGCTTGGTGTTTTCAACAAAGTGAAAACACAACTTACCCACACATCTTTTTAATTCAGTAAAGAAACTCGTGTCCAGCTGAACGTGACATTAGGACCTTGTCAGGATATTATTTCACTCTACTATATCAAAGGCATTTCAGCATTTTATGGATCTTTCTCTAATCACATGGTCCCAATCATTTCAGCAGTTACATAAATTTCTTATGCTTCTTGCTCTTGTATGTACACATCCATCAGGTTTTCAATTATACACAATCTTTTTACAGCAGTTTAACAAAGAAGGGGTAACGTGGGAAGCGGCAGTAAACATTTACGAGCCAATGCTCGTCAATTATCATTTGACTATAAATACATTTTGAAGACCAGGGCATCCTGATTTGCTCCAGTGACAATCTCATAATTGCAGCAAATATAATTTAGAGCACACCGTTCTGGAAGAAAAGATGCCAAGGAAACCTGGGAGGATAGAGATCTGGGGTTGGAAATAGATGCTTGTTTGCTCATGGAAGCCTGTGTTTGGAAGAAAGGAAGATGTTGCTTTCTCTGTCAGTGCAAACTTTTTTTTGCTTTCTTTTTCACAACGTGGGATAAAAATGGAAAACTTTAATAAAAGCACACATCTCTTGTAGATGTGACCACCAAGACTTTTAACACAACTAGTGACATCGGTGTAGCATGACCTCTGTTAGCTTGTATCTAAAGGAAATCTCTCTTCAGTTTTTATTTTGGTAATTAAAGACCCTTGCACTTCAGAGATCTGAGCTTTGGTGGTTTCCTCTCATGCGAGGGATCACTGAGTGCACAATTGGAATTATCCTCACTTGTGCTGGAGGCTCTTTCGGGAAGTTGAGAGGAAAGGGGAAAAAAAAGCCTTCATCACCACTGTACATGACATGTGCCATGAGTTGGCAGGTGAATTCAGTCAAAATCAGCTTCCAACGCATCCTTTCCTCCTGAGTAATTTAATTTGATGGAAAGGTGCTGGACTTCACTTTGTTTTCAAAAAACTTTTGTGTGATGACCCTGGTATTGCATGTGGTAGTCTGCCTCTGCATCAAAGTTGTCTCTGTATTTCCCACAGAATTTCATGCCTACAGTTTCTCTTCAGATATAATATATCCTATATTTATATATATATATAAAATATATAGTCACAATCTAGAGTTGAGATTTTTTTTTTCCCTTTTGCTAGACACAGAAAGTCACAGAGGTTTCCTTGAAATCATCCATTCTGGGTCCTTACACATTAGATCACTTGAGTAAACTCAGTGAGGCAACTAGTAACCGTCATCCTAGTCAGGCCGAGTATGCTGTGAATCACCTGAGATGATCCAGATCACAGAAGAGACTTCTTCCTGTTTCAATTACTGTCCTTTCTTGTCTTTTCCAGCAAAGTCAAATAATTGGACTTGAGTTCATCTACCTTGTCATGCTGTCTGTAAAAAGATTATGAACCTACCTCTAGGCACAGAGGATCTCATATCTCTAGATTAGAGCCAGGTTACTTATTCTAGTTCTTCCAGAATGGCTGTTTGTCCATAAAGAAATGGGCAGTTCAGGGTATTCTGTTGAACTGCAGAAAATGATCCATCAGGATCATATGTTTTATTTAATAGTGATATTTTTTGCAATGCTGTCATAGCCACAGGTTCCTCCTTATGAGAAAACAAAATGTCCTTCTTAAAAAGTCAGAAGCATATTTCATCTAATATGTGCATTTTTCAAGATTACAAGATCAACTATTCATCCTCATTCATAAATGGCTAAAATCCACTTCTATATGAGAAGACATTAGAAACTGTATTTTTAGGGGTCCAATTTTGCTTTATATATTGCAGGACACATTATATAAAGTGATAATAACTTGACTGCAAAAACATATCTTTGTCATATGCATCATGTCTTCTATGATGCAGATGTCATGGAATTCCTATCTGAGCCTTCTGAGGCAATGTTAGACAGAGATAGTGTCTGAAGTGCTGACAGATATTAACTCTATAGACTTTAAGTAGAACATCCCTCATTTTCCCTAAACACATTTTCCGCTACAGATTGGCTCAATGCCCTTAATATCACAGAAACCCTACTGGTTTACCTTGGCAGGGCAAGGTTTTTCAGGCCCTGACTCTTATTAATTTTGTAGGCTGAATGACTAAAACTAGACCAGAGTGAACTCAACAATTTCCAAACAAATAACTTTCTTCTTCTGACTATACACTTCTCCCTAGGCAGATATCTTCCTTCATTTATTGGAGCTCTAAGCTATTTCTGCAGTTGGTTGAAAAACTTCTCAGTGCCAGGGATGTGCAGAGAATCGACCCACTAGTTTAATTGTAGCTTCCAGAAACCATTGTTTTGTTACCATGAGTGAAGAGAACTTGAGTAGAACTCTTGTCATTTGTCCTGAGTTTGTCTGGGATAGAGTTAATTTTCACAAGAAACTGGGAGAGGACACAGCCAGGATAGCTGCCCTGAGCAAGCCAAGGGGATATTTGATACTATGCAACTTACCATGCTTAGTAGATAACTGGGGGGAGCTGAGCTGGGGGAAGGAGGGATGCGAGTGGACCAGGCATCAAGTTCTGGGTGGTGAGCAAATACACATTCTTTGCGTATTCTTTTATTAGTATTATTAGTATTATTGTTATTATTTCTTTTCTCCTTGTGTTGTCCTAGTAAACTCTCCTTATCTCAACCCACAAGATTTTTAGCTTTTTCTTCTGATTCTCTTTCTCTCTGATTCCCATCCCACCAAGGGGGAGGAAAGAGCGAGCAAGCAGCTATGTGGTGCTTGGTTGCCAACTGACCATGACAGTTCTCTATCCTTACTCTCTGTCTTTTAGATGTTCACTTACCTAGAAGTTAAGTATGTGTATCGTACACAAAAGAACGAGAGTCACGTTTAGCAGCCTTGAAAAACATGTACAAAATTGATACTTGTATAGAGCTGCAAATATTGGTGAAGTCAGCAGACGAACTGCCAGCTCCCCTTGCTGAGGAAGAGTGTGCATGTTTGCCTGTGCACCAAAAATTGCTGCCTTGCTGTACAGTGCTAGTGATAGATAGCTTAGTGAAGTGATCTGTCGGTCTTTGAAAAGGCAAAGAAAAAGGAAATGGAAAAAAGGAGTCTAGATGAAAAAGTACTTGTCACATCTTGCAAAAATGATTGATGGTTCAAAAGGAATCTTGCCTTCAACAAATGAATATAGAAATGCATAAATCTGAAATAAATAAAATGTTGTGACTTCAATGTGGCTTTCTCCTTTCTAGATTTCTTGGTTGTTTTCTTCAGTCTCTCACTTCCCCACCCTCCTCAGCTCCCCTTGTGATTCCTCATTTACTTTTCTTCTCCGTCGTTGTAAGGTTATTCTTTATCTTTTTTATATTCTTCATGGATGTCCCATATTGATATTTTTCTTCCCATTCTTCCTGTTCTGCTTCTGGTTTATTCTTCTGTTTGTTGTTTTGATACCCAGAGGACTCTTACTTCCCCCCTCTTTTGTGGCCTGCATACACCTTGGAGACTCTTTCCTCCACTGTATCTGCATCTGCTCTGTTCCATGTCCTAGGGCTACATGCTGGAGCTCGCGTCTTGAGAGCACTCTCGTTAGCTCCCACACTGCTTTCCATTTCAGATTTCTTAGGCTGAAGAAGACTAGGGATTCTGAAGGCTTGCTCTCCAACTGCTCCTTATTTTCCCTCAAAGGTATTGTTCTGGGAAGCCTGCAATGATGTACCCTTTGCCATTCCAAAAACACCATCTCATGCGAGTACTATAGTACTTGTATATCCACCTTTTGGACCTGCTTAAGATTTAAATCCTCACTGAGGATGATGACATAACCTGGAGTGTGACCTGCTAGTTGGGTCTAGCTCAATGAGGCCTTAAAATACAGCTATTAACTTTTCATTAACAATTCTAGAACTGCAGAAGCTTTTGAGTGTGAAGTAGATTAAAAATAATAATGTAGACTGGAATCGGTAAAAGTAATATGGTGTATAACTATGAGCTGAACAAAAGTTTTAATAAAAATAGCACATTTTGACTGTACAAGTAGCTTTTTGGAAATGAGAATATATTATTTCAGCAGGCTAGAAAAATTACTCTCCGGGCTCTGAAGTTTCTCAGCCCATAGCACCACAACAGAATTCTGTAAAGCCTTCCTCTGCTGAAATTAACTGTTTTATTCTTGTACTAGATAATCACATTTTAGCATTCAGCTTGTACAGGATACTTTTTACTCTGAATTTATTAGCAATTATTAGAAATAATAGGGAATAATGTTTCTTATGCTGTTGCCTTAATTATAGCTTCTTATGCTAATTCTTACATTGATTTTTAAATACGAAGATAGGTCTTTAACCATGTAACACTTGGAGAAATATGGAGCCTTACGAAGGAGCTTTTTTAGAATACTGGGCAACTTTATGTAATTTATGGAATATCTTAATATAAGATACTGAGTAGAGAAAAATATTTTAACCAGTCATAGCAATAATTTCTCTGTAAGCTGTTTTATTTGTTACTGCCGTATCTTCAAACCTGTCAATAGCTAAAAAGCTATAATGTAACATTGTTTTGAAAAAAGTGCTTGCATTTATTTAACAACAGAAAGAGAAAAAATGTGAAAGTGTTTTCCTATACGTATCTACCCCAAAACACTATTTCATTTGTAGATGTCTACACTGTAAAGCTCTGACAGAGACAAAATCAGTCTCAGCTTTTGATTCATTCCACTTTCACTTGAGTAAGAAAGATACTTTCAGGGAAAGATTAATTAATGTACCCTAAAATAGCCAGACATGTAAGCCACATATTAAATCCTGTTAAAATTACCAAAGATAACATGGCAAGCCCTCAAACCAACACATAAAGCAGAAGAAAAAGTATATTCCTCGTAGTGGAGCAAAATTGTTTGGAAACTCAGCCTACCCCAGGTTAGGAAGAGGAAACAATGGAGTGCAAGTCCCCGTATTCTGCGGTTTGTTTTACCTGTCGACCTAACAGTGATCTGTGCATGATGTGTGGTATGCTAAACTCCCTTATATTTCTTACTTAAACCAGCCCAACTGTCTTCTCAGCAGTTCTTTACTGGTTTATACAAAGTGGTGCAATCAACAAGTGCAATGGAGCTTTTATTAATCTCTCTGTCACCCTTTCAGGGTGTGCTTGGGCCGCTTTGGTTGGACTTCTCTTTCTCCACTTTCTAGGAGGAAAGGTTTTAAGGAGGACTGCAGCAATGAGCAGAAGCTAGAATCTGCATCCTGTGTGAGTGATGTTAAAGGAACCAGGGCTTTTCCAGTTGTGAAAAGAAGGCCAGAAGCACTCTAATAACAGCCTTGAAATGCATTTGCAGATATGACAAGGTCTTCTAAGTAGTTGTGAAAGCATAACAAATGACAATGGCAGATGATGGATGAGGATGTTTAGGTCGGACATTAGAAAAAGAATGTAAGTAGGTGGGTTGTGCAACACTGGGATTCATCACCAACAGGGGTGGTGAAAACTCAATTCCCGAAAGTTTTTCAAGACTTGGCTAAATAAAGCTACAGGTGACCTAGTGGTACAGTGTTGGTGATAGTCCTGGTTTGAGTGGGAGGCTGATTGGACCTCAGACTTAAATTGTTCCATTACACCATTTCAACAATTTTGTGGTTTTCCTTTTTAGAAGATGATGTTACTGTGATGTCCTTGTTTCCAGCTCACCCTAAGCTATGGAGAACCATCTTACTACTTGTTTGCAATCCCAGTGATTGCACCATAGAAAGCATTAATGGAGAAAGATGAGGAGGAAAAAAATGGTTTGGTATTAATATTATTCGTTTCTAAAATAATCTGCAACTGACTTTTTTTCTGTTGGTGGCAGGAAAGGTCTCATTCCACGAATTGTACGGGAAACTGTGAACTGCATAGGAAATTTGCAATCACAAAACTGATTTTAATTGCAAGGTGGTGGGACAGAATGGTAGCTGTTGGACCGCCACTATTTATATCCTTCTGTGTATGCTTAGAAGCAGACAAGTAATCAATGTCTGAAGTGCAGGTGTTATAAATTCACTTTATTTCCTGTCAGCCAGGGGACTATTGGTATAGTAAAACAGTAGTATTTAGAACTTGCACGTTGAACCTTGTGGATCCAACAACTCATTTAACTGGAGCCTGCATAAAATGTCAGTAAATATACTTAACTGTACTCGACTAATGAAAGTCTAACTCAGTATCATAACCATTTGAATTCCTAGGGAAAGTCTCCTGGAAAGAAGTTGAAATATAGTGGTTGACGGCAAAGTGCTTCTGTGAAAGGCTTTGAAAAATGTCTCCTTTTAAACCTTGGCTGACAAAATTAGTGCTGAAAAAAATGATGTTTGATAAAGTTTATTTGGAAAGCAGATGCTTGCTGAGTCAGAGTTCATGGGATTAGAATATTGTACACTGATTATATCAGGCAGCAGCTGTGGCTCTGATACGTGTGCCAGGTTTACACAGAAAAAAGTATTTCTTCTGGGACCAATCAAAAATACTAATATTTGATCGAGGAATTACTAGCTCAATCTTTATTAATTGCATAGTGACCTTTATTTAAGATGATTCTTTTGAGACTAAAAATTAGCTAATCTAAGTATGTTCCATTTAAAATAGACTAACCTTAGAAATATCATTAGGAACTAAGCATCTGTTCATCAATCAAAAAACTCTTTATGGAAATAACTCTTAGTTGATACTTCTTACGAAGTCAAAAGAGACTTCTAGATGATGTAAGTCCATCAAAATAACAATTTTTGCAGGACATATAGAATACATGAAATGAAATTGAAGGAGATATCGCAACTCAGTGAAAAGGTAAAGATAAAACTTCATTATGGAGTATGGAAGTAATTGAATTGCTTTATTCAGGTAATTGTGGGTATATAGAATATTCTATCTGCTGTTTTCATAACCTCTGCAGTCTTCAGAAAAACGGGTTCAATGAAGATGGAGTTTCACTGTAGGAATTTACTTTATTCTCTACACTTGCTTAAGAAATTTCATATAAGCAGCTTCAATTTCTACTTGGTATGCCTGGCTAAAATAGGATAATTGCTTTCAAAAAAACGTCTGACTAGTATAGGGTAGGCAGTGGCAATAGAAATGTAGAAACGACACTGTATGTCCAGCTCTGTCCTGAGCAAAGCCGGTTGACTTCAACAAAGGGTTTAGTGCAATGTACAGCGTTCTTTCAGTTTCAAGGTTAATCTTGGTTAACCTACAGTTTCTCAAGTTCAGTGTATTTTGGGACTAGTTTACCACTCCATTAGCTGCCCAACCAGGAATTTGGAATAATTTTACAGCACCGATGTTTTTTTTACTGTCATAGGAAAAGAAACATTTTTTTGTCTTATTTTTGTGTTCTCTCTCTTTGACTCTTCATGAGTCCTTAATTGGTTTATGAACTTAATTTCTTCCAAAATAATATATTTAACAAATTGCAAAAATTACTATCATAAAATTTGAATAAATCATTGCAATTTTTCTAGGAGATTGTTTAAAAGTTGGACAGAAGGGAAGATTCATACTTGTTAACTGTAAACTTCTATGTTACTTAAGCTAATGATGTGGTTGTGTTGGGCTCACAAGTGATCAGAAAAGGGATTCAGAAGTAGATGAGGATGGTTTGGAAGTCATGTGGTCAGCTTTTAACATAGGCCCTTCATTTAAGTTACATTTGCATTAAAAAATGAATGGAAATAAGAACTACTCCCTTGAGTTTGCACACTGATTTTATTTTATCTTTAAGCACTTTTTCCAAAATGGTGTATTTTTGAACGGTTCATGGGGAAAGTTTTGTCCATTCTTTTAAATGAAAAGGTTTTGGCATGGCAAGCATGAGTATTTTTAGGTATTATATTATATTATAGGTATTTTCCTATTTTGTTCTACTTATTAGTCTCCAGACAGAAAAATTAATAGGAAATGCAGCATTTTCTTTCAGTGGTGGAATGCATCTATAATGAAAGCGTTGCCATTGTCTGATAAACTGGGGAATGCAGTGGGATTTCTTTCGCTTAATTTCTTATTTTTTCTCTGCTTGAAATGCATGGGAAACTTACCAGCAAATGTACAGAAAGTACTGTGATGAAGAACTTAAAAAGCTCTAAATGTAAAGAGAGAATTCGCTGTTTCACTTTACCACTCCTTCCTTTTGCACATCCATATATTGCAGTCCTTAAGAATATGTTTCCAGTGAGACTCATTTTCCACTTAACGTGCACGTTGGAAAGCGAGTGAAGGCACGTATGGAGTTTAGCAGTTTCAGGGTCCAGAATGTGCTTGCTTAATTTTTCATTTGTAATACACTCCCTACTTGGGTTTTGTTTTGATAAATATATTTTCTCTCAATTTTGTAGCAGCATTATCAGAAAGGCAAGTACTTTTGAGTAGTAGAGAGAACATTGATTGAAAGGATCTTAGCTTCTTTAGCATTTCCTCGTGGAGGGAAACACCTTCTAGGAGGAAAATACAATACTCCTTCCTTGAGGGCAGGCACTGGCTGCTGAGGAGGGAATGTGCAGTAGAACCACACCTTGATCAATGAGAATATCTGTTTGTCTAAGCACTTCACCTTATGGTTTGTGGCCTTAACAAACCCTATCATTTGTAGCTTTGCTCAGTGTTTGCTTAGGTGGTACAGTAAACAAAAGTCACAAAAAAGCATGTTCCTAAAATGTCCTGTAAAACAGGATCTGCAGCAACACACTTAAATGTGTTCAAAGGGACACAGCCTGAACTTCATCCTTTTCTCCTTGAAGGTGAATTGCAAACTTAAGGAGGTCTCTGGGAGGCTGAGGATTTTTTCTTGATTTGGTTTTATTCTGCTTGGATTTTTAAAATGTAATACAAAAACTGCAGTTGTATTCTATAGAAATTTGACTGCAGAGTAGACTATATATAAACCAATATTTAGAACAAAACAGTAAACAGTTCATTTTCTGTTCTATGCGTCTTTGGTACTTAAATGCAGTGTAGTAGGTTATCTAGTAAGTCTGCGAAGAATCTGATAATCAAGGGTCTTTCAGGCCTAGAAATCAAATATCTTCAGTGAGTATCAAGATTGCATTTGTGTTTGAATTCAAGAGGATTTCACAACAGATGTATGGTTTACCAAACTGTTAATTCTAGTGAGTCTACATGTTTTCTCCCATTTTAATCTTTGAGGCTTCTATAAGGATTCTATAAAATGAAAACGTACACATTTTAAATACATTTAAATGAATAATTAGAATGTTCCTCTGTATAAAAATACACTCAGAAACATCCAACATCATGGCCATAAAGATGACTACATCAGCTTTCCTGTTAGCACAAACTACATGAACAAGAATGTGTTTGTTGCCTCTTGCTGGTTTCAGGTTTACTTTCAAAGAAATCAATACCAAGCTTTTGAAAAACACAGACATTAAAAAAAAAAGATTCTGTTTTGTTGTTTGGTTTGGTTTTTGGTTTTGTTGATCCTGGCCTCTCTTTTCATCAAAAGACCTGAAAACTGGGAGCAGGTGTACACTTGCATTTCCCTTCAGCTATGCCATTGCCTGCCAAGGCTCTCAAATACACATTTTGCCACACTGTTTGCAGATATTTTTTTTCACAGAATCACAGAATCTTAAGGGTTGGAAGGGACCTTGAAAGATCATCTCGTCCAACCCCCCTACCAGACAGGACCACCTAGAGTAGATCCTAGAGTAGGTCATTAGAGTAGGTGCCTGTAATGCTATGAAACTTGAATTAATGCACAACTTGACAGTTGTTATGCTTTAAAATAATTGGTGCAGGTTACTTTGCTGGTTATGCTTTAAAATAATTGGTGTGGGTTACTTTACTGGTAAAACTGGGAGAATAAGTTAATGAGATATCCTTTTTCATTTACTGTTCAAGTGCTAAGCTGCTCTGGACTTTTTTCTTCAGTTTCCTGAATTCTTCCTTTTCCTACCTAATAATGGGCTTTTGAGTGCAAAACTGCAAAAAATAGCTCATACTTTTAGCAAGAGATAAGAATTCTTGTTCTCATAATATATGGTAACGTGGTTTTGTTTTGCATTGTGTCTATTGTACAGTTTGAACCTCAAGAGTTCAGTAAATAAGTAAGGGAGGAGATGGGGAGGAAATATCCTTGTAGGTAGAAGGTGGTTTGAGTTTTCCTTATTTTTATTTGTGAAGACACGCAAGACTGTAATTCTCTTTTCTTGTTCAATTTCAGTCAGGGAGCTTAGTATTTCAATGTCAAATTAAATGATGCTGCCTTTATAATTTGGTGCGTGTAATGTTTGCTTCTGTTGCAGCAGAAGTTACTTTATTAACATCCCTATCAATAGGGAAATCTACTTTTGCAGCTTAGAAGGAAATGTTTAGTGTTTTGTAGGTATTATAAAAAATAAGACCCAGAGACTAACCCAGTGCTAACTCACACTTGCAAGTCTGTGATTACAGCATCCAGTCACTTTAATTTCAACAACTTTTCATAGCAGTGTTTAATTCTGTAGGATTACTAAATTTGCTTGACGTTTCTGTCCTTGAAAAACTGAGTCTGATTTATCTTCTGATAAGAGTTCATGCAGAAGTCAGGCTTCTAATTTGCAAAGGTATTGGAGTCCTAGTAATACCTTGTTATTTTGAGATTTGATGAAATATCTAGACATAGAGTCTGCAAAATATAGGCCCTTCAGTTACTTTTGAAATATAATTAATAGTCCACTGACTTAAGACTGTGCAAGTGTAAGCTTTCTTGCACATGATAGCTTGAGTAATACTGAGGAGAGCTTTGGAAGAAGAGCAATAGGATGCTCATGTTCCTAAAATGCTCTGTTTACAACACAATGACAAATTAAAGAAGTTCTGTGGCGGGCCCCGGGGACTGTGTCCACACCGCTCCTAACCGTGGTAGCAGGACCCCACTACTGTGTTCAGCTGCATCCTATCTATACCAAGTCTGTCAAGGATGCCTTTGAGTGTTCCTAGCAGGACATAAGGCCACTCAAGTGGGTATTAGTGACATACTAAGCTTTAGGATATGATTGGTCTCATGTGATCACGTGCATTTCCTGTGACGCCTTTCAAACAACAGGACAGTCCAGCTTTGCTGATGTCTGTTTCTTCTCCTTTCCTTTTTTCCTCTGCAGATGATTAACCATCTCTTTTTAGTGCGTACAGCACTGAACTCCAGTGATACATGCTATAATGTATGATTAAGGAAGTGGTTTGGAGTGTTTTAAATGTAATGGTTTAGCAGTTTCTTTGAAGAATAATTTATATACTGATGTTTTCCAGTATGACAATGAAAAGTTAGTAAAGGCAATTTTAAAGTCCTTCTGAATTTATTTGCCTTCTGTTCTCATTGAAAAGATTCAAAGCCTGACAGGTAACTATCTTTAATATCTGTAGTATAAATATCACAGCAGATTATATTTTCATCTAAATCGAAAGTCTGCAAAAAATGACATGTTGGTCAGAGAACAAATAGAATAATGTCTTCTGTTTGTGGGGTAATTCAATTCAAAATATTAAGCTACACTTCCTTAATATTGTTCTTCCCTTTTCAGAAACTGTAGCCCATTGAGTGTTTATCCTAAATGCAAACTCAAATAGCTGTCAGTACTTTTAGAGAAGTTAGCAGTACCTAAGCATTTAATCATAAGATTTCTTTTTCCTCCCTCAAAGTTTGTGTCTGTTTGGGTGAGCTAAAATTATGTCCAGAAGATAAATATGACTACAGCTATTATAGTACCAATAGTTAAAAACAGTGTTAAAAATTGCAAAGCTAAGTGATTGATAGATATTAGTAACACAGGTCAGGCAGTAAAGGGTGAGATTTTCTGACTTGACAGGCAGAGCCATGAGTGGCGTAAAACTGTTCTGTCCAGTCTCTCATCTGTCTGCAGACAACTTTCCCTTGCAGTAATGCAGATCTTCGGTGTCCCTTGCAGTAATGCCTCTGAGAACCATTTGTAGCCCAAATGATGACTATTTGTAGTTTTTCTTAGTTTCTTCACTTCTAACAGATCAGATCTCCCATTTTCATTTGCAGACCCTTGAGTCTTGATTATGATTGGCTTTTTCATGGTGCTGAAAAGATTAAAAGAATCTAACTTTGCAAATGCCCTTTTCTTTCTCTGTACTGTCAGAAATGAGAATGTTTCCATAAGGAATTAATCATCTTCATTTGATAAGGCTATCTCATAATTTCCTGTAAAAACAGATGGGGAGAAATATTTGCCTCAGTTCTGTTTTATTAGGTCTGTGGAAACTCAGGAGGGCTAGACCAAATTTTGGAAATGAATTGACTTGTCCAGTTTGTCATGAAGCGACTTCCAGTATGGAATTTCTTCCCCAGGGCTAGCAGTTGGAACTCCAGAAGCCTCTCTGGTATCCATCCTTTTGCAGGATGCTTGATCCAAAACACAAAGGATTCCACAGAGCTCACTAGGCAAAATAATACTCAACAGCATTAATGGTCCTCAATGAAGCAGGGCTCTGCAGGACTTTGTAGTGTCTGCAACATGACACAGATTGTTCCCATGGTGTTGCTGGGACTTAAAGGTCATGGAATCCGTTCTTGTTCTACGTGCCTTTTTTGCAGAAAAACAGTTCTCTCCACCATGTAAAGAAGATTTAAGTTACATGATTCTAAGATTGTTAGGCTTAGGAGATGATGAAGTTGGCTGTTGGGATTGCTGGGTCTTTGTGCATGGTGTCTCCCATTTATTTCTATGATAACATTGCGGTAGGCATCAAGTGGCTTGTCAGCAATCTGTAGCAGATTTTGCATTAGTTCGAGTGTAGACTTTGCAAACAAATTCCATTAGAGACCATCTGTTTCTTGTAATTCACTGAGTGCTCTTTGCACTTTTTATTTTATTGCTATTAATAGCTGTAATTAATAGACTAGGTAATGTGTTGTGTTGTATGGACCCTGACAGTAAATGTCGGACAGGCTGCATATTAAAGTTCGGAGGTGTAGGCATATTACATACATGTGTTCCAAGCATGTACAATAAGGATCTCTTCTTTGAGTGATCATGCATTTTGTTTGCCATTTATTATGGTACTTTCCATTTATGTTTCCACTGCCCTGAAGTGCTAGTTTGCAGTATCATTGCGTGCCCATCTACAGAGAACAGCACTTGTATTTTTTGTTCATTCATAGTGTTTCATGACTTGGATTTAAAGTCTAATGTCAAAGAAGTGCATTGGCAGAACAGTTCTTAAAGTACAGTGACAAACCTCCAAGATCACCAAGCTTTTACTCTCTTTTTCCAGTTTGCATTAAGGGTGCTTGTGTTGTGGAAGCAGTTAGATAATCACTAGTGATGTGAGCATGGTGTGCCATACAAAACACCCCTCTGGCTCTTTCCTTGAGGATTCTGGCATGATGGAAAGCTAATCTGCAAGAAAAATTGCGAGTATTAAAAACAAATGAGTAGTTGCAGCGTTCCCTCTATTTCTCACTTATGACCCATGCCTAGCCTCCTAAACAAAAGAATGTAGCAATCTGTCACACAAAGTATTCTTGACATCCCCAAAATGAGTTTCTCCCCCACCTCCTTTTTTTCTTTTTTCTTTTTCTTTTTTAGGTTTAAGTTGTTGCATAATTAAAATCTCTTTGACATTCTGCTTACAGTCATATCCAGTCTCAGGATTGGTATCCATCTGGCCCAAAGCTGATGAAGCTTTAAACTTCTTATATCAGATGCCACTGGGAAACTCACGACCTTAAATGGCACCATGGCTATACTTTTTCAGCCTCTACCAAGTGTAGTAATCAGTAGGCTGCACAGGTTTGTTTTGTTTTGTTTTCTTGAAAAGCATTAACTTTAAATCAACTTGCTCTTGTCCTCTTGTTTTGTAGGTAGAAAAATGTATTGGTTTTTTACATATATTGTATACATGATGAGTCTATTAAAAAATGCGCAGGGATCCAGCAGTTATTTCAAGGCTGAAGTATTATTTCTAGGCATGTCACCTTTAGCTGTTTCAGCTGTTCCACATCTTCACCAGCCAAGAAGTGCAAACTTGACCTGTTTAGAAGGGATGCTAACTTTCTAGTGGTGCAGATACGGCCTACAAAGAGCTGCATCTGCCCATTCAGGATGTACTGGAGTAGCTACACAGACATACCACAGAGCATACATGCAGTGAGTCCAGTGAAGCTGCCATTTGTTATGCATATACACTTATACATACAACAAGGTTGACGTGGCTGGGAACAAACATGCTTGTGCGTATCAACACAGTGTTTCCTCAGGGAGTCTCATCCATCCAGACCAGCTTGTGAATGTACTGTAGGTCTGAAATGTCACAGATATTTCAGAAACATAGAAACTTTTTTTTTTCTCCCCTGCCCAGGCACAAATCTCCAGGAGAAGAATATGATAGATCTGGGGGAAGAGTACCGTTTTTATTATTATTATTATTTAAATACATCACTAGCATTCTCGTCACATGGCTAATACACTGAAAACAGTTTTGCTGAAAAGCTGTTCAAATGCACTGAGCAGCTGAGCAATGCTCTCACTTAAAGGTGGGATGAACTTCTTGGCAAACAGCAAATTTCTTAGTGAGACACTGCACTGTGAGTTTGGGTGTTTTCAGAAGTTTGTCTCAGGTCGGGGTATGCTTTTCTTTAGCTAGCGTGCATTTATAAAGATCTATTTATGGAAATCCATGAGTTTCATGAATAAATGAGACGGCATATTCCTTTCTTTATTTCATGAAGTACAGTATCAACATTATAGAGCCTGTTCATGAATTAATAATTACTTTAATCAATAAAAATAATTATAGTGCTAAGAACATTTTAACAATGAATGCTTTCGTGCCGTTTGCACTCCTTTTTAATTAAAGCATGACAACTCATATTTACCATTTTCATCATCATAGCTCTAAATGGTGAAATTTGTCATCCTTGACTTGGGCTCTAATTATAATTCTTTTAGATGGTTCAAATTTCTTCTCATTATTCAATTACTCTTGCACCAGTTTTAAACCAACTATTTTTTTCCTCTCAAAATCTCTCTCCTGCTCTAAGAATATCTTCAACTTCGTAATACCCATTTTAAATATTCCATACTACCCAGAATAAATGCCAATTAAATATATGAAATAGAAAAACAAATACTAACTGCCAAATATAAATTCAGCAAGACCAATTATTTCTATTTTAAATGCATCTGTCTTAGTATAGCATGAAATATTAATATAAATTTGTTGCAAATACAGAAATTGCTAAGAGACTGTAATAAGCTTGCAAAAGCAGCAAACAAACTTTTTATGCCGATGACACAGCCTTCAGTTAAATGATCCCGTATTATTTTTTCATACACAATTTCTTCCTTGCTGTTTCAGTAGATTGCATGCCATTTTCTTAAATATAATAACTTGCTATAATATTCTAGTTCAGCCTATTCTTCAAATCTTACTTTAGTAATATTTTTTAAGCTTGGCTAGGTGAGAATAAATTTATTTTCCTCATCATGGTGAGACCTATTTACCTCATAAATGTGTGGGTTTTGTCAAACAGTGTTTTGCCTGGTGTATAGATAAAGCAGTGAGACACTGAGGAACTGTGGGGACAGTTGTTATACTTGAGTTGACCATACTTAGGCATGTTGTGTCTAGATTTTTTAAGTCTGGGCTTTGTATAATGCTTAGACTTTGTATGAGCACTCTTAGAGCTTTTACTTATGTGGCAGTACTTCCAGGAATCAGCTTCCTAACGTGCGTTTGTGCCATCTAAATATCTCTTTGTAATCCCAAAACCCACCATGGTTTCTTTTCACTCCTTGCTATGATTATTTCTGGCATTATATGCCTTCATATGAACTTCTGCAACATCTTTCTTTCCTGTTCATTGGATTCGCTTGTAGCCTGCTCTGTGTAATAAATCAGATGTATTAGAGCAAGTAACAGTATGGTCCGGTTGTTGTGCCTGTCAGATGGTTTTACCTATCCTAAGTATGCTTTCAGTTGACCTTTATGGTTTTCATCCACTGCATAGTGCCTGCCTAAAAAGCCAAATACCTTGTCCTGTGCCTGTCACAAGCCATCATTTACAGGCAGACTGATGGTTTACGATTTTGTTGGGCATCAGTCTGCAAATAGGTCCCACCGTTTGAAAACAAAGTCCATGAACTACTGTGATCAGACAATCAAAAACTGAATTACAGTGTGAGTGCACGGTGGGGATAAGTTCAGTTTGCAGATGGAAACCAATTTCTGCCATTATATCTCTGGAGTGCTTGACTTGAAATTACCATAAGGCAGTTTCAACAAAAGTTTTTGTGTGCAGTTTCCAGTAATTTTGGAAGATCCATTGGGAAGAAAGCAGCAAATAAGCCAACATACATACAGAGATCATCATAAGGACTTAAAAATTTGAGATCCCCTGTGCAGAGGCTTGCCATTAAACTTAGTTCAGCAGTCAGCACCTGTGTCCTCTGAATGACTTGCACCTTTTCAGTAGCTTCATACGAACTGGCTTCCTGTGGTGGAAATCTCAGGGTTCGTTCCAACTCTGGAATAAAGTGTGCTTCTGGGTGTATATACCCCCGCTTCCTTTTACCAAAGCACTTTGACCTGTCCTGCTCTGTCATTTCTTTCAGCCCAGCTCCTTTTTCAGACCTTTTCTTGCCTCTTCCAACCTCCTCTCCTTGCAGGTTTTTTGGGTACTGTCTAGGCATTTCTCTCCTCTCCTGAGAGCTGTCTTGGTTGCTCAATGGATTACACTGTGATAGATTGCCAAAGCAGTAATTAAAAAAGGAGCAAAAGAATAAAACTTGGTGAGGATAACACTCTGTTTTTTACCTGGTGGGCAATGCCCCATTGCAAAAGGTGTATGTACAGGCCACCCGTCAGTATAATTGAGATTAGTTGATGTGTAAGACTCGTATTGACATTTTGCACACAACAGATTTAATTTGCGGTACATTAATTGCACTTGGTGTGTTAATGTCTTAGTGCATCTAATGACAAAAACTATTTCTAGAAATTGTTAACTTTATGGGGGGGTCTCAGAATAGCAGAAGTGTGGGTTTCAAGTTATTTACACAGTCAACTCTTTGCAAGGAATATGAACGAGCTTTGGACTTGACTGTCATGTCTACACACGGCTAAGAGACCATCACTGATTTTTATGTTGACTTTAGTAACTGAGAATATGGTTTTATGAAATCCAAAGCAGCGGTTGCCTACACTCAGTTGCTATTTCAGTATTAATTGGAATCACTTTAATGAACCAGCTATTTCCAGTTTATCACACTGAGAAGGGAGTTCAGACACTGTTTTCCTGGCACGAGTCTGAAAAACTACTAAATAGTTGAAATATTAAACCCAAGTCTCATGTCAAAGTGGTTTTCCTCTATTATTTTTTGAACTCAGAAAATTAAGATACATCCAAAAAGTATCTTGAGCAAATATTTGCACTTGGTGGATTTATCATTTGCTGTTGGCAGCTACTTCAAATTATTTCAAGATATCTGAGATCAGGGAATAATTTGCCATGAAATGATAGAGTTCTTCCTTTTAAGAAAAGGCATAAAAAATAATTGCTTTATAAGATGTAATGTTTATGAGGTCATATGAATGGTTGCATAATGTGCACATGGTGAGAACTGTGCATATCATGTTACATGCAAGAATGGCTGTGCGCTGGGAAGGAATATTTAAGAAATCAAGAGAACTATAAATGACCATCTGCTTCATTCACCATTTTTATTTGCTGGATTAACCCACTGCAATATTTTAATGGATAATGGATAGCTGTTCCAGCTACTCATTGCATTTTTCATACCACAGTTGTACCTTAATCATGAAAAAGGGTTCTTTTCTGTGCGGGGAGGTGACAGTTATTGGAAAGAGGAAAACCAAAATATAGTATGAGAAATGACAGGAACTGGTTACCGAGGAATAAATAGTGGGGTGCGGTCCGATCACTGTCCTCTCTCCCTTTCTTCTGGTTGAACCTATGTGCTTCAAGTAGTAGAGCAAATGGTGAAGGTGTGCTCTGTTCTGGTTTCTCTTGGCTGCTTTCGTGGACCTCCTTACTGCCAAAGTCTTAATTTTAATAGAATCATGGAATGGTTTGGGTTGGACCTTCAAGGATCATCTAGCCCAAGCACTCCTACCCTGGTCAGGTAGACCAGTAGATCAGGTTGCTCAAGGCCCCATCCAACCCAATTTTGAAAACTTTGTATAGCTCCTAACCTTCTCTGACCCTTCGCTTTGCTGGGATTAAGGGCGTTGGCAGGCTGAGTAGCATGAAACTCATACAAAATACTTCAAAATTCTTTCTATTTTGCCTCTTTTGTATCAAACGAGGGCAGTGGAGCAGAGCTAGTGGGTGGTTGCTTCTGTGTTCATTTTGTGCTTTTCTGCAACAGCAGAAAGTATTTGAGTCTTGTATTTCTGTAAATATGCATTACTGCTCTGCCTGTTCAAAGAAGCAGGATGACTTTGTTTTGTAAAGTGTTTCCAGCGAATGTTATTTTAAGGAATAAGCATTTCCAGCTACCAGGGAAAGCCTTTTCCATGAAGGATAAATCCTAGTGTTATTTTTAAGATGGGAAGATGACTGAAGAACAATTTACCATAATATTGTTTTAAGATAATAAACTGCATAGTAGGATTTACCTAAATAGGCCTAATGAAGCATTTTAACCATTCCAGGGGGATTACGGTAACAGTGCAGAAACACAAAGCAAATTACAGCCCAAGCCTGAGAATCTGATGTTTACAACAGAAATATGTAGCAGAAAGACCTTCGAATACATTGTTTAAAAGAGAAAGACATCTGGTTCAGATGACCCGCCAGCCCTGGAATATACGCAGATGATGGGCCCAGAGTTTATGTTTTCATAAAAATTCGTGTTATCTCACAAACTTTTTCCTGAGTGGCAACAGGCCATTAAGATCTCATTGCTAGGCTGAATGCATGGTTCAGATTACTGTTTTCCCCATGTGTGCCACATTTGTTTACATTGAATTTCACTTGCCGTTTTATTGACTAATCACTCGCTTTCATTAGGTTTTTCTGCAGTTCTCTTCCCTCACTGCATAAATTGCAGGCTCCACAGTGGTTTTGCCTAAAGCCAGGATGTTTGATATCTGTGCTTAATTTGAGCTGTTTTACCATCTGACTTTTGCACATGTTTCTGAAATAGGACCTTATCCTTTGTTACCTCCTGAGTTCAGTTAGTTTTTCAGGTATTTGAGGTCTTCCCCTTTCCCTCTCCTTGTTTTGGAGAAAAAGAATATTTAAAAATTCAGAGGCAGAAATGCTTCTTCTGAAATTCTATGTGACAGCATTTCATAGAATCATAGAATGGTAGGGGTTGGAAGAGACCTTTAGAGATTATCTAGTCCAACTCCCCTTACAAAGCAGGTCCACCTAGATCAGGTCACACAGGAACACGCCCAGGTGGGTCTTGCAGACCTCCAAGGAAGGAGACTCCTTGCCGTCCCTGGGCAGTCTGTGCCAGGGCTCCCTCACCCTCACAGTGAAATAGGTTTTTTCTTATGTTTAAATGGAACTTTTTGTGTTCCAGCTTCATTCCATTACCCCTTGTCCTGTCACTAGACACAATAGAAAAAAAGTGATGCCCCAACCTCCTAATCCACTAGTTAGATACTTATAAATATTAATGAGATCCCCCCCTCAGTCTCCTCTTCATTTCCTTCTCATAATAGGTAGGTTTAGTATTCATTTTGTTTAGGAAAATCACTTAGATAAAAATGCATTTTGTCCAATTTAAGCAAGCAAGGCTTTGCATGCTTATGCCTTCCTATTCACCTCGTCAGCCTTTATCATCTTTGCCCAGGTTATTCTGATGGGCCTTGATTAGGAAGACCAAAAAGTCAAAGATGAGTCTTTCCTTGACTTTGAGGAACATTATATAGCCCCTGACTATGGGGAAATCAGCCACCACCTTACACAAATCAGAGAAGGTAGATCTCCCACTTGCAGCTTCAGTTCTGCAATCAAGAAACGGCAGGGCTTTGAGTGGGAACCTGTGAAGATTCTTGGCATTACATCACCAATATCCAAAGGGGTTGTAGGCGTGGTGAGATTTTTCAGTACCAACATCCTTGAAAACTGCGGAAGCTGCTGTACAGCCCATCACATCAGAAGGGTGTGGTTAGGGTCGGCTTCTGCCTGACCACTTAGATGCTGCTGCTCCTGCAAAGTTAAAGCAGTACCACTCAAATGAATCATACTGAGTAGTGTGAAGGTAACAGGAATGTGATCTCACTTTCCCAACTGCAAGATAGCTTCGGAGAGCTGAGGTGTTCAGTAGAAAGCTTTGTCAGATTACTGCAATTTGTTTCTCAGGTACTAGTTTGAATTGTGAGGATTACATCCCTCTGAGCTATTTCTGTCGGTCACCACTTGAAGTCAGGTACTAGGATTTTTTTAATCCTCTCAGGCCTCTATGAACTGAATGACTACAAAAACATGAAAAGTTAACTTAGAAAAGATGAAAAAACGTTGATCTAGTTCCAAGATGTTTGCAAGGCTGTGCATATTAGGTGAGATTTTCTCTGTGCAGTTATGACTTGTTTTTTTCAGTCAAAGAAGCTCTCAGAAATATATAATACTGAGTTACAGTAGAGAAGGTGACTTATGAAAGGGGTGTTATGAACATTCAGAAAAGAGTAGAGTGTGTTGATTGCTGTCTGGTACAACTGCTGCAGACAATATCATTTAGAAATACTTCTGAAAATGAAGTGAATTGACTTTAATCTATTTGGTCATAAAAATATTAATCAACTTAGAATAATTATGAAGCACTTCTGGCATGCCATAACTTTCCCAATTGCAGGACTTCATTAACAATGGTCATAAGAACGTAAGAAGCACTAGGGGAAAGTCAGTTAAAAGTACAAATTTCTAATTTTCATGGCATGACACATGCTGTCACAAAAATGTAAAGCTAACGCAGCAAGGGTATTTTGTTTACTTGTCACAAATACTAAGGAAAACTCACTTTTCGGTAGATGTTCTCTCATTTACAGTCCTTAACGTTACACAGAAAGAGTGTGTGAAGCCTTTCAGATATGCAAGATTTCTGATTATAGCATGTTCTCTTGTGGTTACCTGTACTCCAGAAATGAAAGAAAATATTCTGTATCCTATCCTTGGGGTGCAGGGGATAGCTGCCCCTGCCAGTTATTGCCACGATATGTTATACTGGACTGTTAAAATCAAGGTTAAACTTCCACAGGTCTCGTATGCTGCATGGTAGTGGCTGGTTTGGGGAGTCTCCCTTCTTTTCTCTGTGTGTGCACAGTTAGACAGGAGTTACATGAAGATATCAAGGCC
Source organism: Colius striatus (assembly GCF_028858725.1). Classification (NCBI taxonomy): domain Eukaryota; kingdom Metazoa; phylum Chordata; class Aves; order Coliiformes; family Coliidae; genus Colius; species Colius striatus. The sequence continues at coordinate 52,592,844 of NC_084759.1, forward strand.
CTCTAAGCTTTAGATTATGAGGCCAGGAATACGATGAGCACATTTCAAAGCTTAAGTCACATCAATAATTGAAAGCGCTCTACAAATTTTTAAATCTTATGAATTAGTAAATAAAACATACTAAAGTCTTTAGATGTGAAACAAATTAAAATGAAATACAAAGTCTAGTTTGCTTTAATAATTACAATTCTTTATCGTGTGCTTCAGCATCTTATTAAATCTTAGCTGTGAATTGCTGAGACTGTTTTTTTCAGTGCCTGAATTACGGTAGATTGCACAGTAATGAAATGCCTGTTTCTGAGACTCTAATGAAAAGGAAAAGGTAGGAAGATGCATAACATGCATCACAGAATGTTTGTTCTGCAGCAGTTGGGGTACCATTTAAAATTTGCTTCTTAGTGCACTACCTCATCTTTCCTTTTCTGTTTATTTTAATGTAAGAAGGATCTTTTTATGGTAGGCAGAAGTACTGTGAATTCAGACTTTGAATGCTGTGTACTTTTTAGTACTGCGATTTTCAGAAATCCTTTGTTTGTCTTTTAGAACTTGGAGAAAATAATGTGTTTTAAATTTACTTGAAAGAACCAAATAACAAAGTTGGGGTTTTTTGGCCAGTTAATGACTTATTAGACTCTGGCTATTTCAGAGTGGAAAGCAGGAGAGCACTGTGGGTCCATTTCAGAGCCTGTGCACGTTCTTCCTCCTTGCAGCCTCAGAAGATCTTGAGAACGTGCAAGCTGGGGATGATATATGTGATGAAAGTCTTTTGTCCCCTTTCTAAGGCATATAGTTTTGCAGATAAGGTCATCTTAGCAGTTACCTATTACCTTTTCAGGATGGGGGCTTTGCTGGGGTGTCCATCATGTTCCTAAAGGCAGATGGTTTTACCAGGTTTGGGTTCATTCCGCCTCTGGATAGTTCACTGTAGGGACTGCTCTCAGACAATGTTGCAGAGAAAAAGGCACAAGGTTCATTGTTCTCTCTTCCAAGCAGTTCTCTCACACTGTCTAAGTAGATTTGACACTTTCAAGTATGGCCACATGCTGCCCATTGCCTGACATGGCATGCAAGTGGCTATTCAGTTTCTTGCTATAAAGCCCTGTTCTTGTTTATTGCAACACAGCCATTTCAAGTGCTCTGAAAACATATAAAAATAATGTTGCTTAGTCCAGTCTAGACTAGATGGAATGAGCCCAAAAGAAAATGGAGCTACTAATGAGGAGAATCAGACCCTCCTTTTGCAGTGCAGATTAGACTTCAAACATCTATGAGGTTAAGTGGGATTCTAGATAAAGTACTCTGAAAATTATGTGCTGTCTTTTGGTGTAAATCACACATGCCTCCTACCTTTGTCCTTGAAACTGACCTATCTTGTGAGAGATAGAGTCTTCACATATCTTTTTTAATGTTTGTCCTACGTTGCAAAGCTATTTTATGTCTAATTGCTCTCTTAGGAATCTTAATCCGTTCATGAGTCGGGTCATGAGAGCGCTAGCTGTTACTCAAGGGAACTGAAACTGAGAACCCAAGAGGTCCTATCCAGACAAGTTTCCATTTCTGCTGTTCTTCTGCCTTTTTAAATTAAATTTTCTGAAACAAGATGGTGGTGAACACAATTATAAACAGGGAAAACACTGTTAGATTTTAATTACCCTGACGTTGGAGGCTAAGGATATGCTGAAGAGGTTTATTGTGTCCTGTTGTCTACCCATTGGTCTACCCATGTGCAACAGCGAAGTTTTAATTCCCGCAGCATCTGAATCCATTTTGTGATTCTTTGTTGCTTTTCTTCAGTTAGCCAGATTGATCTAGATTTCATGAGGTGTTTACTTTGGTATCTGTTATGCTATTAGTTTCCTACTCAGGTATTCAGAGAAAAGCTATGTGTCAATGTGAAGCATTGCACCTGCATCAGCATTGTATTTGTCACTTTCTGCAGCGTTATATGTCAGGTGTAAGGAGCTATGTATTTCATTTAAAAGGAAAAAAACCCAACAACAAAAAGACATTAGAGTAGTTTTGGGGTGTTGTCATAATCCATAACATGGTTGGTTTGTATTTTTATGTCTTTAACAGCCTTACTTACAGTTTATATTATGGGCATGTATTTTATATATATCTATTTTTTAAAGTTCCTTTAATCAGACTCAAATGTATTACCTTTGAATTCGATCTTGTTTTATAGGGAGAAAATGCAAATACAAGCATAATTTATCGTCTTAGTAATTTATCTGCTTAAAGAGCTGTTCTCATGTCTATTACAATTCTTGGTCTATTCTGTTGGATCCCTCTGACATTGTATGAAGAATACATCGAAGGGTGTGTGTTACTAGAACCGAACAAAGTGACTCAGTGCATGTTTGCAGTATATAACATAAAAGAAAGTTTTAGTACTTTCATTAATTTTCAAACTTGTGCCATGTTCTTAGTTGAACCTCTACACGAAGCAGAGATTGAGAATGAATTGTTCACTATAAATGTCACTCTTTTTACATTGGAGGGGTTGAATGAAGAATTCAGAAGTATGAGTGATTCAGGTAATTTTCTAAGCTTTATACATTATATACAATAATATGTTTAATGTTGTACAGTGCTCTGAATTAAGTGTTTCTAATGACCTCAGGCCTTTTAAAATCTTGATTGATTGAAATATTTTCTCTAATTTGCAAATTTTATTGTCTTTATTAATCTGTCCTTGAGGGAGATTACAGAATGTCTAGATTTTCAAATGAGTTGTTTCGTGTGTTGATTGGGGACATTTTTTCCATGAGAAAGATTATAAAAATCCTGACATGTTGCATTTAATATTCTGAGCAGATTCTTCACAAATTCTTGTACAAATTCAACTGCAGTGTAAGCAAAACACTGAGTTACTGAAAAATGGAAGAAAAATGTTTATCTATCCTACTCATTTTATGTAAGAAGACTGTGGAAGAGGCTTTGGCCTGAAAATGTCATTAAAATCTCTTTTGGAAATGCTTATGTACTTAGATATGCCTTGTCTTGAAGTCAAATCTTAATGTTGATGTGGACAGTTTATGATCCAGCCTAGTGAATTTTCTTTCATTAAAGCTCAAAATAGGTGCTATGATATCCTTGCATTTCAGTGAAATATATATAAATGGGGGTTTTTTTCCATGAAGCTTCCAAGTCTGTGTCAAATATCCAGAAGACTTCTATCACAGTTATATATTTTCTCAAGTACGAGTAACTTTAAATGATGTCAAGAAAAATGGAAAAGTATTTTTCTGTTTGTGCTCAGGATATGGATAACAGGATCTGCAATTCTTTCCCTTTCTGCCTCTTTTTGTCCTTGGGTTCACTATGCTACAGCTGTAGGATCTGGATAATAATTGAGAGGAATACAAACTGTCAAGTGGTTGCTCGTGTACAACTGCGTGGTCTTGCTCAGTACTTACTTTTAGTGGCCAAACAGTCCTTTCAGTGGCAAAAAAAAAGAGAAAAGAAGTAAAACAGAATAAAAAGATAAGAAGATCCATTTTATGCAGTAATTACTCTTTGGAAAAAATACATGCCACAACTTGCAAGTTCTCATTAGCATACTTTTTTAATATTGCTTTAATGTTAGGGGGGTTCCTTTTGTTTACGTTATGACATAGTACTACTTCTGGGAATTGTCCTAACTTGCAGGGCAGTGGGGAGTCTAGTCTGGGGGAGTGTTTCTCATCTGTCGCCCTCAGAAGATTGTATAATTTTGCTCTGAATGTCAAAAGGTAGTTTCCAACTTTATCTATGTAGTCTAGAAACCAATTAAGTCTGTCATACCATGTCAACATGGAGATCAGTTAATAAGTTTGGGTCACCACTGACGTGAATTGGATTTGAATTGCTGTTCTGGAAGGGAAAGAATGGACATTAACTTGTTAGTGCTTTGCAGTCTTAAGTTTCCTCAATGAAAGTGTCCTTCTGTCTGTTATGCTTTCTAGAGATGTTTGAATAGAAGTATCAGGTCAGGACTCACTGGCAGCCTGGAATTTAGGTTCCCTTTTCCTGTTCCCCCTTCCCTACCCCAAATGTATACCAACTCGACATACTTCTAGTTATTCTTACTAGGTCTCCAGCCACCGTCTGCTTTTACAATACTGATATCTTTTCTATTCTCTACAAGAGTCTTCGGCTTTATAACTGAGAAACCGAAGACCGAGAGTGTTCCTGTGTGTTTGGAGATTCGATCTTGTCTCACTCTGTTTCTCTGTGGAGTAGTACCTTTAGAGGAGCAAAAAGTGATATGCCACAATGGGATTATTTTTTTTTTTTCATTAGTTCTTTAAGTAGTAACACTACAAGTACTCTGTTTTGCAACATGTCAGTGTAGTTCCAACTTTAAAAATAATCTCTTGTAATCAAGAAGGGAAGCATTACACAAAGTCTGCTTTCATATCAGACACAGGGAGAAAACAGCTTTCAATGTAAATTTGTAAGCCTGACAAACACAGTTTGCAGTGATTTTACTTTCAGGGAAAAGCCTTTTCAAATAAATAAGAACTTGCTCAAGATTCAGATGACAGTGCCTCTGTAAAAGTCAGATCTGATTTTTTGCCCTTTTCTTGACAGTGGTTACAGTAAATGACCCGAATGAGGTCATGAGGTCCATTCCTTTGAAGTGAGCAGCTTTGAGACACATGGAGGAGGCTCCTTCTTTTCACCCTTCAAAAATTAAGCTATAAGGATAGTAATGTTCTGATCTCTATAAATGGGAATACATGTGCCTGCCTGCTTATGTGTGCTTTTCAAACAGTACCCTTGCCAGCCTGCTTAAATGGACTTAGTAGTTTATCATGTAACATATGCCAAGTTTGTTTTCTGTGATTTCTGTTAATGCCTTTTCAGTAACTGAAGTATATGAATAAATAGATGTTTATTATTATTAAAGGAGTAAGAGTATATTCTAAATTTATTGAGTGCTGACTGGAACTTTTTGGTTGGAAGTTGGTTGGGAAAAATTACTGTCAAACTCATTTACCACAATTGCAGCAGGAGTGCAGTTCCTTCTGGGAACACAAGCATTTGTATAATCTGACTCTGTGGCACTGAGCTATGCTCTATGTAGTGTATTTATGATTGAACAGAAAGTTTCAAACAGCAGCCTGTGAAATTGGATTTCAGATGTAATGTACCATAAATAAGTGCTATAAAGAATGCCTTTAATGCTATAAATCAGTTTTTATTGGTTTCAGCTATCTCATTCTGGTTATTGTATTACCCACAAAATCAATGGGAATCAAAGAGCTGGAATATATTTTATTTTAATGTCCCATCTCCCATGGAAATGGCATATGAGCCCTTAGATCACCTTTTGGGTAGGTTGGGCAAGGCTGATAAATTAGAGGCAATGAGAGTGTATTCACAATAAGGTCTGTGTAAATAATAGCCGCGTAAGACTTGAAATGCTTTGGTACAGCACTTCTTCCCTGTAAGGAGACACTTGCCTATCTTTCTGAATGTCCTTTGGTTTTGTAGTTTCAGTAAATTTAGCAATGTGATTTGTTTCCCGGAGCTCTGGTTTTTAGAAAAATGGCCTCACAAAGTTACATTCACCAGATGTTGCTACCATTGCATCCCGAACCAGGAATGCTTTGAGGGCAGGAGATTGGGTTTCTTTGCACCTTTAAGCATTCCCTTATAGTGGAGGCTTGCTTGATCCTGGGAAAAAAGCAAGAACACTTCTAGCAGCAGGTGTGAAGAGTAAAATACAATGTTTAAGAACATATTATTCTAGTGGAAGGAAGGAAGATCATGCATCATGTGTCAATGAATAGACTTTTATAACCAGAAATAAATCATACTATCCTGGGAGAGTGGAGAAACAGGAAGAAAAACTATTTTCTAACTGTATAATACCAATCAATTTAAAATATTAGCTATGTTTCCTCTGTGTTTTTCATTTTCTCATAGTGTCTCACAGTAGGATACCATTAGGAGAAATGTGCATCCCTGAAGCTCAGTTATTTAGGACTGTAAATTTATGCAGAGGGCAGAACACTTGTCTTTACATGTGTTAGAAACCTTTACTGTGTCAAAAGATGGAAGTACAAATGCAGTGCAGTTGGATAAGAATACATTGGTAAATGTCTCCTGGAATATTGTACTGCTTCATGAGGTTATGTATGCCCATCAGTAAAGAGAGATGAAGAAGGAAGCTTTTTGATAGATATTAATTATGGGTTATTTACAGTGTTCTACACATTAGCTTTGCATTTTCCCTTGTCAACCACAGTGTAGTTTATATTCTAGAATGAAGAGGGGAGAATAGACAAAGAGGAATGATCAGTGTGGTGCTTTGAGTACTGTGTAATGGGTTGTTCTTGGGAGGGTATAGGATGATGGTAGGGTATAGGAACCAGGAGAGACGATTTACCCATCTTTGTTCCCATGAATAGTGTTAAACTGACTTCGAGTCCAAATTGCTCATGTTGACTTACACCCACATCACCTCACACTGGATTCTAAGCTTTTATTGCAAGAATTGAATGACATGTTTTATTATTTGCAGTGGTGTAAGCAGTTTTTCTCATTGGAGCGCAAAGATGTATGGCTTCACAAGAGGGGAGTGTTAATCATTTACGTGCAGACATATGTTGTTATCTGTGGGAGTGGGTTAAAGAGACAGGTGTCATAGGAATGTAAGACATGAATGATACTGAGGAGGCAGAATAAAATGCCTGACTGCCTCAAAGATGGTTATAAAGTTCCTTGTTCATAGAGTAATTTTACAGGTGGTGATTATAGGAGTCATAATGATTTCATGCAAAATACAAGATAATTAAAATGTTTGATTTGATCTACAGACCTGTGGTCAATTTGCAGACCAGCTGCTGACCAGCACTGCACCAAGCCATCGTGAGCATCGCTCCAAGTTACGTTCTTGGTTCAAGTAATGCTATGTCAGGCGTAAGTTTCAGTGATCTTTTTGCCACTACTAGTTTGGCTCCAAGATACTACCTGGGATGATTGCTAAGTCCAAAAGAGACAATAAATCTACTTCTCTGATCAAAGAATTAGGCAGGAAATGTCCCAGGGTCTTTGGATGCTACTAACATGCAAAGCAGCAAGTATAGCTTCTTGTGTCAAACTGAAGGGAGATGGGTGAGGAATACTCTGAGGATGAAAGCTTACTCTGAGATCAGACAGGTAATTGAAGGATGTCAAAAGTACTTTGGGTTATGTGCGCAACTAACTTTGTGCATACTGAACAGACACATAGGATGGTGGATTATTTGCTTTCTTCTCCTGAAGAAATTTCAATGTTAGCACCTGGAATAGAGGAAGGGCCTTGTCCTTGCTCACTTCATGTGCAATTTCCTCAATCAGTGATAAAAGAGTGCTTCTTGAGGTTTGTGTGAGCATATATATGGCCTTACTCATTGACTGTATGATGTCATAGAAGCACTATCAAAAAAAAGTCAGTAACAGATGAAGATAAATGAAGTATAGAACTAAGAAAAAAACCTCCTTTTGCAGTCATGTGTCACCAAAGGGTAAGACCAAGCAGTAGGTTTTGACATATCTAGAAGAATTATATGGGATGCACTTAAACGCATGGAATCTGGTGATAGGTTTGCACATGTTTATTCTGTCTTTGATGCAGTCAAGTGCAGTTTGAAACTCTGCAGTGGCCCATCTTCCTGAGTGGAGTAAACCCCTATGCAGTTGCTCGTAGCCCTGGCAAGGCATTGAGCTGGGAGCTGTGGATTAGACAGGAGACCAAAGTGACCCCTGTCCCAAGAGTGTGGTCACAGTAGATTGCAGTCTGTCAAAAGATAAGATGGTAAACCAGAGAATTTAGTGGATTAGGCCCTTGAGTGGGTTTAAGCACAAGAGCAGCTAGTTGTGACTCCTTTGGTTTCTAGGCTGAGTATGGATCTATGATACTCCCATAATGGGAAATGTTTCAACAGAGCTTTGGGCACATCAGCCCTTTTTATGGTTAGCTCTACTGAGTGCTGCAATCTTTAGACTTCTCATTTTAGATCCGTCCATGGATTTGAAACAAAGACCCATCTTTCCCATCTGCTTCTTGGTGGCTATGAAATCAAGAGTAAAGTGATATAAATGACACAAATAGCTATCTGAGTCTGTCCTCAAGTAAAACTCTTTTAGTTTCTCCATAGTTTTTACAGTCTTATTTCCCAGGCTGAACACTGACATGCATTCTGATACTGGCAGCCATTATGAAATCAATGATTTGCCAGTTTAAGAGAACAGATGGACAGACAGACGGACAGAACCAAACCAAAATAAATTGCAGGTGATCTCAGTAGGCCCCATCTCAGGTTTACTCCCAGGGATGCAGCCCTACGCTGTCCAAGCTGTGCTTTCAGAGCTATGCTGATTGCTTTTCTGGGCATTTCTGTTAGCTTTTTGACTGGATGGGGTTAGGCATGGCACTGTAGTATGTGATGTTTCCCAGCATTTCCTAGTTGGTGCTTTGGCACAAACTAGGATTGAAAATTACAGTGACAAGGAGGTGAACCGGGGCAAGTGGCAGATCACTTGATTTTTCAGAAATACCACATCAAAGCTCTCTAATTTATGAAGTCCCACTTCATCAGTCCATATTTTGAGATACAGTGACAGCAAGGTGGCAGAAAGCTGTGGGTGCAAGGCTGTGACATGAGCTTATGCCTCCTAGAAGGGCTCCTGTTGGGATGTTGCCTGCTGGGAAGCACCCCATTTGCAGAGCCAAGCAGTCACACAGCCTCTTCCCTGCTCCACAGTCCCATGCACTTTTACAGCTGGCTAGCTATGTCAAGCACGTGAAGAAAAATAAATAAAAGGACACAGTAGTGTGTGACTAATGCAAGAGGAGCATGCACTATTATTTAGGAATACAAGCAGGGTGGTGGCAGGGTCTCTGAAGTCAATGTGTGTGATCTCCACAGGTGTGCTGCAGAAGGACAGACAGATGAGCTGTCAGAGCAATCATTGCTGAGGGGTTACAGGGCACTCAATGCATATTGATTTGCAAGTGCGTCAGGGAAAAAAAAATAATCAGGTTTTGTAGCATGTAATTTGTCAAGGTGTTAGCAAGAGTGTTAAATAGCCGAAGTTAAAACTGACATGCTAAGAAACAGCCGAACTTGAAGCCTGAAGGACCAATATTCTACCATTAGCTCCCACACCCTCCCTCATTTTCCCTGTAATTGCTATTGCCAACTGCAGAAATAGAACACTTTCCATACAGAGTACGTACTGTTTCAGGCAGTTCTATCAATTAAAAACAAAAGCAGTTTCTGCTGTTTCACACCCAGTGCTATGCTGGCATGAACACTTTTGAGGTGACACAGTCAAAACTTGGTTAGGTGGCTGAACTAACTGAAAAGTAGCCCAGCTTGACCCCATAGCCCCTCTGAAAAAACCAAATTTTTTCATCATATTCAAATCCTGAACCAGTTCACACAGACACACAAATGCCTGATCCAACACAGTCCTTCAGTTTAATTCTTTAGTTTATACCTTGCCTGTCTTGACCTTTTTTTTACCTCCCATCCATTAGTTCACTGTTCTTTTATTCAGTTGTTTGGGATTCTTTTTCTCCTATAAAAAAAATTTAATTCTGGGGAGAGGGGAGGAGGAGAAATCTCTTCTTTTACAAGTCACAGAAGTGGCTTTGGTTTTGTTGGCTAAGCTGCTCTGCCTGTTCTTTCTCCATCTGTTTTGAGATGGTTACTTTTAACAAGCAGCACGCAGCAGTTATTTGACTTGGTCTGTTCCCTGGTTCTGCAGGGTGGCACAGATCAGAGGCTTTGCTTCTAAGCAGGACACCCAGTTTTATTTAACAGTTTTTCCCTTTTTCTCCTGTTAAGTCAATGGTATGCTCAGCACTGCAGGGTAACCTTTTTTTTCCCCTCTCACTTCTTTCCTTTATCACCACTGTCAGTGCACAAGAAAAGATGAAAAAAGAAGCCTCTCAGTGAGATACACAGAATCCCTGAAATAGAAACACTGATGTTGAACCAACAGACTCAGCACTTCCTCCTTTCTGTGCTATTCTTTCCCCTTATTACTGTTTCTGTTTTCTCCTTTGTATTCTATTTTAAAAAGTAGAAATATGTGAAAATATTTCTATTTTCCCCTCCTATCTAAAATGGAACAGGTGTTTGAATATTGACAGCCTTTATCAAAGTAACTAGTTGCCAGTTGAAGAGAAAAAGGTGAGCATAACCAAAGTGGCTGCTCACTGGTCAAAATTTGTTTTTTGAAGTGACTGTGGATACTAAGTAGGGATTACAGCAAATGATTTCCAGGACTGAAACTAAGCAGCCTGTGTAAATAATATGTATTGTGATGGGGAAGAACTGAGTTGATACCGTGGCAGATTTCCCATTGTTGGATATGTGTCACTGGAGTGTGCCCTTTCTTTTGTGTGGATGTCCCTGGCTTTGTTAAATGCCAGGGCAGGGAAACATGAGCTCCTACTTTTTGTAAAACTTGGGCAAATGCTACTGAATTTGCCTGTTGATGCTGATAACAGTTCAAAGTCAATTGAGATAAAAGTATAGTCCAAATGAGGTCAGCGAATACTCTGTGTGTGAGATAAAATACAGAGAGAATAAACAACTGTATGTATAAGAGGACTTTAAAATTAAGGACTTTGGGGGGGGGATGGGGGAGCGGGGGGAGAAATGGCAAAGTGTGTGCCATCCCATCTAACAGGGAAAGGGGTCAGAGCAGGAAATGCAGTGATGCCTGTTCCTCAGCCCCACACCAAGAGGAGAAGCAGAAGGCTGACCACACTGAGGAAGTGAAAAATCGAGGAGAATCCTCTTGCACCCATCCAAGGAAACCTGTCTGCTCAAGTAAGCCTCTGCATTGCCTGTACACCAACACACCCAGCCGGGAGAATAAACAGAAGGAGCTGGAGATGTGGGGGAGGATGTGGGGCCATGACCTCATTCCAATTACAGAGACATGGTGGGACAACTCCCATGACTAGAGCACAGCCATAAATGACTATGTGCTATTCAGGAAAGACAGGCCAATGAGGTGAGGGGATGGAGTTGCTCTCTATGTGAAAGAGAAATTAGAGGGCATAGAACTCTGTCAGGGTGAGGATGAGGGGCAGGTTGAGTGCTTATGAGTATTAAGGGCCAGGGTAGTGTGGGTGATACTACTGTGGGAGTTTGCTACAGGCCACCTGATCAGGAAGAGGAAGCGGATAAGGCCTACGAACAGCTGAGAGCTGCCTCACAATCCCAATCCCTGGTCCTCATGGGGGACTTCTGTCACCCTGATATTTGCTGACAAAGCCACTCAGCCAAGAACAAACAGTCCAGGGGGTTCCTACAGAATGTTGATGACAACTTCCTGTCACAAGTAGTTGAGAAGCCAACAAGGAGGCGTGTGCTGCTGGACCCTGTGCTAACAAATAAGGAGGATCTGATTCGGGATGTGAAGGTTGGAAGCAGCCTTGGCTGCAGTGACCATGAGTTGGTGGAGTTCAAGATCATGTGTGGAAGAAGCAGGACACCAAGTAAGATTGTGAGGTAGGGACAACACTTTTTTCTGTATTGTCCATTGGTAGGACTAGGGGTAATGGACAAAAGCTGGAACACAGAAAGTTCCACTTAGGGAAAAACTTCTTTCCTATGAGGGTGAGGGAGCCCTGGCACAGGCCGCCCAGGGAGGGTGTGGAGTCTTCTTCTCTGGCGTTTTTCAAGAGCTGCCTGGATGTGTTCCTGTGTGATATGATCTAGGTGGATCTGCTTCTGCAGGGAGGTTGAACTAGATGATCTTTAGAGGTCCCTTCCAACCTCTACCATTCTGTGATTCTACGAATGGAACAAAGGGCTCAATTAATGGTAATACTTACAATCTTGTGCAATGTAAACAAATAACAAGCTCATTTGGCTTAGAAACTGGAACTTTTCAGGCATGTCTACTGAGCTCAACTTCACACTTGAAAGAACTCTCACAGCCTCCATTCTTCATCTGCCTTAACCTGCTAAACTAGGTTGTGCTCAGCTGACAGAGAAGGAATGTGCATTCAGCGTGTCTCCTTAGACTTAAATTATCACATCACACTTTCTGCAAAAGCACTGTGCCATATTATTTTTCTCCAAAATGTGGAAGATTGGTAATTATGGAGTAGGATCTGTAACTATTATGCTGCCTTTAAGATGGAAGGATTTCTAAAAACAGTTAGTGCTGAGATTCTCTCTCTTATTTGTCAAATACAGAGACTTTGTGTTTCCAAGCTTCACATCACAGTCAAGACACGTATATTAAGGTTATGTACTTTCATACACTTCACCTAAGTACCTGCATTAGTGATGCAATTGTTTATACTTGTAGTCAGCAGAGGAAGATAGACCCCTTCAGAATTATGTAACTGAGATGTAAAAGACACTTTGGAGGTAGTTGTAGTGCTAAATTAGTCACTTTAACTTAATGATTAAACTTTAGCAAGCTAAATAGGTGCTTAGCTCTTTGTTTCATGTGAAAATAAAAATCACTGCAAGGGATTATAACCAAAAGGAGTTTTTTAAATAATTGCTAAAGTTACAGGAAAATCCTCAAAGGAGTTGGCTATACTAGGCATGGTTTTCTAAAACTTAACAAAATGTTCTCAGTCTCTGATAAATCCTCTGAATTTATATGGAGGATTGAGAGATACTATCATCTTCTCTTTAAAAACAAATTTGTTTTATAACCCAGGAGCAGTAGGCTGCAACAGCTATTTGTAATGACGTGCATGACAGCAGCCCTTGGATAGATGCTTCTCCAATCTTGTATGCTGTATATACTAATAAAGTTTAAAACAACCAGAGAGTTTCAAGTTTAGGTTTATGTAAGGATTCATCAGGTAGATAAAACACATTTGCTTAGTGGCACTGTGAAGCCTGATGATGCATTTAGGGGGAATGATACTGGTAAGAACTGCATGTATATATCAGTAGTCATGAGTTACCAGTGGCCTCATTAGTGCAAGGCTGTTGTGTTTTTCAGAAGACTGTAAAAGATACATTTTAATGAAGAATTTGAAGGAGGATGGGGATGCTATTTACAGGCTTTGATTGCACTTTCCTTCCCTGTAAAGGGTCAGCCAGGGTGAGGGTGCTCCAAAGGGAAATAGCAGGGTGAGTCATTAGGCAGAATGAAAACGTGGCTCACGCTGTTGTTAGGTAGTAGGTGAAGATGAGTAAGGTGAGATAGATGGGCACAGGGCAATGTACTCACTGAGAGTAAATTAATGACACTGGGAATGCAAGTCAAAAAAGCTCTTGAGCAAGCCCTCCTTATCTGTATTCTGGTGGGACTGTACTATGCACTCTTGTGTGATCATGATAGATGATATTGATCTTGCCATATATCCCATAAATGGGATATATGAGATCTAAAACTTTAGTGGATGGTCTCAGCTCATCATGTAGGCACCTTCTTGTGGTCACTATCAAGTGAGAAAGAGAGAAAGCCCTTCTTGTCCGTCCTCACACGGATGTTAGAGGTGATTGTGATAAATTTTCTTGTGACACATCTCTGTCCATCTCCACAGAGTTACTTAAAGTACGTACGAAATTTACAAATGTAGTTGGATGAAAAGTATTCTGCTCAAAACATGAAGTAAAATCAGGGAATTTACACAGAGTTAGGCAGGCTATGACCATGCTTATGTTGTTTAAACACTAACTCAACAAAACTGTGTATATATTTTAAGGGAAACAGGCATGACCGTATTCCCCATTTAAAAAAAAATATGGAGTAAAAGGAAAAAATAGAAACCTGAAGATAATGGAGAAGGTGAAAGCAGCACATATTCACTTGAATTAGAGATTTTATCTATTGTCCTTCAAGTCAGATAGAGGGAATAGAAACAGATATCTGTATGTAATAGAGGAACTTTCTATGATTGTACAGTAGCCTACGGTTCCTATAGAAAATAGAAGAAAACTATTGTAATAGCAGCAGTAATGATGTATCTGCAGAAAGCTAATGCAGCAGTGTCCTCTGATTTAAGAAGTAATCCAATTTGCCCAGCATGGGTTTGAAATAAAAAGGAATCTTTCAGGATTGTATAATCGTAGGTAACTGAATATAGCTGCTGGTTAGTGCTTTATCTTTTTTTCTTCTACTAGGACAATAGACACTGACCTTGAACCTTTAGTACTTTCACTTGGGAGCACCAAATTGCTACTGCATGTGTAGGCCTGCTGAGAAATGGAAATAGAAACCTAGAAGGAACTTTTCATTTCTCAGAGATCCAGGATTCATTTTTAATCTGGAGCTCAAGGATTCTTTTTGCTTATATTCCCATACTTAAGACCAGGCACTAGGTCTCTACTTTTTAACAGGAAATTTTATTATTAGAATGACTAAATGGATTGTTCTAGTCAGATAGCTGTTATAACTTAAAAAAACCCTCCCACTTTCTTTGACCTTTTATTGCTGTGTATGGGGGGAAACCCAGGTGCTGTGATTTCAGGCAGTTCAGCATTTGCACAGTCTTTGAGTACTGGGCAGTCCTCCTACAAAGCCCACAAATGTGTGTTTCATAACTTTTTGGTTATATTTTCTTGGTTTGGTTTATGTTTTTGGTATTTTTTACCTCCAGACAAACTACGTATCTTAAAGTCTTTGCCAAATGCTTTCTGGCCAGGGGGATCTGAGAAGGCTATAAAACGCCAACAATCTAAATAGATACAATTTTCCTGCAATAAACATCTCCTTGTGTTGATGGTAAAAATCCCACATACGCTAAACCCAGCAAAGAATATAGTTGAGGTTGTGTGGTGAGTACAGGTAGATTTCAAGGATATTTCTGGTTATGAAATGCATTATATTTAACTTTTCTGTTAGGACACACGTGCACTAATGCTGTTGTCCTGTGGCTCTTTGCTGATAAAATCTCTGTCACACATAAGTAATATAAGAGAACTTATCACAGAATCATAGAATGGTAGGGGTTGGAAGGGACCTTTAGAGAAGCAGGTCCACCTAGGTTGCATAGGAACATGTTCAGGTGGGTCTTAAAGACCTCCAAGCAAGGAGCCTCCACAACCCCTCTGGGCAGCCTGTGCCAGGGCTCCCTCACCCTCACAGTAAAATAGTTTTTTCTTATGTTTATGTGGAACTTTTTGTGTTCTAGCTTCATCCCATTACCCCTTGTCCTGTTGCTAGGTACCACTGAAAAAAAGTGCTGCCCCAGCCTCCTTATATCCACCATTTAGATATTTGCAAAGAGTAATAAGATCCCTCCTCAGTCTCCTCTTCTCTAGACTAAACAGCCCCAGTTCCAGTGCTCCGTCACCCTCACAGTAAAATGTTTCTTGTGTTCGATACCTGCTAGTCTTTGATGGGTGTAACAGATAATAACATGCAGCCATATATGTGTTGAAGGTGTAAATACTGTAGTTTTATTGTCAACAAGATGCATTTTCTGTACATCATGAAAACAAACTTGCTGAAAGAAGTGTGTTTCTCATGTGCCAAACCAGAAAATTCATTCTGGAATACCAGCCTTGGGTAGCAAGGTGTAAAAGGGTTCTGGGTTTCAAGACGTTTTCAGATCTTCTGGTACTGAAGTTGTTGGGACTGGTGTACTAATATGGGTTGACATTCTCAAGCAGTGTTCAGCAAACATTGATAATGGGTCAGGTAGTAAAGACAGATGCTACAACAAAAGTAGTTTTCTTCTTTGATGACTGGAAATTTTTAACTTTAGCCAAGTGTATTTTCATTTTACTAGGCTCTTTCCATTGTTTGTACTCTCTCAGGCGCCCAGTTAGTAACAGAATACTGCTGTATCCTGAGACTAATGTTACCTGTGATGGAGGGCTGTATTAAAATTTGGGAAAATCCAAGTAGGATATACCCTCTTCTCACTCCCAGGATGGAAGAACCCAGGGAGTAATCACTTTGGCTGTACTCTTTCAAATAATGGAAGCTAGAAATGTGAATAAACAATGTGCATCATCTCCAGAGTTGCCATACAGTCTTTTTATCTAACTTTATATATGTGCATGGAGGAAATCCTCAAAGACTTCACCTCAAGATTCACCTCTGATGCTTAAGTTATGTGGTACCAAGTATGCTTTCACTAAAGCAAACCATTTTTCTTTGTTTTCTTGGAAGTTCTCCAGAACCTCTATTTTCAGGCAGTGTAGCTCTACAAAGGAGCAGTTCCTTCCTTTGCTCTTCACAGCTGATTCTAATGTGGGCCAGAGAAGAGCTCTCATTTTCTTTAAATACTGCTTCTCTGTTCAATTTAGCATTTGGTCAGATATGTACTTTGGATTGTTAAATCTCCAATTCCTATTCCTTGTAGAACTCCTGGATCCTCCTTCCCACAGCAGTGCCCTGCTAAGTCATGAGAGAGCATGGGCACTTTTTCTCTAGAAAAGAGGAATGAAGGGGTGGTTCTTATGGGAGTAGTTGTCGTTTGAGAGGAACTCTGTTTTCTTCAGTTAAACTTACCTCCTTTCTCTTGAGAAGGAAGGAAGGGCTTGGTATTGTTTAGCTGAAGAGACTAGAGCAATCTGGCCAATGTAGCTTTTTTTATTTACTTGAAATTGTCAGTCCTATGGAGGTGTGTTTGTCCTGTTCTGCATTGTGCTGTTGCAAGGCAATACTCAGGGATTTTTACAACATATTATTATACAAAAATAACACTCTGAAGGTATGAGGCATACTTGCTTCGTCATTTTTGGATGCATAAACTCCAAAAATCAGTTAGCAATTCCTGCCCACTTGTATATAAGATGTTCTTTGACATAATTTTTATACAGATTGAGCTTGTAGTACTCCTACATAACTTAAAAATACTTATTTCTTGCAAAAGTACTTTGAAACCAAATCTAGTGAGTAAGGCCTGATTTGGTCCTAAAGCTTCCAAGACATGTACATTTAATTTCTCAGTAAACTAATGCACTGGGCATGCTAAGAATTCCTTACATTTATCCATACAAAAACTATTTGCTTTTTCATGCAGAACTGCTAAACGAAACTTTTAATAGCTCCCCTCCTCCACCCTTTTTAATACAGAAAACTGTACTACAGACGACCTTTGGGTGCAACGCAGTTGCCCATATGCTGGCATCTAGCATCATTGAGTTGCTGTAGTATACCCTGCTTGACCTCCAACTGCCACTCCAGAAGGCTATGGGTCTCCCATAGCTGCTGCATTGTATCTGCTGCTCCGTGACAGTGTCTTGAAGAACCTGGTTTTGGACTGTCAACCACAGTTCAGCAGAAAGAGCTCACTGAGCTTTCCTCAGGTGGCTCCTTTGAGCTGCTTGTGTGTGTTTGCAGCTGTAGCTGTGTTGTGCTGTGTCTTCTGGAAAAAACATGATCGAGATACTCAAAATAGGCATCTACATTTAATAGATATATTTGACCTTGATTTCTCTGTGCTTTGTTTTCTCATCTGTAAGTTTGGATAATACCAGCTGTTCATCTTTCAGGGATATTGTGAGGATAAATTATTAGCGAAGCACTTATGTACTTAAGGGATGAGTAATGTTGTAAAGTCTACAAGGAAATTAAACATTCTGTCTTTCTAGCAGGATCTGAATACTGTTTACTAAATGAGGTACAGGGTCACACAAAATGCTGAACAGAAAACTGTGCATCCAAATGAGGCAGAGTTCCTGTCTTAGAAAAAAGAAGTGTGAGTCAAGACTTCTTTGCTGAATATGTAAGTGTATATAAGCACATGAAAAAAACAAAGATAGGATGATCGACCGTAATTCTGGTATCTGCAACTTTTTGGCTGCCAACTTGCAGCTTTAATACTCTTCTTATGAGGTGTTATGTGAGATTGTCTGTTGCATTACACAAAAACACATTACATGCAACTTTGTTCCCAAGAGCTTTGTTCATGCTGGAGCCTGCAATCAAAACATACAATGCAGCTGAAGCAGGGATTTAGATAAATGTTAAAACAGGAAAAAAGAAAACCCAAAGGAGAATATTGACCTAGGGGGATATTTTTTGTTGTTCTTTTTCTAGCATCTGCCTTGTAACATGGCATAAAAAATTTCTAAAAGGTTCACCACTCAATTACACTTTTCTATTAAATGCGGGGTGCAGAAGCCATATATTTAACAAGTTTTCCACTCTGTTGCTTTACTGTATAAATAATATGTTTTCTAGAAATTTCTAATACATGTCAGGTATTCATGATGAAAAAGCACATTTGTACTGCTGGTTCAGAGATAATTACTTGCCATTAGGATCACAAGAACATAAATTTTATTCATTTCTATCGTCTAACTTGTCAGCTCCTTCCATTTCGTCTACTCTCTGCCCCTCACTGACAAGCAGCAAATAATTTAGTCTTCTAGCAAAATGATAATGACTGGCAAATGAAAATTTCATTGAAAGAGACAGCACAACATCAGTTGCACTAAAAGAACTTTTTAAAGACATTTTTTTTCCAATATTAATTCAAGTGCTGTCACCGAAATGAATTCATTTGACTTTTATTAATCTGCTCTTATTTAGATGCTTCCTTGTTATTTAAGAGATAAGCAGTATTCACTAGTTATTTTGTTTAAAGTGCATTTTTACACACAGTCTTGTAGTCACTTCACTTAGAAGTTGTTTGAGAAAACAACAGACTTTACCACTGTAACAAAGTTTCTTCTCTCAGTTATGTCACTTACGTAACACAAAAATGCAAACAAATCTGATGAGGGATGCAAATATCTAGCTTCTTATTAGACAAAGGTCATCCATTTCCATGTAGGATTGGATTTGAGTTGCTGCCCAGCATTGACACTGATGGTTTCACTGAAATGTTGTCTGTAACTTAATCAAGGTTTCCCACAAAATTCTATTGTCCCATTCATAGCAAGATCTATGGCATGCCGATACACAGGTCAGTAGAAAAAGATCCTGAGGTGTTGGGGAAAGCTGCCAATTTGATTATTATTTTTTGTTATTATTTTCTGTTACCTGATACCTGCCCACCAAAGAAATTGCCCATTTCTTCCTAGAGTGTAATAGAAAGGGCTTCTTCCCTGTCCCCCTCTCAGTTCCACCCCCCCACCCCCAGCTTTTATGTTATGTGGGGTTCTTTCTTACTTCAGGTACTGACTACATAAAAATCTTAGAGAATCATAACTAAGATGGAATATTGACACATTGACAGTGTTTCTGTTCCTAATAAAGATTTGGGATAGTTACAGTATTAGAAATATACACTTGAGATATTGAAGAGAATACAGATCAATGCTTAATGTAAGTAGTTTGAAATCAGAAAAGGTAAAGAAATTCTTGGCCAAGTCTGTCATGTTTATGTAATAATCTGCCACTGGAGAAAATCAGATGCAAATCAGGATGAAGAAGAACAAACACTAGAGAAGCAATTTTCCAGTAATTTAGTCTCTGGCAAAGGTTGCTTAACGGGGAAACCTTGCTAGAAAGAAAAAGTAACATCACCTTTTCTGCCATTTGGTGGTAAAATTTTAGAAGAATATCATCCAGTCAGTCCCACAATGCTTTCCAGCTTATAAGTGCCAGCAAGATTTAGAAAATGAAGAATATCTTCTCAATATATATGTCAGATATTAGTATTGTAGGCATGCCTTTATGCTAGCAGGAAAACATACACAGCTTCACATTGAGATGAAATGTTTTGTGAAATGTTCAAGCTATGCATTGGGTACTTGCCAATACCTTAACTAACATACAGTTGGAGGCTATTAATGTGTATTATTTACTTCAATTAGAGTTTAATGTATGTCTAGTAAAGGGGAAAGTGTGTTATTGCATGCATAATGCAAAATTAATGTAAATACTTGGAGGAACAAAATGACATGTGATTCCCTAAAATATTATACTTTGCAGGTCAATGTAGCTGCAAAGATTTTGCTAATACTGTGTTAACACATATATAAGTCACAGAGACTGACAAAGTAAGCAGACATCCTGTGTCCTGGGGACAGATACTTCTGTACTTTTCTGCCTCCTTCTCATTTTAAATTACCTCGCTGCTTGTGTAGATATTCTTGATAGTATTTTCAGTATTTTGTTCTGCAGCAGTGCTAGGTGGCAAGTTAAAATAGAAGCTACAATATAAGCCTGAAGAAATTTCATTCCTTTTGTTTGGTTGTAGGGGTTTTTTGTGTGATTTTTCTTTTGGAAGTACTAAGGTCTCAGAGAAATGGAAGTCACTGAACACCAGGCTCTGAGAAACAAAATCTGGTTTAGGTTGCTTGTGGAGAATGCACACAAATGTAGCCAAAATATAATCTAATGCATTGCTTACAATTTTGTATTTCGCAGTCAGCTTTCATGGTGGGATGGTGTATTTCATTCAGTCATTCTCAGTTTCCTTTATCTGGGTGTAAAATTCAAAATCTTCCTTTGAAGAAAACTTTTGGGAAGAAGGATTTCAAATGAATAAAAATATTCATTGAAAAAACTGTCAAACAAAATACCAAAAATACCCCAAATGTGAACTGGACTGGCAGTTCAGTTCCTGTACTACTTTATCAGACTCCTAGCTTCTTCTAGTTCTTAAGCACATGGCAAGTCCTGGTATCATCTGTGGCTCCAAAGCTGTTGGGTTCCCCACTGGAAAACCATCTTTCAGTGTCCTGGCTGTCTTGCAAGGAGTTGATTGATCCCAGAAACACCAAGGCAAAGCTGCACTACCAGAAAGTCTGGCATTTTCAGCATTGCATCAGATGAGTTGGCAGGAAACCAGCTGAGCTTCTGCCTCCTTGTCACCACTTAGAAGTAGTTTGTTTGAGACATTTCCATTTCACTAAAGCTGATTTTCCAAGAAAAAAAAAAATAGCAACATTTACAACAAAAGAGATTTATGGCCAGTTTCCTTCTGCATTTTGACCAGCAAACCAATGTGGGAATTTATGTATTTATTAGCTAGTATTTATTTATTAGCTAATCCCATGGCAACAAGTTACCTACGTTACTTTCCTACACATTCTTCTAGAGGCCACACCAAAGCTGCAGATTAGATGAGAATTTTCCACTTAATTCATTAAGCAGGGCTAGCCAGATACTGATGCTGTTCTGCTCTTTACTCCCAGATAAGAGGGGATCAGCCTGCTGTCCCATATATAAATTGTTATGTTGTCACTAGGAGTATCTGTGTATTAAACACAACACTTCTATCGATTAATTTAGTTCAAGGAATCTTTGAAAAGCCAGTACTCACATCAGGATACTGGGTAGGCCAAGTCTGTTCATGTACCTCCAGTCGTGAAAGTGAAATGGTGAAGTAAGGATGCATTTTGTGAGAAAACTAATCTACAGTGTATTTTACTTTATGAGAAGTGTTAATATAAATATTTCCAAAAAGAAGCCTGAGGATTGTTTTTCAGTGTGCTGATTAAAAGCTTACTGGCAAGGATTTTTTTCAGCTTGTCCGTGACTAATCACCTCACCTCTGAGAACTTCTCAAGATGTATCTTTGGGTTTCTTTGTTTTGGGTTTTAGTTTTTTACATGTCATAAACAGACTTAGTAGGGAGACAGTAAAATGTGGGGTGAATCTGTTTGCTAGGAAAATGGAGGCTGATTTCCCACATGGCCTTGGATGGCAACTACAAGTTTACGTATATTACTCTGTGGTTTTAACTGTTTTTTGTAATTCTCTACATCTACTTCTGCTCACCACTTTGCAATACTTGCAGTTCATGATACTCCCACTGCTTGCCTGGAAAGGATCAAAGAGAGGACACAGGAAACAGGTCTATTACATTTGAAGCAAAGTACGGAGATTAAGGGAGGCTTGTGAAAACCTATGGTGTTACAGCTCTACACCATCCTTTTCTTGCTGTACAGTAAGAAGGACCACCCCAAATAGTTTTAGGTCTGCCCAGAAAAAAAAAAACCCAAACCAAAAACTGAGAAGTAAAATTAGGGACTGTAAGAGATCTGATTTGTAAGAGTGATAACAGAATACAAGGCATCTGCCTTCCTGCCTAAGAATCCTACAGTGATTGATTCAAACCTGCTTGTCACAGAATGATGTGGCTGTTGCTTACCCTTGAGCACAAATTACCTCTGTCTGGTCAGTAATGGATTTACATTTCTTGTTTTGCCATAGCCACACAACTTTGATCTTAATGAAAGTAATAAATATAGATCAGGGCACATATATGTGTGTGTATGGAAATGATGACTGAGATTCTCTATTTGCCTGCAGAAACTGGAATTTAAGGAAACTTTGCCATGTGTAAGTTTTGTGACCAAAACCAGGAGAATTTCCTATGATGTTTCTACGAGGTAGTGTTAGATATATTCATCAAATTTCCTGCTTGCTTCCTTGCACCTGGCTCCTACTTTCCCACTCCTAAAAGTGAAGAAAAAGAATTTGAGTGCAAATTCACTCCCAGCCCAATAGATAGGCTGTTACACGATGGGACTGCTTGCTTGGTTGGGTTTGTGTATTTGCTTTGCTTTGTTGCAAGTCTCCTGTGTAGAAAGCTATTTATGCTTGAAGAAACAGAAAATGACAAGTACGGGTGAACCTGATGGGCTCGCAAAGCCCTGAAATAGAGGAAAGTGGCAGGTTTCTACCAAGCACTTGCATGTTGACCTCAGTGTGTCATTAGAAGTGTTTTTAGTGGTTATTAGCTCACATCAGTGCAAAAATATTAAGGTGTTCGCATACACATTTCTGGGAGTGATGCTACAGAGATTAAAAGAGTAGGACAGTATTTTATTTCTCATCAGTGTACTGAAAGAGAATTTGTTGAAAGAACCAGAATTAGCAACAGAACTATAACTAAGTTTCCCAAATCATTACTTTCTAATAAACAGTATTTGATCATGTTGAAATTTTATATTAACTTATGAAAAAAAAATTAACTCCTTTGCAGTTATCAAAATGAGTAACTTAATTTACTCTGCTAATGAGAAACATAAATGCCTTTTTGGAACAACATGAAAAATAATCATATTCATTTTCTTATGTAATCTAAAAATATTAACTGATTACTTCTATGACTTTCCTGGGGTTTCATTCTGTTGTAGGGCATAATACATAGTCAATAAAATGAAAATTACATTATGAATTTTCTACTTCTTAAAACATAGAAATCCAGTTGCTTTTCTTTAAAATACTTTTTATTTTTACTGATTGCATATTCACGCCCCTTTCTGCAAAGGTCCAAGAGTTACATTCTTCTTTTGGGGCCTACATTTTGGTTTAATGTACAGTATGTATCTGTGGAAGAGCCAGAAACAATTACAGAATCAGGCTTAATGGCTGACAGTAGCATGGCAGTGACACAGGAGCATGTCCATGCAGGCTTCGAAAACCTTCAGAGAAAGAGACTCCACAACGTCCCTGGGCAGCCTGTGCCAGGACTCCTTCACCCTCTCAGGAAAGTTCTTCCTTAAGTTTAATTGGAACTTTTAGTGTTCCAGCTTTTGTCCATTACCCTTAGTCTTGACATACACCTTTTAAATACTTGTATTAATGAGGTCTCCCCTCAATCTCCTTTTATCCAGGCTCCCTTTCCTTTCCTCATAAGAAAGATGCTCCATCTTGGTGACCTTGTGCTGGATGCTCTCTAGAAGTTCCTTGTCCCTCTTGAGCTGGGGAGCCCAGAACTGGATACATTACTCCATATGTGGGCTTACCAGGACAGAGTAGATGGGGAGGAGAACCTCCCTTGACCTGCTGGACACATTCTTCTTGATGTACCCTGGGATGCCATTGGCCCTCCTGGCAATGAGGGCTGACTATGTTTGCTGTCCATCGGAACTGTTTGCTGTCCATCAGAACTCCTGGGTCTCTCTCTGCAGAGCTGCTCTCCAGCAGGTCAATCCCCAGTCTGTACTGGTGCATGGAGTTGTTTCTCCTGAGGTGCAGGACTCTGCACTTGTCCTTGTTGAACCTCATGAGGTTCCTCTCTGCCCAACTCTCAAGCCGGTTGAGATCCTGCTGAATGACAGCACAGCCTTCTGGGGAATCAGCCAGTCCTCCCAGTTTGGTGTCATCAGTCAACTTGCTGAGGGTACACTCTGTCCCCTCATCCAGGTAACTGATGAAGATGTTGAACAAGATTGGCCGCAGAACTGAACCCTGTGGAACTTCACTGGCCACAAGCCTCCAATTTGACTTGACTCTGTTGATTTCCATCCTCTAAGCTCCATCATTAAGGCAGTTCTTGATCCAATTCACTGTCTACTCATCCACACCACAGTGCCTGATCTTTCTGATGAGGACGTTATGGGATACAGTGTCAAAAGCCTTGCTGAAGTCAAGGTAGATGACATCAACTTCTCTCCCCTCATCTAGCCAGCTAGTTATGCACTCATAGAAGGCTATGAGGTTGGTCAAACAGGATTTCCCCTTGGTGAATCCACGTTGAGTCCCCCTGATAACCGTCTTTTCTTTCATGTGTTCTGAGATGGCATTTAGGATAAATTGTTCTGTCACTTTTCTAGTGATGGAGGTGATGCTCACCAGCCTGTAGTTTCCTCGGTCTTCCTTTTTGCTTTTTATGAAGACTGGACTGACATTGGTCTTTTTCCAGTTCTCAGGCACCTCACCAGTCCTTCATGATCATTCAAAAATGATGGAGAGTGAGTTAGCAACAACATCAGTCGTCTCCCTCACCATTCATTGGTACATCCTATCAGGTCCCATAGATTTATGGGTATTAAGCTTGCCCGGCAGGTTTCTAACCTCATCCTTACCCACCAAGGGAAAGTCTACCATTCTTCAAACTATTCTATTATGCTCCACGGGCTGGGCTTCCCAAAGGCTGGCTTTGGCATCAAAGAGTGAGGCAAAGAAGGCATTCAGTTATTCAATCTTCTCTGCATTCTCTGTCACCAGAACACTCTCCTTGTTCGTCAGCAGGTTCATATTCTCCCTAATCTTCCTTTTGCTGCTGATGTATTTGAAAAAGTCCGAGTTTTCCTTTACAACCTTTGCCAGGTTTAGTTCCGAAAGGGCTTTGGCCTTCTTGGTTTTGTCCTTGCATACTCTGGCAATGTTCCTATACTCTTCCCAAGTGACCAGGCTCCTTTTCCACCTTACCTAGATTTTTCTTCTCCCTGAGTAGGTCCAGTAGTACTTCTTTCATTCATGTAGGCCTCTTGCTTATTTTTTCTGATTTTCTACTTATGGTGACACACCAATCTTGGGCTTGGAGGAAGTGGCACTTGAAGACCAACCAGCTTTCTTGAGCACTCCTGTCTTCAAGAATCCTGTCCCATGAGATCCCTCAAAGCAGGTCTTTGAAGAGGCCAAAGTCAGTTCACCTGAAGTACAGGGTCGCAACCTGGCTTGGTTCCCTGCTTTTTCTACACAGGATCTTGCACTCCACTATCTCATAGGCACTGCAGCCAAGGCTGCTTCCAACCTTCACATCCCAAACCAGACCTTCCTTATTTGTTAGCACAGGGTCCAGCAACACACTCCTCCTTGTTGGCTTTTCAACTATTTGTGACAGGAAGTTGTCATCAGCATTCTCTAGGAACCTCCTGGACTGTTTATTCTTGGCTGAGTGGCTTTGTCAGCAAATATCAGGGTGGTTGAAGTCCCCCATGAAGACCAGAGATTGGGGTTCTGAGGCAGCTCTCAACTGGTCATAGAAGGCTTCATCTGCTTCCTCTTCCTGATCAGGTGGCCTGTAGCAAACTCCCACAGTAGTATCACCCACACTACCCTGTCCCTTATTTCTCACCCATAAGCACTCAACTAGTCTCTCATCCTCACCCAGGCAGAGTTCAGTGCCCTCTAATTTCTCTTTCACATAGAGAGCAACTCCACCCCCTCACCTCATTGGCCTGTCTTTCCTGAATAGCACATAGTCATTTATGGCTGTGCTCTAGTCATGGGAGTTGTCTCACCATGTCTCTGTAATTGGAATGAGGTCATGGCCCCACATCCTCCCCCACATCTCCAGCTCCTTCTGTTTATTCTCCCGGCTGGGTGTGTTGGTGTACAGGCAATGCAGAGGCTTACTTGAGCAGACAGGTTTCCCTGGATGGGGTGCAAGAGGACCCTCCCTCATTTGACACTCCCTCGGGGCAAGCAACCTTCTGCTTCTCGTCTTGGTGCGGGGCTGAGGAACAGGCATCACTGCATTTCCTGCTCTGACCCCTTTCCCTGTTAGATGAGATGGCACACACTTTGCTATCTCTCACCCCACTTCCCCCCAGTCCTTCAGTTTAAAGTCCTCTTGATCAGGCTAGCCACCCTATTCCCAAAGATTTCAGTGCTTTTGTGAGACAGATGTATTCCATCCTGCCCTATCAAATTAGTCATTGAAGAAAGCCTCATTGTCATAAAAACCGAAACCGTCTCGTCAGCACCAACCTCTAAGCCAGGAGTTGACTTGCATTATTTTTCTATTATTTTTCTATTATTGACAGTCCCCTTCTTTCTGGTAGGCAGGCTGGAAGGAAAGATAACTTGGGCCTCTCTACCCTTCACTTGCTTCCCCAAGGTTCATCTTGACTCAAGTAGCATGAGCACATGTTTATCTGTAACTGCTCACCTTTTGTTTCTAATTGTGTCTAGTTAGAAGATACCCGCATTTTTAATAGATACCAGTACAGAATTCTTAGTGGGACTAAATAAAAATGACACCTGCTGCAACACTTGTTTCTGTAGCTATAGTACCTAAAGCCAAAAAGTAGTAGAATATGGAGTGGTTAGCAGTGAGTAGATTACTTTGGATTTTTTTAGTAGACAGAATTTGTTATAACATTTCGGTGTGTAAAAATTATATGTGTCAAGATTCAGTTCTCCTTTGCTGCTGCTGGCTCACGTTGGATTGAACTGATGACCAGCCTCCTATGTTGGGCCAATTCTGTGGGCAGTGCCACAAACTATTGTGCTTTTCAGAGAAACTATAACAAATAATCATTAGTAACTTCAAAAGAAATCATCTTATGGTTTGCTAATAGATCACAAGGAGGTTTTTTGTGAATATTTTAATAGTACTAGACTGAGGTAAATGGGTTTAGGTATTTTATCACTGGCGGCAGAAGCTGTTCAGTTCTGTGTTGGCACAAGAGTAGCCAGATTACTTTCCAGTGTCTTTGGCCCTGGAATAACATTGACTGTTAGGTTAATTTCCAGCATCATTATAAATGTCCATGAAAATTTTACATGAAAACTTAATATTGGAAGACTGTACTTAGAGTAAAAAAACCCAACCATAAAACCTACAGCCTCACCCTGCAAAAAAAGTAATGCTGATTGCTTAAAAGGACATAAATAAAGATGTATTTGGATTTTACATTACAAGAAAATTCTTAAACCGATATGCCAATTCGGCTGTACAATATGAATATTTTGTATTTAAAGCTACATTAAAATTAATTTTAAAATATATTTTCCTTAAGTGCTCTTGGCATATGTCTCAATTAATTATGGTAATTTCTGTCCAGAGTGGCAAGATGGAGCCAAGTCTACACTAACCTAGCTTCGCCCTTTCTTAATCTTTTAAACTTTTAACTGCAGGGAGTTTCCAGAGGGAGGGAATTTTGTATATATTTAATGAAGTTCTCCTGAGTCTTTCTTTACAGAAGAAAGATGCTGTAAAGGATCTTTGGAATTCTGTTATTTCTTTATTTTCCCTGATTATTTGATTGATTGTTTTAAGTTCTGTTTTGCTTTTCACTGCATTTCCTCATTTTCCATCTACCTTCCTGAATGAGGGCATAGCTTTACTGTTTTGTCTTTAGACCAAGGCTCTACTTCCTAATTGACTCCTGAGCTGGAATTAGTGGCTTGGTAGGCTTAATATGGACACAGAATCAGTCTTCTCTAATGTTGACACTTGAAAAAATGAAATGTTATTTCTGCAATGAACATGCTTTGCATTCTCCTTCCTGCATGAGAACCTTCAGCTCTGTGACTTTATTATGGAGATATTCTAGGGCACTTACTAAAGGCAGATACCCATACACTACCTGCACTGAGCAAATTTAGAGGACATAACATTGATTGCTGCTAGGGGGAAACTCAGGACATGCCACCAACTCTTCGTACTTTCTGGAGCAACTCCTGAGCCGAGCCTGTGAAGAGGTAGCAGTATTGACATGCTTTCCCCTGTGCTCCCATGCTGCTACCTGTACCATTTTTTATCACCGTTGGCAGAAAACAAAAAGCCCCCTACCTGCCAAGTGTATAGACATTATCAGTTAAATGATTATTTTCATGATCCTGATGAGAGTTTTACACAAACCTGTCTATTTCTTAATCAAATACATAAAATTCATTTTGTATGAGATGATGGCATAAAGCTTTCTTCTGAGCAGAGCATCATTTTTCCTGTTGATTCTTCCTTCTAATATATTCTTCAGCATGCCTTCATTTAATATCTGAGTATTTTTTCCCGTGCATTTTTGAGCTTTGATTTTCAGGGGGAGATGATATCTTTCATTGGCTCACCTAACAAATGGAAAGAACCTCAAAACTGGATTAGCTTCTGGAAATCATCTCTTACCAAGCTCTTCTCAAATTGTTGAGTTACTTTTCTCACTTCTGTTGCTTTTATGCTGGATCAGCAGACAGCAGTCTATTGCCAGAGTGCATTATCCTTTCCAAGCATTTTGGGATGCTTTGCTACTCTGGGATTCTCTGAAACGTATCATGACATTCTCAGTGAACCTTGGCAAACAGAAGTTTTTCAGTAATTTCTCTAGGATTGGAATAAAGAGGTAGAGAGGTGTTTCTACTGACCTCAACATTTGTGAGCATTTTATTTGAAAAGCAGACAATAGATAATTTGGTTTAAGAATTTGCATTGTTTCATGTTACTTTATTAAAGGAAAAATATAACATTCACTTCATTAAAAAAAAAATAATGAGAATGTAGCTGGAAAGTTTACTGCTCCAGATTTGTGGTTAAAGTTTCAAAATTGTGACAGAATAGCTGCATTTCTGTGTTTATTTTGTCTGTTGACAAATAACTACACAAGGTGAAAATAGCCTTACACCTCTTGATCCTCTTTTAATTGTGACTGGCAGTTTGTAATACAGATGCTTTGGATATATAAACCAAAATAGCCTGGAAAGGAAAGGAGCTCTGTGAGTTAGACTGTGCAATGATGACTTTATTTATAGCCCAGTTCATTTATGATTGTAAGTAAACTCGACTTCCATAGACAGCAAAGTGTGAAATACCCAAATTAATCACAGATGTAAATGCCTGGGGAAAGTAGATTTTGATAGCATCAAAGGTATTAAATGAGAAACAGAAAAGAATGTGGAACAGGACATTTATGGATTAGCAGGCTAAAGGGTTACTTGGCCCTCAGAAACAGGGCTCAAAGGCAGAGCTGCTTATGATTTTTTTTCTTAACTGAAATCCCATTTATACTGAAAAGAATTAAAGCATAGATGCACTAAAGAGGTTAAAATCTTCTAGATCCTACTTGCATGTGGCCTCTGAATTTAACTGGCTAGTTGTAAAATGCTACTGCCCTAGGCTTTCCAAAGGGGTGACAGTGATGTGCCAGTTCATAGATCCTGTTCCACCACATGGATCCCACAAATTCAACAGAGCTCTAAGCCACAGGTGTCAAATTCAACCTAGACCTGTGAAATACTCTTCAGGTTTTAGATGGGAGTGACCAATGTTCCAGTGAGACTCTAGAAAATAACGTGGATTTTGGACATAGCATACAGTGGGACAGAGATAAACCATGGTCATGGGCATGCTTCCTGCAAAGAAGCTGAATAATGAAGATCCTTTCCTCTGGACCTGCCATTAGCTCTGTTGCTCCTGGTGGAGTTGCAAAGAATGTGACATGATAGACATCATGATGACTAGCACAGAAAACCCTAATGGCTATAGGGTAATTGCAGAATCACAGAATCTCAAGGACTGGAAGGGATCTTGAAAGATCATCTAGTCCAACTCCCCTGCCAGAGCACGACAACCAGAGCAGTAGATCACACAGGAACTCGTCCATAGACTTCATAGAATGGTAGAGGTGGAAGGGACCTTTAGAGATCATCTAGTCCAATGACCCTGCAGAAGCAGGTTCACCTAGATCAGGTTGCATAGGAATGTGTCCAGGTGGGTTTTGAATGTCTCCAGAGAAGGAGGCTCCACAACCTATCTGGGCAGCCCGTTCCAGTGCCCCATCACCCTTACAATGAAGAAATTCTTCCTTGTGTTTCTTTGGAACCTCTTATGTTTCAGTTTGTACCCATTGTCCCTGACCTGTCATTGGACATCATTGAGAAGAGCCTGTCTCCATCCTCCTGACTCTCGCCCTTTATGTATTTGTAAACATTAATGAGATCACCCCTCAGTCACCTCCAAGCTTAAGAGCCCCAGCTCCCTCAGCTCCACTCCCTTAATCATCTTGGTGGCCCTTCGCTGAACTCTCTCCAACAGCTCCCTGTCCTTGAACTGAGGGGCCGAGAACTGGACACAATATTCCAGATGTGGTCTCACGAGAACAGAGTAATCCACTCCTTAAGGGAATCAGTTTGTTTTATGCTACTGATAAAGTCCTCAGGAGTATATGTGAGGTACTAGTAATATGCCTCAACATTGCTGGCAGCACAGTTAACCACCGCTACCAAGTATTCTGCCTGTTAGAGACGCTGTTGCCTTGCACTGCGTGTCTTGCTGCCTCAAGATATGTCGCCTCTGCGCATGTGCCCGAGTCAAGGGGCTGCGACCCTCTTGGACCTGTAGGGACTTTCCAAGACCCTCCCGGACTGTCCCAAACTTTCCAGGACCCTTCAGAGATGGTACCAGGCATGTGCCAGTGAGAGGAGTGTATATAAGAGCAGAAGCAGGAGAGGTGTGCTGTCTTTTATTTTTTCTTCCCTTCACCAGGCCGGGCAGAATGTCGGAGCTCTTTAGACGAGCAACTGCCGGAGGCGCTCCATGTGGACTCACGGTGGTGACTGTTATACCTTTTCTCTCTCGCTCACTCTTTTTTCCCCCTTTTCTCTGTACTTTCCTCTCTCTCTTATTCTTCCCTTTCTCTTTTCATTGTTGATTTAGCTGGTAAAATAGTTTAGTGCTTGACTCCGTTTTGAGTCTTAATTCTGGTCCCAAGAATATATGAAACCTGACACAATAACCTGTTTGATTGGACATCACTCAGGAGTTAAGCCCAGCCACCCAGAATTGTCTGAGGTCAGTTGGAAAGCAAGAGGGTTTAACTTCTGCCAAATTAAACCCAACAGGGGATTGTGACAGTATATTGGGAAGTATATAAGTATACTTTCTACTTTAGGACCTTATCTTGAATCTCAGGGGAGAACAGTTAAGGGCAAAGTAGCTTCAGTGATGTGATGTCATCTACGGTGAAAATCTGTACCTTTGCTGAATCCATAACCACTGACAGTGCCCTATGACACTGGATGTCCCACTGTTCTTCTCACCTTGCAGCTGAAGGTGAATGAAGCTGACTGAAGTGTCTGATTTACAAAGGGATGTGTGTTGCACTAAAAGGTCCTGGGTTTTTCCTGGTTCAGTTTAGTAAAGGATGGTTATATTACTGTTTATTTGGGGTTTAATGGAGTCGATAAGTTAATGGTGGGACAGACTGGAAATAGACTGAACTGCTAAGCTCAAAGGGTTGTTGTGATCAGTTGTAGAAAGGCCAACTAGAGGCCAGTAATTACTGATGTGCCTCAGGGATCGATACTGGGGACAATACTATTTAACAACTTCATCAATGCCCTGAATGATGGAACAGAGTACATCTCTAAAAGGTTTACATACAGTATGGAATAGGAGGAGTGGTTGACACACCAGAGGGTTGAGTTGCTATTGAGACCTTGACAAGTCTGGGAGGACTGGGCTGAAAGGAACCTCATAAAGTTCAACTAAGGAAAATGCAAAGTCCTGTAATGACCTGGATTTGAATGTGTTTTTCTGGATGATGTTGGATTAACAGGCAGGTGAGCATTTTCTATATTATGACTTAGTTGTTTTATTATGACCGATATACTATACCTTTCTTGAGATCAGTTTTCATTCTCAAGCTTGCCAAACTCATTGCCATGCAGTACAGCTTACCTGGTTTTCATGTTTCCCAGTGCAAGACCTTTATACAAAGCCAGTTAATATTTTCACTACAAAGAGATGAGGAAAAAAAACTTAGATCTGTTAGCATTCCTAGACACTTCAAGCAATTAATTCTTGAATCTTTTGACCTCTGACCTCAAGCAAAGTATGTCTTTTCTGCTGGTTCCCTATGACTTGAATTGGTGTCACCCTCTGTCTCTCTTCCTCTTTCTTTTAAAATCTTGTGTACTCAAGTCTCTTAGGGAGTACAAATGTTGTAGAGCATTCTGCATCTTCACCGAGCAGGCTGGGAATTTTTCTTAGTTATTCCTGTTGGGCTTACATTGCTGTGCAATAGGAAGGAATGATAAGCTACTGTCCAGTGTCAGAGATTTCATGGCTCACTTCAGGGGAGTAGAGATTTTTAGAACTGCATAGTCTTTGTACTTTACAGAGTCCGTTTTGGATAGGATGAGAAAATCCTGTCAACAGTTAATAATCCTGGAGATGACAAATATGAGCAGAACTATGAAAGAGAAATGCTTCTGCATGCAATGTTTATTTGAGCTATAGAAATTTTTCCCCTCAGGGGACAACATAAGGGGACAATGTAATGCTGTAAGTTCAAAAAGGCACTGAACAAATTAGTGGAAAAAAAAATCTGAAGTTCCAAGTTGCCCCCTCTGGATTAGGAAGCGCATGACTCAAAAGTTGTGTGCCAGAAGGATATCCATGCTTACACTTAAACTTCTCTATTTGCAGCCCTCACACTGAGCTCTGTGAACCCTTTGATCTGACCCGTACCTTGGTCCTTGTGCTGTTCTATGAAGTGAACTGGTCCCACTCAAAACCTGAGTCCTGGCTACTGCTTACAACTGTGCTGCTGCTTGGTCTTGAGCATTGATGCAGGGCATCAGTCCTCTGGGTCCTGGGGAGCAGCTGTGAACATGCTAACGATTTCTCTAAGTGGATGCTGGGCAGTGTCTGTTGGATTCAGTTGGAGCGTAACTGAACAGTATCAACTGTTCCACGTATAAGTATCTGGTCATATTAGGTCAATAAGGTGGAAGACTTTCAAATCATCAGCAATTTATTGAAAATAGGATGGTTCTTAACATCTTAAAATCACTTTCATGGAGGCCATAAACTTAAATCTAGAGGATAATTTCAGGTACCACCAACAAAAACATTAACAGCTATAACTTCATTTTTTTTGCAAAAAACAGGAAAATAATTGCATGCAAAAAAAGAGTTTAGTGTAAATACTAAAACATCTCAGTAGGGCCAGCACAGCATAGGTAAAAATATCTTTCCGGTATTCTTTTAGATTTGTATTTGCATTTTGAGTCAATCTATACACGTTAGAAACAAAGCAAAATTAGAAGATCAGAAGTGTACAGCAAGGCTCCGGGAGTTTAATTTGGATAACAATGTGTAGGTACAATTCCTTCAAAGTGCAATCAACTCCTGTTATACTGTCAATGTAATATTCGACTATACACAAACAGACTGCTGCAATGACAATTTTATACCTTATTGTACAACTCCAGTCAGTCCTAGTGTTTCAAAACAAGTCAATTTGTCTTGCTGTAAATACAAAAAGAATTATACAAATATATCTTTCTGCTTTATTATCCTGGAAACCCTCATAGATCATATGAAATGTTTGGTATGTGGCAGACCAAGGAGAAAAACAGAAAAAGAGATGGCATTTAATTTGGCTTCTTGCTATGTTTACCTCTATCTGATGTGGGATTAAGTTGTCATTTATGCAGCTTTAACAACATATTTATTCCTTTTGAAGCTTGTGAAATGCAGGTCAGATGAATTGCATTATATTTCCTGAGTTTTCTCAGTATTAGAAGTCATTAAAAGGAGTGCAGTAACTACTTGAGAGGAAAGGCAAGAAAATACTATACATCTCAGGAAACTAAAACTCCCCTTGCTGAATGTAACATAGAGAATATCAAAATAGCATATTCAAAAGTCATTACTTCTGAATGCTGTGTTTTGGTTTATTTTTCTCATGGCAGTCCAAGAAGCTTGGTCAAGAGGGTAGGGTGTACAAAGAGTTAAGCTAGTGGCTATCAGCAACTTAACCTCAGCTCACAGAGCAAGAGACAATTCATAGTGAAGATGCCTTAGCAGTCAGCTTCAGGAAGGCTGAAGGCTGAGATGGAAGTAGTATTACAGAAGTGTTCCAGATCAGGTATTTCTTTATGCATATGGAAGAAATGGCTTGAATGAGGAATAAAACATTGAGTATGAAATGGGCATTATAAACAAATGAAACTGTCTTTGTCTGTTGCTTTGCTTTGATTTAGCGTTCTACATTTTGCTATATTGTGTCTTTTGTTTGCAGCCTGGCCTTCTACTCTCACTTTGGCCCAACTTAAGCTATACCCATGTCACCAGCTGCTGGTGTGCTTGGGAGGCATATTGCATTTGGCCTCCAAGGGACTGAGATAGGGAGTTTCTCATTACCTGTTGGTGCACAGAGCAGAGTGGACAAGGAAACTGAGCATAGAGCAATGTGCTCTGAGACATATGCCTATTGGCCACAGAAACAAAAAGCCCATGCCAAAGCAGGTGATCACTAATCACAGTGGAATAGATCTCTTTTTTCTCAGGTGAAATATTAATCTCTGAAAGGCATGTCTCAGTCCTGAACAGGGCACCTTTATAAAAGTCCTGTTGGTTGATGGTCTTTCTTTACAGCAAGAACAGTTTGTTTTCACACAACAGCTAATTTTTTAAAGTGTGTTATTCTGCAAAATTCTTACTTGCACTTTCCTCTTATTTGCAAGTTGCACATACTTCAGTAGTATTTGTAATGCATGCACAACTGTAACTGTTTTTACTGCTATAGAATTTCCATATAATAAACACTCATTTTCCTATCAGGCTGCAGAAGATGTATCTTGTAGAAAAAGCAATCTTTTTATATATCATTAATAGCAAAATAACAAATTCCTTGTTTGCCCTGATAGCTTTCTGTATCAGTCCTTGGGCTACGGGTACTGTTTTGTTAGTATGTTGAACAAGTAACTAGATGGTAATTTTACTCAGCTTCTGTGGTTTGAAAAACTTGTTCCATCCAGCTTTTGAAACTTTTTTACACAGAAGTAGAAAGATGGACAACTTAAAAGTAAATGACCTTATGTCCTATGACCGGCACTGGATTCTCTCACACCATGGGCAGGATGTGTTCAAGCTTTACTCCCTTGACAGTGCCTGTCTATCATCTGCTTACGAACTGCATTACTAGAATCCAGGTGAACTTCCAGCTATATATAATGTTACACAAATAAATGAAGACCTGAAAAGTGTTATTTTGTGTTGGTTTATAGTGCTGTTAAAAATTACCGCTAGTATTTGCCTTAATCACATGCAGTAATCAAAAGACAAAGCTGTGCAACATTGAGA
Source organism: Colius striatus (assembly GCF_028858725.1). Classification (NCBI taxonomy): domain Eukaryota; kingdom Metazoa; phylum Chordata; class Aves; order Coliiformes; family Coliidae; genus Colius; species Colius striatus. The sequence continues at coordinate 52,628,215 of NC_084759.1, forward strand.
TACCGATTTCAATAAACAACAGTTAAAGGAAAAAATAGCCAAATTAAAGCTCTGAAAACAATCCCTGGCCCTGCCTGCATGTGTGTAACCTAGCAGCCATATAATTAAATATGGTAATGCATATATAAATAATGAAAAGTTACGTGCTCTGTTTGTGTCTTCCTGCTTCTTCGACATTATGATTTTATTTTTTGGGGAAAAAAACATCCTGTTACTGTAGGACTGATTATAAGCAGAACTGTAAAATAGCTGGAGAGATCTCAAAAGACTTCCAGTTATAGCAGCGACTTTGTTTAGCCTTTTGCCTGTCATCCAAGAAGACAGTTTCTGATTTTTAACTGACGGATGGGAACAACTAAATAACCTCTTACAAATGGAAGGAATTGCTCTTAAAACCTTACCTTTGAAAATCTGGAAAGCTTTACAGTTGCAGAATATCAAAATAAGTAGGACATTCTTGTAATCATCCTCCTAGAGCTGGATGAATTTGTGAAAAACACTTTGACTGTAGGCTTGCCTTATTTTTCTTGTGCTGTCAAGTCCATCAAGAGTGTGAGCTATTGCAAAAGGAGGAAACTAAAACAGAGTCAGGAAAAGAGAGGAAAGTAAATGTATAGGAGTGTTTTGAACCCTACAGTTTAGCAATAAAGTAGATATAATTATATTTGTGCTGTTTGTTCCTTTCGCAAATGTACTAATGCTTTTCGATTACTCTTATTTGTTATTCGGCATTTCTAATATAGGGAAATATTACAAATTTTGAGTGTCTCACAGAAGCATTTACATTTGCTCAGTCTAATTTTTCTGTTGCTTAATGCCCAAGCAAAATTGCATAGCTGTGAGCAAAACCAAAATGTAATTGTGTTAGTGTGTATGCTTGTTATTTATTTATAATATCTCTAAGGCCTAGCCATGATACAATGCCCTATTGCAAGAAGCACTGGGTAAATGCAGAACAGAAATAATATCTCTGCCCCAAAGAATTTGAGATCTAATTTTAAGATGAAAGAAGAAATGATTTCAGAAGAACAAGGAAGAGAACAATACAGTATTGCTACAGTTACTATTACAATACAGTATGTCAGTCAAGACTTCAAATAATAATAATACGATAAACAATAACCTTTGCACAAGAGCAGGGTACCATCTTCCTAGTTTTTTGAGGTTGGGGACAATGGAGGACCATGGGAGGAGATTTGAATGGCAGTTTTATGTTATATTGAAAGCATGTGCAAGGTTTAGTGATCTCCTGAATAACCACTCTTGGAAAAAAAAAAAACCCAAAAACAAAAGCTTGAGTTGAGTCTGATGTACAAGTTGTGGATCCAAACTGTTGTGGTGGTAATCGGAAGATGCAAAGAAGCATGACATGCTTGCTTAGTAATGTTGAACATGCATTGGCAGCTGTAGGATAGATGGGGACACAAACTGAGAGTGTGTTTTGATGCTTAATTTTAGCCAGCTACATCAGACTGGGTTGGTTGTTGAGATTCCTGTTACAGATGATGCAGAGAAGCAGACACTTTGGGGGCACAACTCATCTGGCCTCTTTAAAAAGCTGACTAGGAGGTAGGTGAATTGTGTCTTAAGAGGACATATTTCTCTTTCAATGAAAAGGCAAAAAATTACTATCTGAGTCTAACTGGCTGCACTTCAGACATCTACAGTGCAGATGTGTCTAGAGTGAGGTGAGATGATTCCCATCTGATGAGACAGATGGGAAGTACAGGTTTTAGAGGAGAAAGAGAGATACAGATCACGGCAGTCAGGTTGAGTCATTTTTCACTATGGAAAGTAGGACTGAAAGCAAGAGAAAAAACAAAACAATTTTCGTTTGGTATTTTTAAAAGAAATCAGATTCTGTGTGGTGAGAGAAGCAAGACAGGAAATGCTGTAAGATCTGTTAGACACAGAAAAGGTCTCTGACACTGTCAGTGTGGGATTCCTTGAAGTTAAAATAAGATATTGAAGTAGAGGATGGCTGAGTGTTGATGGTGCCTGGAAAGGAAGAGTGAAGCAACAGAGGCTTCTGAGAGAAGCAGAGTATGTGGTGAAGATCAGTGGGCTTTTGTAAATAGAGGAGATAGCCCCAGGTACAGATCAAATGAAGATCTCATGTTGATAGCAACAAGGAACTAAAGCAGGCCGGGCAGATGGAGGTGGAAGAGTGTGGAGCAACTCATTAATGCTTCAGGCAGATAAACCATCTCATTGCTATATTTGTGCTCTGATTTCTGGTCTATAGTCATTAGTGATAGTCTGGACTGCAACAAGCTTCCAAGATTTATGTAACTAATAATAACTCTTACACAACATTTTAGTTGTGAGGATCTTTAGTACCAACACAGATGAACTGCATTTTCTTTCTATGTCAAGATGAAAAAAACACCCCATTTTTCTGTAACTTGGTTTATTTTTGGTTACAATAACTTAAGTCAGTCAGCAATACTTACTTGTTCTGTTTCCCTCAGCAGTGGTAAGCTGCTTGATTGAGGTATTCTGCAGATATGTAGATAAAATGAGAAAAAAATCATACATACGGAATTCACAATTTCTTTTCCCCAGCATATCGGATTTTCCTAACCATTTTTTAATGTATGATATCAGTATTTTCCTTCTATTTTTCTTCTGTCCTTCCCTGGGCAGAAGCTCTCCAGTAATCTTAACATCTACCAACTTCTGAAATCAAGCCTTTAATTTTTAGTGACAGAGACCTGGAAGAGAGATTACAGCCAGAATGAAAGCAATGAAGATTGACAAATATTTTTTTTTTTGTAATTAAAGTGAAGTATGTAATAGTATAGCATTAAGTACTGGGATTGGAGCTGAATCTTTTTAAATGTGAGAGAAAAGTGTCTGGTAACAAAAAGGTTAAAATTGAGCAGAGGACTTCCAATTCTAGAAGTCTTCAGGGACACTTGCCTCTTTCCTACTGCTTTCAGGAGTGCTTTTCTAGACACCTAAAATTAAGTTTGCAAGGCTGGCAGCATGGATCCTAAAAGGTGTTTTTTGCTTCTTGAACTAGTTGAAAGCTAAGAGTTAACTTTCATTAAAACAAGTTGTTGTCTCTTTTGTATTAACCGCTATTATACCTGGCTGGAAATTCATCATTTTCTGGGGTGATATTAATCACAGGGTGCCTGTAATGTGCTGCTGCTTATCCTGAACAAATACATTTGAACTACATTAAGACTCCTTAAGGAATTCTTCAAATGCAGCTATTCCTATGTGATTATTAATATTTTTTTTCCACTTAGGAGCAGATGTTCAGTCTTCATCTTTTAATTCATTTTTCTAGTACATGCTGTGTGACATTGAGCTACAGGTCATATAATATAGCGCATATGTTTGGCATAGGTTTGAGCTATTTATTGTCACTCATGCCCCTCAGGTTTTGCTTGATTCCTTGCCATATAGGACTAGGAGTAGGGTCATAGAGGTTCATATAGCCATGTGTTGCTTGTTCCCATGTCACTAATGCAAATACTTTCATATTTGGAAGACTCACCATTTGGTTTTGCCAAGTGTAAAAGGAGTGGTTTTAGAAAGGTGCATCCCATAATTCTTGAACTGGAAGCAAACAGCATAGCTTCTGCTTTGTTAAGTCAAGATTTTACTGTTGGGAAAAGGCCACTAAGAGCCTGAAGGATATTGAAGCTGCTCTTTAGAGAAGTTCAGTTGCACACTTATCCAAGATGACAGGCAAGGATTTAAAAGCATAGGCTTTTGCTCAAGGAAACTTTACTTCTCTTAACACAGTTTTGTCATAATGACTCTTCCCGTGGAAAATAAGAGATTTAGTAATTTCAGTTTCACTTTCACTTTCAAACACAAAACAGCTGTCACAGAAGAAACTTTTAAGATTATTGGCTTTGACAGTAAAGACAAAATACAAAATTCCTGGCACAACACAGTTTGTCAGTTTAAAATGACAGCTTGGTAACAGTGGCTTCCTCATGGAAAACTATGAGAAAGGTGGAGAAAAGCTATCTCCATCAAAATCTGTCAATTCCTATGGAAATGGCTTTGATAACATTTTATGGCCACGGGAAAATGACAGGCTAACCAGCAGTTCTTGAAAGGTTGATTTCAATCCCCTGCAATATGTTGATGGTTTGCAGTCAGGAAGAATGATAATGAAGTCCAAATCTGATGAACAGCAACACTGCTTTCATCAGATATTATCTCAGGGTGATTCCCCTCCTTCTCAGTGAGCACCAAATATGAAGATGAAGTAGATGATACCATTGTCAGCTGGGTATTGCATTACTCCTGGAGTGACAGCTTGGGCAAATTTGCTGACTTAGATGTGAGTGTGATAAAAAGAGATAAAGGACATGCGAAGCAGAAATATTTTCAAGAATTAACTAATACACTGTTCTCACCCTTTGTTGCCAATTAGTGCTCTACATATGTCTTATATAAGGAAGACAGAATAATAACTCGGTGTTATTTTTGTAAAATGTGAGGATGAAAAAGGGGACAAGTGAGTAAGAACTCGAGTGAGAATAGTGGTAGCAACATATGGAGCTTAAAAGCATGTCTTATGAAAAAATAGGCTCTAATTCTCTATGCAATGTAAGTGGTATTATGATGAAGTAGCTGCTGTTGCTCTGCAGCTCTGCCATGCTGTGTGGGAAGAGTAGCACTTTACCAGCTGGCAGCACCAGCAGAGAGTGTCCACTAGAAGAAGCTGGAGTGAAGGGAGATGGCAGGGATGAAGGCCATAACTGTCAGCTGAACACTTTATCTAAAAGTTGTATCCTGGCTCAACTAATTATAACTTTCCTTTCCTTCTCTATTCACCTTCAGGCAATAATCATTAGGGCTGTATGAGTGTGTTTATATTTACTGAGAAACAGTGAATTTGCTGAACAGTGTGATTTCAGGTCTCAGAAGCATTTGAATACATCAAATAATTGTGGCTGGAAAATGTCCAAGGCTTAATTGGAGTTTTCTTTTTGTTAATCCCATAACTAATTTGGTGATTAGGGCCTTCGCCCTTGATGTGGGAGAAATTTATTCAGTTCCTCTCTCTACCTTAGGGGCACAAACCCAAAATTTCCAAATCTGAAATACCTAAGCACCAGATCTTGTCCTTTGCCTTTCCTACTCAACATGATTTCACTTTGGATAAGAGAACAGTCACTGAGATAAAGACTGAAATATAATCACCTAAATTAGTATTTTTCTCGTTGCTGTCTGTTTCATTTGCTGTAAGGCTTTTTGTGCAAAAAGGAGCTGCTCCAATAAAATATTGAGGACATTATTTTAGGCTTTCGTGTAATATTCTGCTCTAGCACATTTACTAAGAAGGGAGACTTTGGCAGAGATTCTTACTCTGAACTAGTTAGAGAAGGAATCTCCACCTGATTCTTTTGCCTTTAAACAAATTTGCATTGTTGACAATGTTTTGAGGTGAATAAGGTTCAGAGATGTCTTCAGCTACTTCCTAGAAAAGTGTAAGGGGCAGGTCAGAGGCTGTCCTGAATATCTGTGCCTTAGTAATTTCCAGCTGATTCCTTCACATTCCTGTTCAGCTGTTAAAGCTCGGTTAATTAATTTGAGGTGGGGGAGAATAAATAGCTGAAAGGCGTTAAATACTTTAGACTTTCCTGCATCATCCATTATGTGTTCTCTTTTCTCATTACAGAAGTAAACTCTATTTCTTTATCTATTTCTTGGAACTTATTAACCTTTTGTGTTGCCTTTTATGGCCCTTACAAACTGTAACTTGTCTGGTGTCATAATCTTTTCAGTGTTACTACAACATGCTGGTGCTGTTCCTCTGCTCTTGTCCTTAAATAGGTGTCCTTAGTCAAGCTTTCCATGTGTGTGTGTGTGTGTGTGTGTGTTTATTCATAGAATAAATAAGAGCTCTACAGGCAGTGATATTGTTTCATCATTATTCTCTGTACCCTTCCTCTTTCATTTTTTATTGCTGTTGTACTTAGTAAGACTCTTTTAGCTCTCCAGAACATTTCCATTCTTCTCTCCCAGGAGACCCTTTCAACATATTCTCTGGATAGGTGAAATTCCACTTTTCAAGATGGTTACCCTTCTCCTGTCACTGATCCCTTTCCTTAAAATAGCAGGTTCTTTTGCTTTATTCTCAACTTCAATGAGCTTCCTTCCACTTCATTCTCCCAATTATTTGCCATTAATATCTGTCAAATCTAAAATACTTGCTTCTATAGTAGCTTTTTTTATCTTTAGGAACAGTCCCCTAACCATTTCCACTGACTGTAGAAATCAGTCTTTTGCCTTTTCCCAAAATAGTAGCTTCCCACTGTGAGTTTGCCATGTTCCTCATGATCTTTACCTTCAACCAAGTCAAACTTCTACCTTCCATCTCTCACAGAAGCTGAAAGTGAGAACATGTTTTGGGGATTTTTTGTTTTGTTTTGTAGGGTTTTTTTACACAGGACGCAACATCCTCTTTTTCCTATACAGATATTTTAGTTTCAGAAACAAAGCCTGCATATGTATGCTTGGGCTTTTTACTTTACTTTTATGTATTCTTTTTGTGCCTGGAAGGATTGTGCTGCTGGACTGTTGAACTAATTCTTCATTTGGAATAAGTAAGGATTTTAGCCAAAGAAATGCTTAATTATTAAACATTATTTTCCTTACAGTTTTCAGGATAGGTTATTAAAAGGTTCTATTTTAGTTTGTAATTCATGTGAGCTGTTAGTAATTACACTGGGTTTAAGAGAAATGAAATGTTAATTAAGTATCTGAATTGTAGGAGAAACTGGCTAATTAAACAATATGATCATTTGTAATGGTTCCTGTTGCACAGTAATGCAATTTAGAAAAGAAATTAGAACTATTTTAAATAATTACGGGAAACAACCTGTTGGTGTTTGCTTTGCAAAATATGCACCACATAGTGAAAAATCTTTGAAATCATTGCACCTAAATCATATATGAGTAGAAAGAACTGTTTCATAGAATGGTAAAAGTTGGACGAGACCTCTAGAGACCATCTAGTCCAACCCCCCTGCAGAAGCAGGTTCACCTAGATCAGGTCGCATAGGAACATGTCCAGGTGGGTCTTGAAGACCTCCAAGGAAGGAGACTCCACAACCCCTCTGGGCAGCCTGTGCCAGGGCTCCCTCACCTGAACAGGGAAATAGTTTTTTTCTTATATTTAAGTGGAACTTTTTGTGTTCCAGCTTCATCCCATTACCCCTTGTCCAGTTCCTAGACACAGTAGAAAAAGGATTCCCCAACCTCCTGATAACCACCATTTAGATATTTGTAAATATTAATGAGATTCCCCCTCAATCTTCTCTTCTCCAGACTAAACAGCCCCAGTTCCTGCAGCCTTTCCTCATAAGGAAGATGCTCCAGTCCCCTGATTATCTTGGTGGCTCTATGCTGGATTCTCTCCAGAAGTTCTCTGTCCCTCTTGAGCTGAGGAGCCCAGAACTGGACACAGGACTCCAGATGAGGCCTCACCAGGGCAGAGTAGAGAGGGAGAAGAACCTCCCTTCACCTGCTGGCCACACTCTTCTTGCTGCATCCCAGGATGCCATTGGCTTTCTCGGCCACGAGGGCACATTGCTGGCTCATGGTTAGTTTATTATCAATCAGCACTCCCAGGTCTCTCTCTGCAGAGCTGCTCTCCAGCAGGTCAATCCCCACCCTGTACTGGTTCATGGGGTTGTTCCTCCACAGGTGCAGGACTCTGCACTTGTCCTTGTTGAACTTCATGAGGTTCCTCTCTGCCCAACTCTCAAGCTGGTCGAGATCCCGCTGAATGGCAGCACAGCCTTCTGGGGAATCAGCCAGTCCTCCCAGTTTGGTGTCCACTCTGTCCCCTCAGCTAGGTCATTGATGAAGATGTTGAGACTTAAGAATGTATTTGAGGTGGCTATCCAATTATTAGTAAAACATCATACATTTCCCCTGGATGACATTGCTTTCTCCAGGTCCTACCTTCATCCTTGTCTCATTTTAGAAACTATTGTTTCAAAAGACAGAGTGACCTCTTAGCCAGGATAGGACAGGCAGTAGAATGATACTGCAGGTAATATGACTGTTCCTTTGTTTATTCATATCCTGAAATGGTATTGTACAGGGCAAACAAGGTGCTTGAAAATCTCAACTGCATTATTTTTCCAGAATAATCTCAGTTATACACACATTCTGGGAAAGGTGATAACTCAGAAAATAGGCAATGACTCTGTTTTACAAATCCTTCTACCAAAATAATATCAAATATTATAAGTTAAACCATGGACTAAGCACTTCATCCACTGGTATATTCTTTTCTGAGCAGTTGAGCCCTAAGCAGTCTTTTAGATCCAGGTTGCATCTTGTAGGAACTTGTCCCATCCTGAAATCTCAACCATTTTACAGGTTTGATAAAATGCTTCTGATTGCTGCTTGAAAATACAGAAACCAAAATATTTTTCACTCTGTAGAAGCTGGTGATGTTTTCTTCTGATACCAAGCCAACAGCAGATGTACAAGTTAACACAGAAGGCATCAGAACTGTGCTAGCCTGAATTAGTTTGAAGAGAGGTATGGCCAAACTCCACATTAATTCTCTTCTCCTCTAAAGAGTGTAATCTCTATTTACTGATAAAAGTGTTTTTAAAAGAGCATTTCAGATTAAAATCACAAAAGAATACTGATATATACTGGTATTCTTCCCTCTCTTTTTAGTGGAAATTCTGTGAATGCTTCCGTCTTACAATGCTATGAAACACACTTTGTTCCCACATCATATCTTACTTTTAAGCAAAAGTAATATTGTCTGTAATTTTGGATAAATCAGCAATCTTGGTATTCCTCCCCATTTTGCTGTTGTTTATGACAAAATTGATCTATGAAAGTTGAGGAATCTACCTTTTCCATCCTACGCTTCTAAGAATATGATCATCCTTGGAGTTCTCTGGACTATGACATGTTCCTTCTGCAGTTCTGGTTATTCTTATTTGCATTGCTTATGCTTTTTATTGGAGCAGGGACTTTACCTCAGTTTAGCTTCAAACATGTCTTCTAAAGCAGGGAGTTGCTTGAGAGACAACAGGATTGCTGTTTACTGGTGGATCCCGATGAAAGTAATATTTCTAGAGAACAGTCAAAAATTCTTCTGCTAGCATGAAATCTCAAACACTTCCTAGTCAAAAAGAATGGGATCAAAGAAGGCAATACACAGAGGCTTTTCATTAAATAGTACTTCATGAGGGAGACACAATGAATGGATTACCTCGTATTTACTTCTACTATTAGCATTGGAAAATGGGTGTCAAATAGTCAATTGCCATACCAGAGCAAAATTATTTGGGAGTTTTCTGCCTCCCGTTCTCTCTTTTTCAGAATCTCTCCTTCCCCATGCTTGGGTGTGACTGCTCGCCAGGATTTAATCGATTATGATTTATATCAAAGCTGTGGTTTTTGAGTTACATGAGTTAAGTCAATGTATTCAAAATTTGTGACGCTAATTTGCTCTGGATTCTGACTTGATAGCAGATGCCAAGTTCCTACCCAGAAGAAATTTTACAGCTCAATTCCCTTTTCCCTAGCTACAGGAAAGCGGGTGAGCGAAGGGTCAGAGTTGATTAAATTTACTAGCAGTCCTTCTATACTGCATGTTTTGTTTTGTTTTGGTCTTTGTTTCCAATTTAAGGCAAATGCACTCAAGATGCAAGATACAGAGCTGTGCCTTCTTTATGTAAGGTATGTTGTATTAATTTGAAGTAAATGAGACAATGTAATAATCGGAAAGCCTGATTAGTTAAGAATTCATGCTAATGAGAGGAAACAGGATTTTTGCATCTTGTGTGCTTTCCTGCAAGTTAGAGTAGAGAATGTTTCTCTCTTGAAAAAAAAAAAGCCTTTTACACAGTTGTTTAATGTTAATCTAGGCTCAGGGAAGGTGGCAGGTTGTCCTAACCTCCAGTTTTAATTCAGACAAACCAGCAAATGGGACGATGTGTCCTGTGAGTGAAAACTTCAACCACCCTTACTCCTTTAGTCTCTTCCAAAAGGCTACCACACTGTGGGGTACTTTTTTTATAATGTAGTTACTAGTCTGTAGAACTGAACAGCAACTTCAAGTGTGTCAATCTGGTCACCGTGCTTTCAGGTACAGAAAATAACATTTCTGTAATGCAATTTAATTGCAATTGGGAGCTTTTTTGGATCATGCCTATGTGCTTAGTTGGATGGGTATAATAATTCAGGCTTCTTCAAATGACTGTAATTACTCTATCTGAGTTAATGAAGCAGCCATTACACTTTATGAAGCAGAGATTTATAATTTCAACACCGGTGATACTTAGAAGACTTAAGAAAGGATGTTCAATGAATTAAGGAAATTTTTGTATTAAGATGTAGTCTTTATACATAAATGCTGCTGCATAAAGAGAGAAAGTAGCTGGATCCATCCCTTCTGTTTCTTACAAGAATATCGATACTTGCTTTTCTAAAGCTGGAAAGCAGTAGATGTAAAAAGCGATGCAAAAATGTTAATTAAATCTTTTTCCAATATGTGCACAAAGTTCAGGTCTTGCAGCAAGTGCTGATGATCACTAAGAGTGACAACTTCATGCTAGCAAAGAGACAAAAGGCAAACTCATATACTGTTTGTATAAAAGAATTAAGAACTGTTGTCTGCTTGGTCTTCTCTTGGCCAACTGGAAAAAATTGCTCAGTGAAGCATGTTTGCCTTCTGTAGGCCATGCTCTTTCAGGCTGTAGGTAGACACCAGAGAGACAGTGGCCAGTTGTGCAGGAAGTGGTGAGGTGGTGGTGCATCAGGCATCTGGAAGTTTGTGTACCTTCTGTTCGCAAGTATCTCTCAGTGCCACTTCGTTTCCACTTCCAGTCTTTGCTCTAGTGAGGTTTGTTACCTGAAAGGTTACTGAGAACCACTAACTTTCGCAAAATCTCACCATTTTTAGTTGAGGCCCTCACTGCAACTTGGGAAAATGTGTTTGCAGACCTGTAGGAAAAAGCACAGTCAGGCAATGTGACAGTAGGATAAATTTTTAACCTATTAGCTCTACCAAGAAAATTCAGTTCTGTAAGAGACAATGTCTTTGAATCTCTCTTAATGTTTAAAGCTTCAACGCTATAAAACGATGTACAAACTAGATCAAGTTCAGATAATTTTGACTAGGCAACAGATGAGTAAAAGAACAGAATGTAGAGAGAGAGGCATAGATGATAAAAACAGAAATCATTTTTTCTAAACTAAACGTCAAAGTAGTCATTTAAAAATGCATGTGCATCACAACAGAAGACTTACTGTTAGGGAACTGGAGAACAGGAGCTGGTAATTTCTATGGTTTCTTCACAAGCCTAAGAGGAAAGGAAGAAAGATAAGAAGATTGCTTTAAAAAATAAAGGATTTTTTTTTAAATTGTGAGCTTATGCTGCTGGTAGTAGGAAGGTCAGAGCTCACAGTAAGAAGATAAATTGGTTTTCTTTGGTCTTTTCAAGCAAACAAAAGAAATCCTTTTACCATTTTAACTTTTTTTCAACTCTCCTGTGGGTATTTATAACAGCAGAAAATGAGCTGACAAACTACATAAAGAAATACTAAAATTAACTGTCTTTTCACTACTTTGTTTGAGTCGTTGTCATGTAAGATTTTAGTTAACAATGTCTAATATTTTCCCACAGCTTCATGATTGTTTTCAAGTTCACTGAACCCATTGAGCATTGAAATTCTATAAGCAGATCTCTGATGTTATTAAATTTGACTATTACATATGTGCATCTAAACAAGGACAATATGAACCTGTATTAAATTTTGGTTAAGACATGCATAATTCCTCAGAATGTCATATGGAAATGCCATATCCTTTTCTCTTCTTCCTAAACAAGACGCTGTAGCACCTGTACTTTGACATAAATCACTAACTGAGCATCTCTGACCGTGATACCTCAGGCTAAAAATTAAGACTCATTTGGATTCCTCATCTGGAATTGAAATGTGTGCAAGTTATACTAATGCAACTGAGGTTTTCTGGTGAGCTCTATTCATGTACAAGGGAGCATCTAGAAACTGTACTTCACATGGCAGTATAACGTACTGTAAATATTACATAGATCTTTCTGTCATTCATATTTAGGTGGAAAGGTGAAATTCAGTAGCATTCAGGATGATGATACAAAGTCTAGGAAACAACAGGATTTAGGTTTTTCCAGATTTATGGATGATACTGGCCTCCTTTGGGAGGTGAGTTGGCTACCTGACTTCAGCAAGTCTTTTGACGCTGTCTCCCATAACATACTCATCAGAAAGCTCAGGCAGTGTGACTTGGATGAGTGGACAGTGAGGTGGATCGAGAGCTGGCTGAATGACAGAGCCCAGAGGGTGGTGATCAATGGCACAGAATCGAGCTGGAGGCCTGTGGCCAGTCGAGTTCCATATGGATCAGTTCTGGGGCCAGTCTTGTTCAACATCTTCATCAACGACCTGGATGAGGGGACAGAGTGTACCCTCAGCAAGGTGGCTGATGGCACCAAACTGGGAGGACTGGCTGATTCCCCAGAAGGCTGTGCTGCCATTCAGCGGGATCTCGACCAGCTTGAGAGTTGGGCAGAGAGGAACCTCATGAGGTTCAACAAGGACAAATGCAGAGTCCTGCATCTGGGAAGGAACAACCCCATGCACCAGTACAGGCTGGGGGTTGAACTGCTCTGCAGAGAGAGACCTGGGAGTCCTGATTGATAATAAGCTAAACATGAGCCAGCAATGTGCCCTCGTGGCCAAGAAGGCCAATGGCATCGTGAGATGCATCAAGAAGAGTGTGGCCAGCAGGTCGAGGGAGGTTCTTCTCCCCCTCTACTCTGCCCTGGTGAGGCCTCATCTGGAGTCCTGTGTCCAGTTCTGGGCTCCTCAGCTCAAGAGGGACAGGGAAGTGCTGGAGAGAGTACAGCGCAGGACCACCAAGATGATGAGGGGACTGTGGGGCTTTCTCGTTAAGATTTACTAATATCTAAATGGTGGGAGTCAGGAGGTTGGGACATCCCACTTTCTTCTGTTGTATCTAGTGACAGGACAAGAGGCAACTGAAAGAAGATTGAACACAAAAAGTTCCACTTCAACATAAGGAAAAACGGTTTCATTGTGAGCGTGAGGGAGCCCTGGCACAGACTGCCCAGGGAGGGTATGGAGTCTCCTTCTCGGGAGGTCTTCAACACCTGCCTGGATGTGTTCCTATGTGATCTGATCTAGGTGGACATGCTTTAGCAAGAGGGTTGGACTGCATGATCTCTAGAGGTCCCTTCCAACCCCTACCATTCCGTGATTGTGTGAGACCTGATCTAAATCCTAAGGTAACTTTATTAAATTTATTGAATTAAAAGATAATCAATATACCCATTTGGTTGGTAGAAAAGAAACTCAATTAGGCTGTTTGTATTATTCCTACTATATTCCAATTACCTAGTCATTCTTTGTCCAAGGTAGACTTCCACCCCTGCTGGTACTAATATCTGGTATCTACCACAGAACATCTTGTAAAAGTTCTGAAATAATTTTTAGTTTCAAAGCAGCAGTTCAGAGTGATGCTGCACATGACTCTGGAGAACTATTTTTATTGAAAATGAAAATGAAAGCGTGAAGGCGAAGGCAACTGAACTATTCAGAGTCAGAATGAGGCCTGAACTAGTACTAGTGCTGCTCTAATGGTGTGGAATGCAATTTGAGTGCTCTTCAAGTTCGATCGTGGCACCAGCAGCAGTAAAATGTTGAGATAAATATATCTTTTCTGGAGTACCTTTTTCTCTTTACTTTGGGGCCGGTCACTGTAACTATGACCTATGTGTACTTGCATGAGGCCACTGGAAACCATTTCAGATTTCTCAGGGACCACCGTGAACCTGGATGATGCAGCATTTTGATTTAAAAGCTTTGGTCAGATAATACCAATGTTGTTTGGGAAAGTACTGCTACCATGGGTGTAACCACTACAGACAAAACTGCATATAGACTTCAGAAGAGGCTTTTCATAATGTTCAGAAAGGATCAAAACCAGAATTGTTACAAACCAGAGCTGAGCTGCGCAGGAAATAGCACAGAAATGAGAAGGGTGAACTGGCTTAAATAGAAAAGATCTAAAGTCTTTAATGATAATTTAATGTAGGTATGTTAACAATGATTGTCATAAAATAAGCAGGTATTTTTTAAGTGATTTAATTTTTCTTTTGTATTTGTCTTCAGAAGAAAGAACAAAGAAAAGGAAAAAACTGTAAACATGTCTAGTTTTCTCCAACTGAAATAATCTTTCACACTGAATTCTGAGTCTTCTCTTTGCAAATCCAGAATACTCTTTATGTGGAACATTAATTCAGGTAGTTTAATCATTAGCAAGCTCCAATCAAATGATTCTGTTTAATTTTTATTATGCAGAAAACCTTGATTGATATCATAGAATCATAGAATGGTAGGGGTTGGAAGGGACCTTTAGAGATCATCTAGTCCAAACCCCCTGCAGAGGCAGGTTCACCTAGATCAGGTCGCATAGGAAAATGTCCAGGCAGGTCTTGAAGACCTCCAAGGAAGGAGACTCCACAACCCCTCTGGGCAGCCTGTGCCAGGGCTCCCTCACCTGAACAGGGAAATAGTTTTTTCTTATATTTAAGTGGAACTTTTTGTGTTCCAGCTTTATCCCATTACCCCTTGTCCTGTTGCTAGCTACTATAGAAAAGAGGGATGTCCCAACCTCCTGACACCCACCCTTTAGATATTTATAAATGTTAATAAGATCTCCCCTCAATCTCCTCTTCTCCAGACTAAATAGCACCAATTCCCACAGCCTTTCCTTGTATGAAAGATGTTCTATACCCTTGATCATCTTGGTGGCGCTGTGCTGGACTCTCATCTCCAGCACTTCCCTGTCCCACTTTTGCTGAGGAGCCCAGAACTGGACACAGGACTCCAGATGAGGCCTCACCAGGGCAGAGTAGAGAGGGAGAAGAACCTCCCTTCACCTGCTGGCCACACTCTTCTTGATGCACCCCAGGATGCCATTGGCCTTCTTGGCCACGAGGGCACGTTGCTGGCTCATGGTTAGTTTATTATCAATCAGCACTCCCAGGTCTCTCTCTGCAGAGCTGCTCTTCAGCAGTTCAACCCCCAGCCTGTACTGGTGCATGGGGTTGTTCCTTCCCAGGTGCAGGACTCTGCACTTGTCCTTGTTGAACCTCATGAGATTCCTCATGAGGTTCATGAGGATATGTTTAATATTTGCTCTAATATTTCACACATGGTTTATGTCCTTAGAGTGCTTAAAAATAAAAGCTATAATTTTACATATATTTTTAATGATTGCATTTATTTTATTACTGTAGCTCTGTCTGTGTCTTATGTTTCACTTCAAAGCTGCAGTTTTACTCAGTTTCAGTATGGTTTCTAGTCACTATTTGTCTGAGTTTTCTGGATGTCTAAGCATCTGTCAATGTAGAGATTTCAACAATGTGTCCTGGCAAATCAAGTGTGAGTATTACGCTGGCAGCCTTTCAAAGGAAACAACATTCTCTAAATTTTATGTTTTGGTAGCCCTGTTGTTGTTATTACGATTATCAGGAGAGCTTATAAATTGGCTAGCAGGCAGAGTTCAGCTTCTTCAAGCTGCAGCCTGCGAGAGCCTTTGCATCCTCCCTCCTCTTGGGCCTACCTTGACATGAAGCACCAAACAAACCAAGGACTGTAATCCTTAAGATTCTGTGGTTCTGTGTGGTTCTGTAGCTTTACAGCTCAGAGCCTGTTCAGATGTATCTGAAAGGTCTATCAGGTGCCTATGTGTACTGTTGCACACCCATGAATACTTGTGCATGTTCTTCAATTTTTGTATTTACTAGGTCCCTCATCTTCACATGCAATTTGTATTCATGAGTCGGGAGAGGAAGACATGCTCTTCATCTTTCTCAGTTCAAAGTTAGTGTCTTAACTTTAGATGAACTTGTGCAATGAAAGCAAGTATGCTCTTGATACCTGCTAGCTGTGCTGAAACCAAAAGTAATTAAGGAAAAGGCTCTAATTTAAAACTAAAATTTGTAAATAACAGCATTGCTACATTCTAAGTATTAAGTTTATATAGCAGCTTAAGGGATTATAAGATGCAGTGATACCTATGGAACTATATTGAACTGCTGAAATTTGGATTTCTCATAAATATTTTTTTTAATCATTGTGATATGATTTATTAATGCAACTCAGCTACTTTTAATTTTAACTTTTAAGCCACATTTGAGTTCCTCTAATTGAGGACTGTGAGTTTAAACTTGAGCAGTTTGTCAAAATTACCCATTTATTTGTCAGCAACTGTATTTTAAAGAAAGGCTTTTTTAGGTCATATATTTTTGTCCATCCTGACATGAAGATGATTTATGGAGTGACTATTGTGCTTTGGGCACTTCTATAGCACATTCAGTTTATGGGCTGTGGAATGTTTGTTTTGTGACTTTAAACAGCATTATGATTTCTGTAAGCATTTTGTCTTCATGGGTATAATATAATCAAATTTGTATTTTGAAGCCTATAAAGTGATTACAAGAAGAAAATGCTGTGTTATTGCGATGGAAAGGCAGCTGTCTTTGATAGATGGCTTACTGAGACATATGTGTTTGATTTTGGGGATGAGTTAGTGTCTTCGTTGAGCACTTTTTTACATGCACATTGAGCATTCAGGTTGTGGGTTTTTTATTTATTTACTTAACATCTTCTTACAGTTGGCTGTGTTATAGTAGATGTTGAAAATAAGTTAACTTCATGTGTTCTGCAGTTCCTCCGTTTTTTTGAAGAGGTTTTTTTTTTTCCCCAGTAGCTCTGATTTATTATCTGTGACCTGCTTTGTTAGAAGCTCAGAGTTGCTTTGAATGCATACTTAAGTTTAACAGTTGGATCCTCAAGGTCTTCAAGCATTTGGTTTTGTGTTAATTTACCTGCAGGGGACTATTAACTTGTCTTATTAGCTTGAGGTCATTATTTCCTGTCTGAATGAAATGAAACTCAATTAGCATTCTCAAGTGTTTCAAATGTTAATTGGGAGAAAAGGGAAAGAAAGGGAAAGGGAAAAAGAAGAAAAGAGAACAAAGAAATAGAAGGACTTTGGCCTTTAAAGTACAAAGCTGCAGATCTATTTGCAGTTACAGCAATGTAAAACTACCACTAAAATTTTGATTTCATAGAATCAAAAGGAAGGGACCCTTAGAGATTATCTAGTCCAACCCCCTGCAGAAGCAGGGTCACCTAGATCAGGTTGCATAGGAACATGTCCAGGTGGGTCTTGAAGACCTCCAAGGAAGGAGACTCCACAACCCCTCTGGGCAGCCTGTGCCAGGGCTCCCTCACCTGAACAGGGAAATGGTATTTTTCTTAAATTTAAATGGAACTTTTTGTGTTCCAGCTTCATCGCATTACCCCTTGTCCTGTTGCAAGCTACAATAGAAAAAAAGGATGTCCCAATCTCCTGATGCCCACCATTTAGATATTAGTAAATATGAGATTCCCCCTCAATCTTCTCCAGACTAAACAGCCCCAGTTCCCGCAGCCTTTCCTCATAAGGAAGATGCTCCAGTCCCCTGATCATCTTGGTGGCCCTGTGCTGGACTCTCCCTAGAGGTTTCCTGTCCCTCTTGAGCTGAGGAGCCCAGAACTGGACACAGGACTCCAGATGAGGCCTCACCAGGGCAGAGTAGAGAGGGAGAAGAACCTCCCTTGACCTGCTGGCCACACTCTTCTTGATGCATCCCAGGATGTCATTGGCCTTCTTGGCCACGAGGGCACATTGCTGGCTCATGGTTAGCTTATTATCAGTCAGGACTCCCAGGTCTCTCTCTGCAGAGCAGGTCAACCCCCAGCCTGTACTGGTTCATGGGGTTGTTCCTTCCCAGATGCAGAACTCTGCACTTGTCCTTGTTGAACCTCATGAGGTTCCTCTCTGCCCAACTCTCAAGCCGGTCAAGATCCCGTTGAATGGCAGCACAGCCTTCTGGGGAATCAAAGTCCTCCCAGTTTGGTGTCATCAGAGAACTTGCATTTATTCTTGGTGGTGCTCAGTGTTTCCAGGCACCCAGAATGGCATCCATACCTGTGATGCTGCTGCCTGAGTTCTGTTTACAAGATGTTGGGAGGGTTGCACACAGAAGAGATCCACAGTACAAAGCAAGGCCTTAAGTAACGTAGGTGCTGCAGTTCAGATTGTATCTTGAATTCTGAGTCTTCCCTGACTTAATTGCCAGCTTTGAGCCATTGAAAGATCATTCCCAATCCTCTCCAGGCATCTTAGACAGATGCAGTTCTTTGGAAATTAGTTGGTTTTAGTCTAAGGCTGTCCAAACTGAGGGGGAATTGGCCTGTTTGGGTTTAGGGGTTCTTTATTCATCCTCCTTTCTTTGGTTATGAAATAAAACATTTCAAAATAATGCTGTATTAAAGGTTGAGTACAAATGTGTGACCAGTCGTAACTCTGAAAAACAGTAGTCAGATTAATTGCCCAGGCAAAAATCTGGGGTACAACACCAAATATCAGACAGAGTTTTTTGCGTTAACAGCATAGAGTACGAAGACATATGTATTTTGAGGACCTGACCTGGGCATAGATAGCCTAAATCCTTTTATGAGGCTTATGTCAGGGAGCACTATCAAGAGTGTAGGGGCTGCAGAGCAGAGGAGAGCACTGACGTAGGTTTGGTTGTCAGGGCGCGGACAGATATGCATCTGGAGGGTGGGCAGTCAAACCCTGGCGTGCCTCACTCTGCGTACACTTCTCCTTTCCGTGATTTAACTATTTTGAGACCATATTGACAGATATAGGTCAAGTTGCTAGTATATTTGTGACACCTAAATAATTTTTGCTTTTAGCCTGGGAAATGAAGCTGAGTTGATGGTACGGTCAGTTTCAGGAGGCATGGTATCAGTAGTTTCATCTTAGTCTGTTTTATGAGCTGCCATATTCTTTAGCCTTGCTGTCTTGCCATTTCTGCAGCTTTTGCACATCTACAGGGATTTACAAACACAGATATTTTCTTACTGCCAGATTCCTATGTGACAGTTATGGCTGGCATTTCAAGGTGTCTTGACCAGCAATATTTTAAGTAATTCAAATATCAAACGTGAACTGTAAATAAAAGAGAAATTAGTTAGATCCAGAGTGAAGGTAACAACTTCGATTATGGGCATAATGGATTATCTGTGAAAGACTGATTCTGTTCTGTAGCATGTGGAATTTTCTATGGAATTGTGTACCTTGGATAAAGAACCAGAACATGTTTTCCAGGCAGTGTATTGCTGTACAAATTTAGTTGTTTAAGAGTTTTAACAACACACTTACCGCATATATTTAAATATTTTGTGTTTTGTTTTTAATGTCTTCTATTTATTCAGTTTTGTAGGAAAGAAAAAAAAACCTGCTAGCCGCAGTTATTTTGTGTGTTATGAGAGTGGAATAGTGTTAAAGGTCTTCATTTCAATGCAGCTGCCTTCCAGAGATTGCTCTCAAAATGTTGGATCATATTTTCATTACTATCCCAACTATTTTCACCTCTTCAGGCAATGGAAAGTTTCCCATCAAGCAGGACTGATTTAAGGCAATATTCGGTATCCTGATGTTTGAGAATCAGTTGATTGTGTGTAATTAGTCAGTCTCAGGAGTACATCAGTAACCCTTCAATGAACACTGTTTCTCCCTGTCATCACCTATGACTTCCATGTTTGAAACTGGTGCATGATATTGAGGCAAAAGTGCTTATCTGGAGAACTGAGTAACAAATGGGATATGTAACTTCCCATCTTAAGGTTACTGATTTGAATCCAGCCTTAAAAATGAATCATAGTAGCTAGCAAAAGGACAAGGGGTAATGGGATGAAGCTGGAACACAAAAAGTTCCACTTAAATATATAAAAAACCCTATTTCACTGTGAGGGTAATGAAGCAGTGGCACAGGCTGCCCAGAGGGGTTATGGAGTCTCCTTCCTTGGAGATCTTCAAGACCTGACTAGACACATTCCTGTGTGACCTGATCTAGGCGACCCTGCTTCTGCAGGGGGATTGGACTAGATGATCTCTAAAGGTCCCTTCCAACCCTACCATTCTATGATTCTATGAATGTTGTAAAGTTATATAGCTATCAAATGCGGCACTGTAAATGAGAGTGAAATTAGTGGGATCCAGGGTGAAAAGGTATATTCCCTAACTACTTGATAGGCACAGTCATTGCATGCTATTTTGTTTAAAACTTCGGTGCCAAGGTTGAAAAGTTCCTGATTGTAATTTTCTTGTGGTAAGTCCAGTTACTTCATTTTCTTATTTTCTAAATATATGTGAAATTGGTCAGTAAATGCTTAATTTCTGGATTCATATGTGTGTGGTACCAGGCTGTGACCCTGTAAGGAGAAAAAAGTGTATATTGTCTCCAGAGAAGTAGGAAAAAAATGAGATGTGGAAATAGAACAAAATGTCTCCATGTGCTGAGGGGACAGAGGCGGCTTTGGTATTTCTTAAAGTAATGCCACAGATCTTAGTTTGTATCATCTTGCACCCTCAGTGCATTTACAACCCTGACCACTGAGATACCAGCTGTATAAAATTCTCAAATTCTGGAAATTGCCTTTTTGCAGAGTGCCTTGATCTATGTGAATTGCCTGCCAGTTCTTCCACATGTACTAGCAGATGAGGAATACTGACAAGATGTTAAGCTTAATGAGGTGAACAATGACTAAGCAGCCAAGCGTGTTGGGAGGATATGAAGAGAAGGGGGTTGGGAGCAATTTAAGCATCTAGTTGCAGACCAAGAGAAACCATGTCTGGAAATATGAGCATTCAATACTTGCAGAGAACACTTAAAAGAGAATGAATGAGGAACATGTTTTCCATGGGTAGGTTGAGAAGTAGTAAGGAGGAGAGTGTTGTCTTGTCCTGGTTGGAAGATGGGAGCAGTCTCCACCATGACTTGGAAACATGGGAGGAGCTCACATCCGTCAGTGAAATGCTCCCAAATAGTAAGGGAAGTGTGAGAGTATGATGTATGTTTTATCATCTTGCACCAGCTCTGTGTATAAAATCACCTTTATAGGGCACTATAGATGTTATGCTGTCAATTAAGAGAGACAAAGAGATTCACATTCAAGGAGAAAAGTGTGCTTATCAGAATTGTTAGGTAGAGGGCAAAGAAAGACAGAACAAGTCCTGAATATGTGGATTGGATAAGGTAATAAAGGGAAGGTAACTTCTTAATCTTTATGTAGAAGCCTTTTTACATGTATCACTCTAGAGTCACTGAAAAGGAGAAAAAGATCTCGTGCAAAGATAAAAATGGAAGTAAATGACTTAAAAAGAGAATTAATGAAAGACTGTATTTAACTTAGCACCTGACCATACAGCGCTGCTTCTTTCCTTTATTATCTCATATCAGTTCTGTACACATTCATTGTTACTTTGCTCCTTCTTTATGTATTGAATACCTCACTGTATTCAAATGGATCTGTAAATGGACATTGAACCTTTTAGCTGGGAGGAGGACAACTGCTCTTGTTGATAATATAATCATAATGAAGTAGTCTGGTTTGAAGATAGCATTTAAGATATGAAAGACATCTAATGTATCTTCAAAAGCTGCCTGCTCTCTGCATTTTTCATTACCAATGACTTAAGTATGTTCCCTAAATAAATTCTCTGGACTCTCATGTGTCATCATGAAACTTACTTAAATCTAGTGACACTAGTTAAAATTTCAGTTAGAGAAGGAGATTGAAGCACTGGTGAAAGGAGAAAAGAGGCTGAGCGGAACAATACTGAGCCCATAGAGAATATCCTTCATCTGCAACGGAAAGTGAAGATTTCTTCCTAAATACAAGAACTGACCTGTTCTGCAGCTGTGCTGTTGTCAACTGCTCAATGAATACTATCTCATTTAGTTCATGAATATAGATGGCTGATTCCTCGGAGCAACTGATTCTATTAATACAAAGCATATGCACAACACCACTAATAGCAGAACTCTGCTTAGTTTCTGGTGGTTTGACTTTATTCACTAGAGGGAAATGGCAGAAAAGGATGCTGACAATAGGGTTCCTAAGACTACAGTAGTTTTCTTTAGTAAATATACACTTCCGAAGAGGGTGGTAATGAATTTATGTACTTGGCCGGTTGATTTGAGACCTTCCACATCTCTTAATTTGGAGGCAGCTGGTGAGAGAGTTTTTACTCTGAGTTCATTATGGAAATTATTATACAGTGGGATGATTATCATCCTTAAAGTTAAGCATTGTGCATAAGTGCATTCTGGGCTGACTGACAACAGGAGAAGATGGGAAGCTGACCTTGAGATTATCTGAAAATAGACACAAATATCTTTCCATTTGTCTGTATGATAAAGTGTGAAATAGGAAAAAGTAGAAAAAAAAAAGTAGAGCATCAATTGTAACAACAAAATGCAGTAATATAAAAGTGAAAATAATGAATCATGAAAGGATTGTGGAGCCAAAAAATCTACACTTTTGCAGACATTAACAAAGCCTTTTCATATATATAAGAAAAAATAAAAGATGTAGAAACCTACCAGCAGGAAAGCAGAGACAAAAACTTCCACACTTTCC
This sequence comes from Colius striatus, assembly GCF_028858725.1. NCBI lineage: Eukaryota > Metazoa > Chordata > Aves > Coliiformes > Coliidae > Colius > Colius striatus. The sequence goes on from NC_084759.1 coordinate 52,650,781, forward strand.
GTAGGAGCAGGAGGAACTTCCCTTCTGTGGCTCTTGAAGACCTTTTGTGTTTTTTCTCTCAAGTGACAAGATGTTGAGCTTCCCAGGGTATTACTGGATGGATTCCATCTTGAGTCGGCAGCTTGACGAGAGAAGGTTTACTTAGCATCTGTTTTATTTGAATACACTGTACATTTTAGCTGCCTGAGAATGTTATCATTTATAATTATTGGGATCTTCCAGTTTAATTTTCTACAACATAGTTGTAACCCATATATATTTTTCCTCCAGATGTTCTTGGCTGCAGCAGAGATTCCAGACATCTTGTGAAATGTTGTGCATGTTGACTGGCAAAAACTGAAAAAGAAACTTTTCAAGACATCTCTTCAATTCCCCTCTTTATGCAACATTGCTTCCCAGCAAATATTCCTAAGTATTTTAAATTATGTAATTGATGGTGTTTTCATCTGCTGTGATCACATTACAATATTGCTCATTCTATCTTCATTATATATCTTTGGGGAGGGTTACTTTAAATGAGATACAGCTTGGTTTGCTTGGCTGTACTTCTCCACTAGAAATGTAGTGCAAAGTCTTCAGGGGGAAGATTGTCCTGTGAACCCAATTGCACCCCCTGGAAATGGACCAGCATACCCTTTTGTCTCGCTGTTGCAGAACACATGAACATGATGCAGTGCTTGTGTCAGTGCTTATGCTGCCATTGCTCACATATGGCTATGGACCTAAACCCTTAATTACTGCTCATGTTTTTTCTCAGTGAGATCAGGGTACTTCCTTGACCAAACTCATCACATTCATCTTCAATAACATGCACTGCAGGACAGTGTAGTGGCAAAATTAATCTTGTGCCTGCAGCAGGTGTGCTGGGAGGAATCTTTTGAACAATTTGATATTGTCTAAGCCATGCTGCTTTTCCTCTGGAGAAGACAGCATTTCTACCAACCCTTGCCAATGTGGCAGTATTGTCCACAGACAGCCAAGGCTCTGGGCTTGGCAGTGAGCTGGAACTGTTGGGACTACAGTCTCACAGTGGGACAGAAAGTGATTACTTATGCATGGAAAACATGTAGATGAGGAGGCCTCTTTTCAAGGTCTGCTCAGAAGAGTTTGTGGTATTTGCTTGCTTCCCTTGTATGACCTTCTGGGAGTTGTTACCAGTTGTTACTCTGTAAGATATCTGCATTGGGGCAGATATCTTACAGAGCCTTCTAATTTCCCAACTCTTTGAAATCAATGACTGCTCAGTGGACAAGTAGTGATAGAGGTGTTCCAAACATGATTTGATGCCTGTGTTAACTAATCTCTTTTAATATGCAGGTGTTTTTTGGAGCTATGCAACTTCTGTGTAGAGTATAAGATCAAGCCAAACTTGAATAGTGAAGGCCAGTGTCTGCAGCAGCAATCAACATGTCCCTCTGCACATGCGTGGGGCATGCTGAATAGCCCTGTCTGGTCAATAGTTGGAAAGGCTGTGAATACCACTGTACCTTCAGGAGTAGACTGAAGGGGACCAAAAGAACACACTCAAATGTCAGTGCCTTACCAAATGTAATTATTGTGACATGGAGACTAAAAGTGTAGATGACCCAAATGTCTGCTTAGCATATGTGTTATACCTGAGCCTAGTGAGGGATGTGGGACGTTGCTTCATCTGCACACTCCCTGATGGCCTGAATCCACAGTTACTCCTGATAAGTTGCTCCGGGTACATCTTTCCTGATCCTCCATACACTCAATTTGGTATGTGACACAAGGGAAGGTCAGGAGGATGTTAATATTTTAGTTGTCTGTGGCCCTGCAAGGAGCTGATGGGAGACAGTGGGAGGAAAGGGGAGTTTTGTGGCTATGTGAGTAGTAGCTGCAGTTTGGGAGGAGGAAACGTGGCAGGTGTGAAGGAGACAGGAGACAGATGTTGTTTAGGCCCGTCCAGGGACAAAAGACCAGGATTAGACTAAAGTACCACAGACTCGAGAATTGCTAAAGGGCAGGGAGGGCTTAATTGCTGCTTATGGTCCAGGACAAAACAGACCAGGCTACTCAGCCTGGGGAAGAAAAGAGAAAATAATTTAATCCAACACCAACTAAACATAACCATAAACCCCCAAAACATAACAAACACAAACCAACACAGAGTGGTGCAATGATGAAGAGCACAACCAGCTTTTTAAGACCATCTTCTCCACACCCCTCCCCTCTTCATGGGTTCAGAGCCCTGATCCTGGTGACTTTATCTCCTCCCCCACTGAAAGGCTCAGGGGGGCAGGGAATGGGGGTTTCAGTCAGTCTGTTCCTGATGGCTTCTGCTGTTTGTGTCTCCTCAGGGCAGGTGGGCTCCGCACCAGTTCTCCCTGCTCCAGCATGAGGGTCCCTCACAGGCTGGGCAGCCCTGCACAGGCTGCTCCGATGTGTGTTCATCCCAAAGGCTGCAGCTCCTCTCTGCCTCTCATGTGGGGCTGCTCTGCGGCCCGCAGACTCTCCAGCATGGCCTGTGCCATGGCTGCCTCCTCACACAGTCTCTCGCCCGTCTGGGTGCACACACATGGAGCAGCTGGTGCCTCTCTGTCCTGCCATGACCCTCCGTGGGTTGCAGGGGCACAGCCTGCATTCTCACCACAGCTTACAGAGGGGTCTCTGGTCTGGTGTTCCTCCTTCCTTCCTCCTTCTCTATGAGGTCCATGTGGTTGCCTCCGTCTTGTACCACTCCTACATCTCCTTCCAAGAACTTCAAATTCCTGTCTTTAAATAGTGATGGCAGAGGTGCCAGATTGGCCCAGCCGGGCCAGAAGTGGGTCTGAACCCAAGAGCCAGGGGAAAGTCTGAGAACTCTTCACTGGGTCTGCACTACAAACCCCCTCCTCCTGTTACCAAGCAAAAACAGCTCCTTGCAAAACCATGACAGCAGAACTGGCTAATAAAGGCCCTCAAGGATGAAAAGAGGCCCCTGAAATTTTCTGATCCTTCACAAGTGAGTTATGACATTCTTTCCTGTTCCACTCACCATCTTTCAGGTGCCTTTCAGAAGCTACCCACCTGTCCTGTTTCTGGGCTTTGGGCTGAAACAATCTGCTCAGAGATTAGTCTCTCCTCTCCTGCCTCCCTATGAGTATGCAACACTCCTCATTGCAGAAGATCTTCACAGCCAGACCTTTTCAGTCCTAGACACTGCCCCACCTTCTGATACACCAGGTGCTGACGCCAGGCTCTCCCCACACCTGGCTCTATGTGAAAGTTCCATCTGGATCCCACAGACCCTCCACAGGAGCCCCTCAGACAAGCTGCTCAGACATTCAGAAGACATAGGGGAAAAAAGTAAAAGGGAGCAGAGGGAATACAAAGTTTAGAGAAGGAAGAGGAGGTGTTGCATGGTACCAGATTAGATATCTCCTGCATCCAACACTGGAAAAGAGGAAATATGAGAGGGAAGGAGTAGCAGAGAGAAATGGGTATGTACTGATCATACCCTCACACACACTGCCTCTGTGCTGCACTGGAGGACTCTAGAGTGAAGTTGAACATGGGAAATGGGGGAAGAAATGGCTTGGTTTAATGTCTGTCATCTTTCTCACTACTTGAGTCTATTTTAATTGTCAATAAATAAACAGTTGAGGCTGTTTTGCGCATGATGATAATTGGTAAGTGATCTTCCTATCTTTGTCTCAACCTAGTACTGCCAAAGCATACCAGAGAAGTAACAGAGCAGCTACTTCAACAGAGCATGTCATAGAGGTAACTGTTTCAGTACAATGAAGACCTTGAGTGAAACAGAAAATCCAAGTCATAATAACCAGATGTACACACTGTCTGAGATATTCATTCTGCTCTTGTGGGAAGAGTGACAAAACCAGAAGCTGTCAAGGCATAATTTGTGTCCTGAGATTACTTGTGACCAAATAAGGGCAAAAAGAGTGGGAGTACATCTCCCCAAACAACCATCAGAGACTCCTTTAGATCCCCTCCTCATTTAACCGAGTCTCTGTTCTCTCGGGACATTCAAAACCACCTGGATGAGTTCCTGTGTGACCTACTCTAGGTGGTCCTGCTCTGGCAGGGGGGTTGGACTAGATGATCTTTCAAGGTCCCTTCCAACCCTTGAGATTCTGTGATGTGTGACATGTACTGCTTAAGAAGTTTGCTTATGTATTAGGCTTCATAGAAATAGATAATTCTTCTTGCTTCTTATGCAAGAAAATGAATATGCATCCTGTAACTGTATAAATCCATGAAGCTTTTGAAACTCAGATATGCATGATGGGCAGAGAGATCCCCCATGCACCCAGCACTGCAATAAACTAATGCTGGCTTTCTAAACTATTAAAATGGGTTTGGAGAGTGATCGCTCATTGGGGATTTTGCTAACAAACCCATGAGCTTTCTCATCCTATTTTGTCCCCCTGTCCTACTGAGAAGGGAGAGTAAGTGAGCAGCTGGTGGACATTTGTCTGTTAGCCAGGTCCAACCCACCACAGATCTCTTGCATAAGTTAGAAACAGGAGGTGCTGATGCTGGCTGTGACTGTATCAGAAGATGTTTATGGTTCTAGTTACTGTGTGAGACCTGCTGATCTATGTGCGTGGTGGTCTCTGAAACGTTCTTGTGGTGTGCTTATAGAAGACAAACTGAACGGTGGGTAAGGTGGCAGCCGTTAGTAATGATCAGATGTGAGTTTGGCCACAGACTTCACAGCCTTTGCTCTGTCTCTGCAAACTGCCAGGCTTGCTGTGCCTTTGCTACAGCCATGTTGTATGGCAAATTAATCTGCCTTTGCTGTTCTCTGCCTACCTCTACTTACTTTCCTGCTGTTACAGTCTCTGTCTCCTCTGACACACCAGTCATACATATTTCTCTTAGATACTTATCTCTTGTATTCTGCCTAGGGACTTTTTGCTGCCCATTCTTTTTGCTTCCTCTGATCGACTGCTTCCTACTCCTGATTTATTATGTCACACTCAAAATTAGTGTATTGTTTATTGTTTCTAAGTTGTAAATGATGATGTTACATAAATACAAGTCATCAATACAATTACATACTGTTCTTTGTCCTTGTTTCATATTGTTTTCACATTTTTCTGTCAGAAATTTTCTTTTTGTATTGTTTTAAGGGAGTTTTCCATTTGTATGCATTGTGCTCTCACTAACTTCTGAAAATATTGGTTCTGTTTCCTTCCCTTACTGACTCTTTAAGTAAAAAATAAAAACCGAATTTCTTTTGTAACCAAGTTTTAATACTTTTGGTAGTAACAAACACTTAAACTTTTGCATAAATAGTTTTATTTTTAGCGATGTGGCCAGGGAAAACAAGTACTTACTTTAAATATAAAATCAGTATCTTCTTTCTTGTAACTCTGTCTGAAATCAGCCTGTTAATAGTCTGAATAAGTGTATTGTAGTTGGAGGTAAATGTTGAAATCTTGAAAATTATTTGCATATGTTACATAATATATTTGTCCAGCTCTGTGGTTTTATGTATGTGTATTTCTTGAATGTTTTATGCATATATATTTTTTAAAAATACAAAACACTAAGCTCTGAGGATGGGCTGTTTGGCAGTGTTAGATTCTGGCCTGGTATTTTGTTCTTTAATTGGGGAAAAGGCTGAGGCTATTTTGCATTTGTGTGTGACCATTGTGGTTTTAATAATACAGAGAGGTGGTCATTGCAAATGTAGCTTTTTTTCTCTCTCTGAAGATAGACCAAAGGAGCAGAGTACGGGTGGCATCTGGGAAGAATTTCTGTCCACTTTGGAGGATAGAAATTGAGTTCATAGATAGGGAATAGAAATAGAATGAATTATTGAATTCAGTAGTAAAAGTTGTAGTCAGTTTAACTCTGCAGATATGAAGCCTGTCAGAGGAAACCACTAGGAGAGGCTTTAGTGGAAGAGTCTTTGTGTTGCCTCTTCTCTGATAGGAAAGTTCCTTAATGAAGTAGGGATACCTGTGTGGGATATCTTTCTTAAATGCTTAAGGTCTGCAAGCTCCTTGTCAGTCAGGTCTGTCTGTTTGACAAAGTAGGTTTGGAGATGTATGAGGTGAGAGAGCATGTAAGCTTGTTACTGTCTGTAGCTGGGAAAGTTTTTTTCCAGCAAAGGAGGGATTTGTGCTGCAAGCAAGAGCCTGAGAGCTATGGAGCTTAGAAGCAGAGTTTTACATGGAAAGAAAGTTTGTGCCATGTGGAAGTCTTTGGGGATTACTGGAAGTAAACAACCAGGAGCTGCATTTCTGTAATGTCCCCCTTGTGGGAAAGGGAACGACAGCTGTAGTTGCTTGATACTGTTCCCACTACAATCACTATCACATCAGTGCATTGAGCATTCATTGCATTGCAGCCTTAGCAATGTCTTCCTCTACTAACACATATTAGACTGGGAGACAGATGTTTATGTCATGTTATTTTATTCCTCATCAATCAGCACTTTCCCAAACATCTTATTTTTATCTTGATTGTTTACTAATGAGCAATAAACCCCACAGTGCCTACAGCAATGTTTGCACAGTGGGTCATGAAATAACAACACACACGCATAGTTTTATTTCTTTTCATGTTTACCACAAATCAAATCTTTTCCTAATGTCTATGTCCTTGTTTAAACCTAAATCATAGGAGGGTATTTGTGTTCTTTCTGTTGTTTCCCTTTAGTTATGGTCACAATATTTTGTCCGTTGAAGTTCTAGCAGCTTGTAGAGGTCTTAGAGACCAAGCCAAATAATTTCCCTAGAGGTTATATGTCGGGATGCTGGAAATTCATTTCTGATTTTTTCTGGCTTCCTTAGCCCACATTAATTCTGATTTGTTATGAAATGGATCAGAGCTAATAGGAAGTGAAGCTTCTTTCAGCTAAAATAAGGTGAAGGGGTCCAAAGATGCCGCAAGGCAAGATGACTGTTAAATTTTAGAGTGACACATGCAAAGCTCTGTAGTCTTGAAACACCCTGCCTCAGATTATCTATGTGCACAGCCCTACCCCTCCAGAAAACCAAAAAAAGGCTTCCTTTGTCAGTCTTAAACAACAAAAGAAAATATTTTGGCTTTGCACCATATGTTCGAGTTTCTGCAGCCAGAGTTGTGAGAACTGAAGAGAGGACATGGTCCAGGGTGTACAAGTGACCTTAGGGGGAGAGAGGAGTAAAGATGGACTCATGTAATGTGATCATTTACAAGGAGGGAATTGTAAAGCCACTGTTGATCATACCCATTGCAGAAAATAAGGAGAAACCAGTCACATCTGTAGGAGACACCAAAGCGTATGTAATTTTCTTGAAAGGTGATGTAGATAATGGGAAAACAGGGAGTGTATGTGTATTAAAAGAGAGTGAAGACTGAGAAGCCAGATCTCTAGAAAAAACTAGCAATCACATGATAACAAATTACAAATAAAGTGCTGTACAAACTGAATTGTCTTTTCCTCTGCAGAAGTGCCAATGTTTCAAAGGTACGGCATCTGAATTGCATCACCCCAGTGCTTCCAAGAGCACGCTAGGCTGCCTGGATCGTATCTCGCTCTTTCCACATTCTTTTTCTTGGAGGAAAAATTAAAGCCTGGTATAGCTTGTTTTTCTTTAGTAAGTTGCTATGCTGCAGCTTTGTGCCCCTGCTGCTGCTGAGGGCAGTGTCAGTGACGTGTACTTTGCTCCTGGCTGGTGTGGGTTGTGTTCATTTCAGGGGTCTTCCTGGAGTTTACTTCACAGCCTTTGACTTTGACTAGATGACCTCTGGAGATCCCTTCCATTCTTTACCATTCTGTGATTCTGCAACTTGCTTCTGAAAAAAGCCCAGTGGCTCGCATCAGTGGGCTTTATCCTGACTGCGTTGCTTACCTAGATGGAAACATTTGAATAGCTGCATTAAACTCTGTAAATATTTAAGCTAATGTAAAGTCTGACGTGACAAGGTGAGCGATTCTGGTTTCTGAGTGAATTACTTGAAAGTAACTGTGGAAAACAGCGGAGAGAGTAGCTGATGGTTATTTACAGTCAAAGTGGCTGCTTCTCTCCGCTTTGTTGGCTATATCAGTATTAGGGCTTGTTTGCAAAGAAACTTGCACTGTTGTAGCTAAATGGTTTTGTTGGTTGTTTTTTTCTCCTCGTGTTATTTAAATGGAGAAAAATGTGGCATATGGACTGGCCTTTATTTTGCATCTTGCGCATTCTTTTCCTCCAGCCAGGGAGTAAACTACCTCTCCAAGAGATGGTTCATCTGCTCAAGGTGTGGTCTCCACTGTGAAAGTCTGAGAGCATGTTACCAGAGAAGAGTTACATCTGCCCACCATCAGGGACTCATTATTTCTTACGTATATCATTGCACATTTTTAAAGTGTAAGGAGGGAAATAACACACAGCCTACCAGAGCTCCCTTGATTAATGTGGGATTAGCCTGAGTAAGTGTAACGAGGTTTCATCTCCTCCTTTGAGGGAGAGATGAAGGGGTAGATTGAGGCCAGCAGATGGATAGCTGTGGGTTAAGTGGATTAGCTCAGTGTAACTCTCAGCAAGGCCAGGATGTAAACAATACTCTTATCAACCTGGTGCTGGATACCAGCAGGCAGTCTGTTGTGGGAGGGTAAATATAAACTCTAAGGTTGTACCTGAGCAAGGACAGTATTAAAATGGAGGAGGCTTCTTTTGTCCTTTTTGTGTAAAAAGATATAGAATTGCTTAAGAAAAAAAAAAGTAATTTTGATTCTATTTTTTAAAGTTTTGGTTTTGTTGTGTTTTATTTCTATTGGCTTCAGATACATTTTGCAGCTATGGTGGAAGATGTTCTGACAAAGTGAAATCTGCCTTGTCCTCTAGTAGTATTAGTTTTTTCAGCCTGAGCAGACTTCAGAGAGCTCTTTGCCTAATCTGCAGTAAGCAGGCAGATACTGGACCCACTGGTTCCAGTATCAATCAGTGCAACGTGTCTGCTTATGGCACGTTTCTCTAACTACCGAGTTCTGTTCTAGAGTGAAAAGAAAAATGCTTGCACTTCAAAATATTTCCCAGCCCATTTGCAAACTCTACAACATTTATTATTTTCATCATGTTTAATAGCACAGCTCCTCATTTTCTTGCCCTTTTATTGCTGTTGTAGTAATGTGGGGTATGACTTCATTTGACTTTTCTAAGTAGGCAGTATCATGTCTAGTTAGCATTTAGATGGGAAAATATCTGAGGGTGTTCGGGAAGTGTAATGGCTGTTCAGAATGTGACATCTATCCATCTAAAACAAGACTGAGAATATGCTGGGAAGTGATTTATCAGAAAATATTCACTCATTAAAAATGAGTATTTTCAAGTGAAAATACCATCTCCGGTAAAACAAACAGTTTAGATCAAAACAGAAGAGGCAAACTGTGATATGCATAATAACAAGGTACCTAATGTCCTCACTGAATAGGTGCATGAATTCTTTAGTCAGGTCTCCCTACCTCTGTTCTTCCATGTGATGAGAAACTGGCCAAGCTCACAAGCCCATCAGCTGTCCCAGAGTGCCTCTTCCATGACAGAAACTCAGAGCATGTCAAATTCTTTGGTGTAGCAGTTTGAACCTTGCAAGCTCTAGATGAATAATCCATTTCCCTAAAGGTCAGTCTGCTTTCTGCATATACAGGCTCTCAATTGGTCTTCTGAAATAGGAGAGCTCCATCAGGAAGGACTTGACAATCTACCCTAGAATGATAGCAATGTGGAATGGGATGGAGGATGCTTAGCTACGTCCTTACCCTGAATTAGACAAGGAAAAGAACTGATTTTGCAAGGATAACCTTAACCACTGTGATATGGAATCGACACATGGCCTTTTCTCTATCTTTTCTGCTAGAAATGTGCTGAGTTGTAAGAATTTTGAAGTGTCAGTGGTGTGGAGAACTGAAGAAGCATCTTCTTACACATTGTAATCTAAGGATGGATTTTTGTACCAATATGGCTATTTCAGTTATGGGTATATGTGAAGCAGTATGCCTTCTCAGTGTCTCTGCTAATTTCTAGTGTCTTGCACAATTTTGTTTTTCATCCTTCTTAGAGAAATTACTAGATGTATACAGAATAATATCCATACAAGGTGAATTTATTACCTTAATTTTATTGGTACAACTTTATGTTTACTCAAGCCAAAGCTAGTTCAGTTCAGTTTTCCAAAACTGTTAACTGAGCCCCCTGATACAAATTCCATGTTAGTCTGCATGCTTTTGCTAAATTCTGCTGAAAATTGCAGCCTTCATGACCCAAACCCAAAATTCTTTGGAAACTGATGCTAAAACTGATGCAGATTTCACAAAATCAGCTTCACCCACTAAAATGTGGAAGTAAAACAAAAGGTTGATGAGTGAGATATTTTATGTTTCCCATGTTTTCAGTTTTGTCAGGTTCTAAACAAAGGTTATCTACATTGTTATATTGGAATAGTGAGGTTGCAGTCTGACCTTGCAATTTAATTAACAGTTCTGTTGCTGATGTGCTGGCCAGAGCTGGAGCTTTTGCTGCTTGATTAGGCAGATCTAAAAAGAGGATAAAGGAGATTTTAGACACTGAGGAAAACAGGTGTTACTAGAGTTGCACACAGGGAAGAGAACTATTGAGTAATAGATACAGATTTTTTAAAAATCAGTTTGCTTTCCTCCTGGCATTTCACTTCTATCATAAACTGTTGTGTAGTGTCATGGAGTTCTGTTAAGCAGATGGTGCGTTTTATCTCTGTGGTGTCTGCTTATTGCTCGTGGGTGAAGTGATTTTTCTGTGTAGTTAGTTAAAAGTGCCAGTCCAAGTTGTTATTTAGAGAGTCTTAAAACGTAAGTCATGGCTAACTTACTGCTCATTTTAATTTTTACATGCTTAACAGTATACATACTTCTAAAAATATGAGTAAACACAAATATCTAAGTGCACCTGTGAAGGTTTTCAACAAACTTGTTGTCTGTTTGGGGAAAGGAATTGGTATTTTGTGCCAACTGCAGGTTTTATACGGGAAACTTTGCACCAGTAGGCATACTGAAGAAATAGATGGAGCTTGTAGAGCTCTTCAGGAATTAGTTGGATAAACGTCTGTCAGGAATAGTCTGAGGGGGTGCAGTGAGTGACTGCCCAAGGTATCTCCACTAGAACTCACATCCAGTTGCTAACCTATCAAATTTTCTAATCAGCCCCCAAGATGACAGACAGAGGGATGGTGTTGACCTGATTCTGGAGGCTTGCAGTCACGGAAATTTGAGAGCCAGGCTCTGGGCAGCTGCAGAGGAAATATGTGTGCTTTTTCCAATCCAGTGTTCATAGTATCATGTGTTCAGTATCATAGGATATGGATGCTACAGAGCAAGTTTTACTTTGCTTTGGTTTTTTGTTTCTTTGATTGATTGATTGGGCTGGGTTGGTTTAGTTTGTGGGGTTTTATTTCTCATTTGGTTCCCTTTTTTTTCTGACAACGTCACATCTATCTTTGCTAGTTTTCAGGCTGTTTAAAGCTTCCTGCTCTGGTGCAGCAAAAGCACATCATCTCTCCAGTAGGTTTACCATGGAAGTAAAATTTGAGAACTTGTATGTGTTGGCATGGAAACCTGGGATGCTGCTGACAACAACAGAAATGGCAGAGCACTGGCTGGGATGCTGGCAGTGTTCTTTCTGTGTCACTGGAAGATTTCTAGGAGATTGCCCTGAAGAGGCATCACTGACTTGTATTATCTTTTAGAAGAATTCTAGCAGCTTGGGCTATGTGATCTTCGTTTAAAACTTCCTAAAGAGGGAAGCTTTCTAAGCAGCCATTGCACTACCTCCTGCTACTTTTTTGACATGTGGTAAATGAGATGAGCTATTAATAATTCGTACGCTGCTTTACTTACCATAAATAAGTGAAAGCTCTCCATCACATGATAAATACTGTGATAAAATTGCGATCAAAGGAATTAGGATCATGTTAACCTCAAACTTGCCTGACATTCATTTGAATTCTGCTGCTTTAATAGCACCCTTTAAATTATTCCTCCATCATTCAAGCTACAGGTAGTTTTCTTGACACACATGTTCCACTTTCTTTTCTAGTGTGCTTTTTTATTTTTATCACTGTTGTCTAAACTGTTGTAATAGAATGTCATTCATTTGTGTCATTATTGGAAATACTAACTGTGTATCTATCACACACTTCCCACTCTACCAGTGGAGCTTGGAACACTTCAAGGATGATTAAAGGAGAGCTAAAAACATAGGGGTCTGCTGAAGTGCCTCATACAGGACACACATATAGTGCCTCTACATAAGATCACTGCATGCAGGGGTTTTCAGCCTTCCTTTTCAACTCTTTCTGCCCAGCTGTGCAAAAGAAAAGGTGCTAATGGTGTCTCAGTGTGATCAGTGAATAGGACTATATTATGGGTGCAGTCGGCGTTTCATCTAGCTCTCTAGTTGTATACCAACATTTATAAATAGATCATCTTGGTACCTTTTCAAGACAGATAATGTTGTGGTGATTTTATTTGATTTGCGCTTCTTCAGAGAGGATAATTAAGACAAATGTTTCAATTACCTATTGCTAGTGCTTTGGGAAAGGAAGAAGTCTGTGATTGCAATTAGCTCCTGTAGACAGCAGGAGAACTCCAACTAAAACTGGATGTGCTCTAGTGTTAACCATTTCCTCTGAAATCAGTACTCACTGCAGTCTGACTTTTCTATGAGTAAGGAAGACACTGAATTTTGGACACAGCATTTGGGCCAAGTTGGCACAATATCTCAAAACTGAGTGATGGCACTGCAGAAGTCACACAAGTTTAAACCATGAAGGTTACTGGCTCCTTTCCTCTCTAGACTGAAGTTTATCTGAATTAAACTGACTTTCCAGTTTCTCTCTGTTCTGCCTTTGATCGTCCTGAGGCCATCCCTCTTAGGCAGAATTATTGGTGACTTCTTCCAAGCCTACTGCCCCATCCACTGATAATGCCGCCTTCTTCCTTCTTAAGCAAAGACTTTTTCTCTGGTGGACACTCAGCTCCCTCTAGTTTGCAGATTGACTTGGGAAAAATAATCTTCTCTCACTTCACAAGTTGGTTAATTTTTGCAAAGAAAGACCAGTCATCGCTGGCCTACTTAGGTTATTTTTTTCCTTGCGTGGACATGATGTTACTTTCAGCCCCAGCCAATCAGGAGAGCAGAGAGGGCTCTTCAGTTCAACCTTTTTCTCCCATCTACCTCCAAACTCAGAGATACTGTAAGACACTGGACAAATAAAGAAAAGTACTACCCTGGAGGTTGCAGAATAGGAGTTTCCTTCCCATATTTTGAGTCAGCAAGTATTGCAATTTAAATCCCACATCCATTCAGAGGGGCTGGAGCAACGAGCCCATCTACTAGGTCTTCCAGTCAGGAGATCTGTACTGGCTTCAGAGGCTGGAACAAATCCCTCATAACTATTTGTAGTGTTTGGGTCAGGAATCCTTCCAATTAGCCTGAATTAAGCTTGACTATATATCTGGTTGGATTTTTAGATACTCTTAGTTGTATGCAGTAATAACAACACATCAACACATCTAATCTCTGATTGTTTCCTGTAGCCCCATCTAGGCTATTTGTATTGTGCAGTCTGATTTATGTCTCACACAGTGTGTCAGGATGTGGTGCTAAGGCATATGGCTGGTGAACACCGTCATTACTCTTGAGTAGTAAAGTACTCTAGTAGACAGCTCTTCAAACTGTTGTGGAAGAAAGTACTTTAAATGGACTTTACCTGGGAAAGTCTCTTGAAACCACCGTGTGACTTTTCCTCTCAGCAGTGGCTTTCGTAAGAGTACAGATCTGCAATAAAGCTGTCTACAGCAGAATAACCGGAACAGTTAACCTTTATCAGACTGTTTATACATCTGGAGTCTGGCTTCTTTTTCAAAATTACTTACATTAGCCTGCTCTCTTGATGGTCACAGTACAGGATGAGTAGCTTCTAATAATATTTATGTAGAAAGTATTAATATAAGGTGATAAGCGGGAACTGGGGCTGTTTAGTCTATAAAGAAGAGGAGATTGAGGGGAGATCTTATTAACATTTATAAATATCTAAAGGGTGGGTGTCAAGAGGTTGGGACATCCCTTTTTAATGTAGTAGCTAGCAACAGGACAAGGGGTAATGGGATGAAGCTGGAACACAAAAAGTTCCACTTAAACATAAGAAAAAACTATTTCACTGTTCAGGTGAGGGAGCCCTGGCACAGGCTGCCCAGAGGGGTTGTGGAGTCTCCTTCCTTGGAGGTCTTCAAGACCTGCCTGGACATGTTCCTATGTGATCTGATCTAGGTGAACCTGCTTCTGCAGGGGAGTTGGACTAGATGATCTCTAAAGGTTCCTTCCAACCCCCACCATTCTCTGATTCTGTGATTCATGTTCATTTTGAGGTTAATACTTGGTGATTTGGCTCATTATCCCATCCAGATGACATATACTTAATCATAGTTTAAGGTTTTCTATATGTAGAATTTGTAATTCAATCTCTGTTCCTGAAGCTGAAGATCTCTTTACCTTCTTTCAGATGGCTGAGATGCTTGACTGCCTTTCTCAGCTTATGACTGCCTTTTGTTCTTTCTCTGTTGCAAGGTTGATAGTGCTACAAATTAATCTGGTTCTCCAAAAAGAACTAATCACCAAAAGGTGATTTTTCACTTGCCATGTTTAAAGCTTCCCTTAATTCTTTCAAGTTACATGTTATGTCAAAATGCACAGATTTTTTAAATTACAGTATGCATATATTTCAGTTTAATTATACTTTACTCAACTAATTTTACCAGCCATTTGACCAGTATGTGGCTGTTTAAATGCCTGCAATGCCATGAAACCATTCAATGGCACCAGCTGCACTATAGATGAACGCTTTTAGTCTTCTGTAAGTACTTTCCAATATTCGTTCCATGCATATGCATTTGCCTTAAAGTACAGTAATCCTCACTTCTGGTGGAGATTAACAACATCTTCTAAGTGCAGACTGCTGTTACTCACTGTTAACACCATTGTACTTCATGACTGTACTTAAAGATTTGCAACTGATTTAAATACAAAAGAATAACATTTCCAAAGAGCAAGTCTATTTACATAGGTTGTATCAGATCATGAAGGAATGTGAGGTGCCAAGGGCTCTATAAGGTTGTTCTACTACCATGATTTCTTGTAACGCAAATGTTGAACGTTGAAAGCTTGCATCTTCTTTATGAATCACCCACCTCTACATTTTTACTCATTAAAAAATCTAAAGAAGCCTGCAACACATGTACCATTATTAGTTCTCTGAAAATGCCAACACAATTCCACAGTGACTTGCATGGAAATACTCTGTAATAACAACTTGCGTTGTACAGGGCTGAGCACTGAAGCTTTCTTACAGAGTCATAAGTGCAAAGGAGACTCATCCTTTTGTTAAGGAAGATCGTTTCAGATTCTCTGGATCAGGTGACTTCTTGCTTTGTGCTTTACTCAGTTAAGCTGACGTCTTACTGCCTCATATTATTTTGTACAGAGCTGCTTGCAAGACCTCTTTGTAGGCACACAGCAGATAAAGTTTTAAAGACTGACTCATGAAATAAAAAGGAAGAAAATTTGTAAAACAGATTTTCTGTTTTGCAAGTGAACTTTTTAGAGCAAAGTCATAGCTACTTTAATTGCAGGATGTGGTTGAAGCCCCTCAGTTGTCAGAGGAGAGCAGAAGAGGGATTGATAGGTAAGGAAGGAGAATTCTACTGGCATCATCAAGGCCACAAAGACTTACTGGGTTTTGACAGCTCTTCAGTGCTTGGCTTCTCTTAAAGCCAAGGGTTCAGCTCTGTAGCAGTGGGGAACGGCACAAAGAACTGACTAGAAACAAAAACCCTGACAGAATTCGGTCTGTTTTAGGTAATAACGTCTTTCTAAGGCTACTCACTTCAGCTGTAGTTGAAGCCACACACTTGGTGTCATGACACATGTGACAGAAATCTAAGCAGAACAGCAAGTGGTCAAGACTTGGTGAGCCAATCCCTTTCTCGATATGTGTTTCTTTGAAAAATGAAAGAAAACTGATCTTTCTCCAGGAATTTTCCACCAAAAAAATATTATCCAAATTCTTCACTGAGCTAAAAAATAGTCTGAGGGCCATAAGGAATTCCCTACTCACTGCAGGGGCTACCAACATCCAAAGGCATGCAGCAGATAGAAAGGGAAGCAGTGTCTTTACAAATGCTTCCCTCTCTTTTGAGGCTTGGGGGAAAAGGATGGTGAGAGCTCCAGGACAGTGATGTGATTCTTTACAGGAGGTGCTAGATAATTGTCCCTGTCTTTCTTCTTATCA
Source organism: Colius striatus (assembly GCF_028858725.1). Taxonomy (NCBI): domain Eukaryota; kingdom Metazoa; phylum Chordata; class Aves; order Coliiformes; family Coliidae; genus Colius; species Colius striatus. The sequence continues at coordinate 52,667,041 of NC_084759.1, forward strand.
CTCAATCATTTGCCATGGAGAACTTAGGACTTTGGGTTCAGTTTTGGTTCTTTGAGCAGTCCCTGATGCAGCACGACTGCATTCCCTTTTTACAATCACTGAACAGTGTAGTCTCACTATCAACTGTTTCTGTATGCTAGCAAGACAAAATATTCAAGCTGGGTGGTCTGCCAAGGTAACCTTATAAATTTCAGTGACTTTAAAAATTTCATCAACCTTAACCATATGTGCTGAATGCCCCCAACAGCTGCAGGTTAAGAAGGGCGTTCAACACGTAATTACCTCAAAATTGACTTTTTTCTATTCAGTGCCCATGAGTGTATCCTTGCCATGGCTGGCTGGCTCCCATTCAAGTGATGATCTAGCATGCTGCGTGCTGGTAATGCAGCAGCCCCCACTGAGCCCACTGAAGCATGGGACAAGCTGGGGGGAAGGTAAAGAGCTTTTAGCTTTTTAATTCTTTTTTTGCATAAAAATTTGAAAAAAATATGCCATATCTGGGTTTTGTGGGCTTTTTTTGTGGTTTGGTTTGGTTTTGTTTGGTTTTAAATGGCCTCTCTGCATAAGGCTTCTTGGCCAATTGCAGTTTTACTCATGGTGGCAGCTGGGTAGACCTGGGTCACACAAAAGGGAGGGCTGAATCAAACCTCACTTATTTATAGCCCAGTGCTGAGTGTTGCTACTGATGGCGGGGCATTTGGTATCTGTATTTAAGTTATGTCTGGCAGGACATTTCTGAAAACAGAACTGTTAATTTATAGAAAGCGTGCTTAGATGAGTAATTTTCTGGAACAGAATGTTTTTTTCTACTGGAAATGTTGGCTGAAGGGATCATGATCCATCCCTCTTGGAGTGGGGATTGGTGGCCATCAACAAGTTTTGAATTATGGTAGTGCAAACAGAGCTACCTAGATGTGATAGGTGCCTCTAAGGCAGTAAGGACATTGTGTTGTACAACCCAGGGGTAAAGTACCTCAAGTTCCTGTTCACTGTAAGACATTTGCATTCTCTCAGCAGAGGGGGAAGGTGTTATGTGGAGGTTCCTCCTGGCTATGAAACGTATTTTGCTCTGGCAAGTCACTTTATTACCTGTGTTACACTGGAAATAGTGAGACTGGGAAAGAATTTCTGTGCTTCTACCTGAAACTATCAATCCTCTTTGTAATAGAAATGTGCATCCAGGTTGTTGGGCTTGGGTCTTTGCAGTGATACTAAGGATGGGATTCATCTGACAAACTGTAGATGTCTGTATCAAAGTTGCTTGTCTAGGCTTTTCTTACACTCTATGGAGAGAAATACACCCATTCATTTACACATTCATTGCATCCTAAAAGTATGTCTTTCGTCATCCAAAATGATCAGATGACTTGTGACCCTGAATAGGCAGTTTCTACCAACTTCTTTGGCTATTGGTGGATGCATCTGCAGTTGTCCTAAGAAGGCAAAGTAACCCCTTGAGGGCCTGATGAGGGAAACTAAAACTGTTTCTTGAAAATGACTGATGCCTGAAAACAGAAACCCTGTAACTTTGTAAGCCTTTGTAATGTCTCGTACCTTGTAACCTTCATTAAGACTTAAAGAAATGCAGTGGCCCATGAGAGGACTTGCTGCAGTGCCATGCTGCTACTAACTGTATTTCTTTCTGATCACTGGTAAAGCTGGGAAGACCAGCATTCGTGTTAGATGCCACTTCCTCCTCATTAGAAATGGTTTTTCATTCCTAGCAGGTTTGCTCTTAATAATGTTCATGAATCTCCCTTTGCCATCGCAATCACATATTGATCAAATTCAACATTTGACTCAGTTTTTAAACTTGAGTAATCTGTCACCTTCTGTAGATAACCGTTATTATAAATATTCTTCAAACCAAACTTCTGTATATTTAATATAAAGTTTTATCTGATACAGTGAAAGAACTTCATCCTATGCTTGCATCATCATCCAGGAAAAGGCCCTTCTTCAGACAATTTACTTAGGTAGCAAGTGTTAGTGTGTTACTTCTCCACACTTTAAATACCAGGAACCAAAATCTATTTCAAGTAGCAAGGGTACAGAATCAATTAGTTGCTATTACATTACCCATGCATATTTCCTGAAGTGTCTCTGAAGGACAAGGTTTAGTAAAAATCCTATAATTAAAGTAGAAGTTCCACCTAACGTGAAGTGCTAGCTGCTGTTTTATCACCGTAATGAATGGAACAAGAAGAAATTGCCTCCATAATCAAACTCCTGCAGTGGCTGAAGTTCAGCGCTATTTCAAACCTACAGCAAAGCCTGTAGTCATCAGTTGGTGGAATCGGCAATGTCAGTGCTGTAAATCAGCGAGTACTCTGTATTTCCAGAGCCGCTGCAGTGCAGCAGAAACTGAGGTCTAATTTCCTGTGATTTCTCATTTTAGTGCTCCAAGGCTGATTTTAATAAAAGAACTATGCAACCTAAAAATTGTAGTGCTGAATTATGATTTATTTATCAGTGATTCCTCTAAATCACGATAGGTTTTGGTCCTTGGCTTTTGTGCTTAAAAAGGAGAGGAGCATCCTAAAGGGTGAGTTTTGAAGATGAAGAGGTGTTTTTTGCTTTAAGGAAAAATAGGGGGATTTTGTGTGTATTCTGTCTTCAAGTTCTTTTATTTCAGTGATGGCCAGATTATAAATCTGAGAGGCTGGCTTCTGGTCTATCTTATACTCAAACCAACAGAATGTGTATTTTTAAATCATTAATGTGTTTTCTCATCGGATACTGTATAGGAAAAATGTTTAATGAGTACAAGCATGTAACACAGAGCAGGAAAAATGGATCTTTGTGACTCAGCCACAAGTTTGCTAGGTAGATCCTTTGACATTTGTTGGGTTTGTCCCCTCATTACTGAACTGAGGTGATGATACCAACCTTTAATGTGAACATTTTTTTTCATCATTTGGATGAAAGGTTTGAGAGGACAAAAATTAAGCCTGCTGCCCTGCTCTAATGCAGACATTATCCCTTCCATATCAGTGTTGGAATGAGCAATTTTTTGAGGAAGTCTCTTGTGAACTCTGTAAGACAGGAAGAATAATGTTAAATATTTGGTTTCTGTTGGTAACACGTACTCTGTCAAAGCTAAACATGGTTTGCTATTCAAGTTCCATTAGATGAAAAGCATTGTGTTTTGGGGAGATAGCCACTGTGGCCAGAGCTATGAAGTGTAAGTTACAAGAGAGTTACAAGGACAAAATTCAAGAAGGTCCTATAGTTACAGTTGTGGTGTAGCTGAGTATCAGGACTGTGGTCCACAAGCTCCCCACTTCATCATGTATGAGACAATGAATTGGCTTGAGACAAGGTGACTGACTCAACTCTGAGCCACCTTCACGGCAAAGGATTTGACTAATTGGTGCAGGAGTTCTGCAGGTGGCAACTGCAGAACTATAAATTCACTCAGGCAGCTTCTGCCATGTCTTCACCAATTCTGAGGTTGCTACTTTTGTGCCTTCACCTGGTGCTCAATGTATTGACTGGAGAACCTGGTCGTATCAGACTCCCCAGGTAGTTCCTTTGGCAGAATTGACCAGAATTTACCTAGACAAGACACTTGCCCGTAATCAGTAGAAACTGTTCCTGCAGATGCAGAAACGGTCATTCAGAACATGTTTTGAATGTAGATGAGATATTTAGGAAGTGTTTTGTAGTAAATTTTAGGTAATGCATAGTGAAGAACCGTGAGTACACTGGGGTGGTCATGTAGCACCATGGGCCAGCTGGATACAAGAATTCAGCAGACAGGAAAGTCTCACATTTCCTTCAGGAGCCTTGTTAAAACTGACAGCTTCACAAAATCGTTTGAGATTTTCACTCTGGAATTTTTGAGTGGAATTTTCCCATTAGAGAATGTTCAGTGTACTTCTTATTCAAGCCGTGACTTCAAAGGAGGTGATGACATCACAGAGAAACTTATTTCTCGATGTATTTCAAGTTAGGATGTGCAGTTGAGAAAGAAACTGCTTTGGTGAACTGTCCCTTACTCACCAATTAGAGCTTTTGGTGGTTTGAGAGCTGTGCTTGGCACTGACTCTTTGGTTAAAGTTTGAAATAAATTGGTTTTGACAATAAGGCAAGCAGCGTTTTAATTTTTCATCCAAGCTGAAGGAGACTTTATAAATTAACACACTTAAGTGTTCTTTTGGTTTCCCTCCCAGCAATATCCCCTTTTACACATGCAAGAAATATCACTGCAGTCAAAAACACCTCAAAGAGTATGTAAAGACTTTCTAAATGCAACACCTCAAAAACTTAGTAAAGTCTGTTAGGAAATACATTGTGATTTGCCTTTGGAGAGACAATGAGTCACCTGTGTCACAAGGGAAGTTAGAGTTTCTATTTTTGGGTTATGTGGGTCATGTATAAACTGTAATGCAGTCATTTGATGCTGGAAGTGTAGAACATTTTGACCTAATTACTAGAATTTTCTTTCCATCAGTTGCACTTTTTGCATTGCAAACTTTGGAGCTGTCAGGAACAGGCAGTTTTTTATTATAGCATATTAATTACTTGCTATTTAAATATTTGGAAAGGAGATACTACTTAGACAAATCTGGCTGATCTATCTTTAAGACTGTCTGTGACAGATTAGGTAAGTAGTGTTTTAACCCTGGCAAAATAGCCAGCCACAGTTAACTGAGCCAAAGCAGAGGTAAGCATACTAAAATGAACATAAAAAAAAGATAAACATATTTTCTAGAGATCATAGAAAACTATGGACTTGACATTTTGCAGTGAGGAATACAAAAATACTTTGTATAATTTACAGAATTACAATTCCCCTTTCTGAACATAGGGATTATCATTGCAGTCAGAACTAGCTTGTGAGTGGGGTGGACTTTTTAAATGCAACGTTGCCAGCAGTAGAAAGTCAACCAATGAATCTTTGGAATCTTTGAATTTATCTTTGGAATAAATATGCTTGGGCCGACTCATCATAATTTTGTGAGCCTTGTACAGTGTTTTGTAGGAGGGGAGAGATGCGGCTGGTGGTAAAATCTCTGTTGCCAGTCCTGTACCCAAGTAACCAGCAGATAGCAAGGATAAACACCACTGTGTCATCTATCGTTTTTCTTTCCCTCACATGAACTTTTCACAGAGAAAGCCTCCGTAGGTGAGGACAGACTGACTTTGTAGTGGAAAACAGCAGAAGGAAGGAGTGAGGAAAGCTCTTCTGGGTTCTGGGGCATGAGAAGATAGAAGTTAAAGGATCAAGATAGGTCAGATTAAAAGGTGGCTATGACTTGAGTGTGGTGACTCTCATCTTTTTTATACCTGGTTTGCATATGCATTACCTGACAAAATGTAGACACTTTATTCTCAATGATGTCACAATGGCAGTGTAATATAATTTGCACCTAAAATAAGGTGCCACCTTTTTCTAATAGAGAAAATGAGTTCATCGTTCTGTTAAGAAACACGCATGAATTGATTACAATTTCATGTCATATGATACAGTGGTAATTTAGGAGTGAAACCCTCTGCACTTTATTAAACGAAACACTTTTAAAAACGTGTTACTTAACTGCTGCTCTGTCCTTCTGGGTCTTGTGACAGGTTGGATGAGTGAGGTGGTGCATCAGTGTGATAGTTGTGATCATTCTGGCAAGAATTATCACTACTCCCAAACCACCCACAGCCTCTTCAGTGTGGAGGTGTTAGAGTCATGAGGAGAAGTTCAGGCAACAAGTTTCAGTTTCCATGACTGACACGACTGAGTAGCTTTCCAGCTGTTGTAATGAGAGCTTAATTATCCTTTACTAAGGTGTGTGGCTGAATGGGTCTGCAATGGAAGAACAGCATGGGACCCACCAAGAACACGTGCTGTTTTTATTTGGAGCCCAGTAATGTGCCCTCCAAGTGAAAATGCTAAAAGAGAGCTGTATCCTGCCTTGCTTTTAATGTTGAGAGGATAAATCTAGTCTTGGGTCCTTAATCTCTTTATAACATACACAGAAGCTTTTCTTACTTTGGAAGGAGCTGTTAAAGTGAAGCTGTTAGTGTGTAAGGCTCTAGTACAAGAAGTAGATTCCACCCTTAGGAAGTTACAGAGAAACTTTGTGTGTGAAGTCCAATGACATGTTTAACTAATTCCAGAAGATCATACAGTCTTCATCTGAAATTTAATAAATGAAGTATCTACCACTTCCTTTGGTAGTTTGTTTCAAAGGGTAATCACCCTCTCTGCTAGAAGTAGAGGCATTAATTCTCATTTAAATTTACCTAGCTTCAGCTTCTAGTCATTGGTTCTTGTTATGTCATTCCCCATTAGATTAAATAGACCTTTGATATTGGCATTTTCTCCCTGAAAAGGTACAGCTTTGCTGTAATCAAATATCTTCTTGGTCTTATTTTGATAAGCCACACAATTCTACCTCCTTAAGTCCTTCACATTAACACCTTTTCACAGCTCTCAGTTATGTTGGTTGTCTAGTTTTACTTTCTTCTTGGACAAGGAAAAAGGCAGAATGTTATGTCATATCTTTGCTATTGTCTATGTATTGTCTTTGTCATATATTTTGTCAGTCCAACTTACTTGCCATTTTTGAGAGAAAATGAGCTCCTTACCATTAATTGTTGTAGAAGGAAAGGGGAGAGTTCTTCTTTATTTCTCTGTCTTTTTTATGGTCTCTAATAAACAATAAAACGACATTCTAAAGAAGAAAATAAAGATTTGATGTAGCAGTCCAGAGATTACAGACAGAATGGGCACTTTTAATAGCAAGAAAAGATCTACTGCGTTATGTGCTTTTGCTTTATAGACAGTAGGAGACTGCTAGAATTATTTGTGTTTCATCTTCAGCTGACTCTTAAGCCCAGTGGGGAGCAGCCACTGAGTTTGAGGTCAACTTCTCAGAATTAAAGCTCTGATATAGTGACCTAAACTCTGAAAATACCCTGTGCAAAAGTATAAAGAAGCCAATGATTTGGTAACATCTAAGGACACCTCAGTAAAGGAGGTTGCAACACTTCTCTAATTATAAAAACTGACCATGCTATATGATGTGTGTGAACTCTTTGCAGCCAGTTGCCTTTCATGTCAAATTTATTTGTCTTTTGCCTATCGAATTGTAGCATTTGGGTTATTGATTGCTGGTTCTGTTCTGTTAAGCTCACAACAGCACTTTATTGAGTCGTTTCCAGGTAATGTGGTTGTACCATTTTTTTCCCATTGAATCTGCTGGAACAATATGATAGAGTTGGAGAGATCTCAGATTATTATCCCTATGGATATCATAAAGAGAAGTATCTGAGAGCTCTGCTTGGAAGATTTGTAGTGTGGGCTACCCCCTGCAAAAAACAGAAAGGTTTTGTGTGTTCTAACCACAAGGAATGGACGCGACTGGAGCTTGAGCATTAGCCCAGGCACACAACTTACTCTTCCTTCATGCTTGATGTTTCTACAAGCTCACATGGGACTGTGCTGCATTTTGATTCCTTTCATACATTTATAGAGTGTCCTTTCCCAAATTCAATTACATTTTGTTGTGCTTCTTTCTAAGCAGGACTCCAATACCAAACAGACATTTAAAGGATGCAGTGAAAGTGCAATGTACTTTATAATGGTATAATGCATGCAGAGGGAAAAAAAAGCCTTCAAAAGAGTGTTACTGTGTCAAAGTAAGCATGTAGAAGTCAAGAAATGCCAGAGGTAAGGCCATTTCATGCTGGTTTAATTTAGTTATTTCGTGTGTATGGCTTATAATCCAGATGTTAGACAGAGAGGTGCATGTTACTTATGTTCACCCTGACATGAGCTTATTTTGTCATTATAGCGAGATAGCACCCAAAGACCAAATCTGTGTTACGAGACAGATAGAGGTTCATACAGAATTCTTCATTCACAGGTTGTGCTATGACATCTCAGCATTTTAAATTTAAATATTAAGAAATGTGCTGAGTAGGGAGCAGGGGAAAGGTGGGACAAGGTGCCAAAATACAGCACTTGATGCAAACTGTGTCACTCCAGTCACGTGTGGGAGACTCCTTTGCGTTTATAGCAGAGACCAGACCTTTTCAGTTCATGAGGCAGCAGGTGACGCATTGCTAGTGACTAGACCAGCAGTCAGGCTGAAGGACTGCAAGGTTCTCACTGGAGTCTCTCTCCTGACAGCAGACCATTGCTCAGAGGTCCCTAAATCTTAAATTATGTCTGGAAACATGCTCCCACTCTGTCCCTGGCCTTCTTTTTCTGACACTACCTTTCCCTCCCCAAGGTAGTCAGTCCTGCAGGTATCAGTATGTATGAACTGTTTTACAGAAGTGGTATAACATGGCTAAATTTGGATAAAATCTCAACGTGCGTGTGCTCCTGACACGAGGGTAGCAGCTAAACTGTGTTTTGTTGCTCCAAATGGTGATCATATTCAGGCTTTTCCATAAAGTGAATTCTAAATCCCTACATGTGAATTGGATAGTAGGGAGGACAGAGATTTTATTTTTCTGCAACACTGACTCTCCAGGAGGAAAAAAACCCAATTTTGTGCATGTATTAGACTCTGAAAATCTCAAGCCCAAATATTCAGATTTGAATAAATTGTGAGTACTAAAATGATCATTTGAAAGTATGGCACTTATTTAGTGGGGTATGATTCTACCAGCTGTCAGTATGGTAACATAAGCTGGTACATATAATATGGTATTTCATTACCAAATGAAAGAGTTGCTGCTGAAAGAGATTACTGCAGAAAGAGTTCCTCTGAATTCTTCGTGTTACAAATTTGCTGGAATTCCTCTTCATGATTTTCAGGCTAACGAATTCAAGTTATAAGAATTATGTATGACTTGAGCCCTGTTTAATAATTGGGTTTCGTAGTCAAGTGGTGGTTCCCTGCCCTGGCGAAGGTGTCATATATTGCATCTTCGGTGATGAGGGAGTCCGTTTGATATTATTCCGTCTTTATTGGGAACGATACTGCATCAAAACAACAAGTTTAGAGTTCATGATGTGGTGACTTTGTGATATTCTAGATAAATAATTCCATTTTAATCTCACAGTAGGAAAACAACTGATTGAGATTTAATGTCATATTCAAGGAGCTGCACAATGTTAGTTATTTGTCAGTCTGATGGAAGAGCAGCAGAGCTTGCTTCCTTTGATTCTAGCCATGCTGTATTTTATGACTGACTTTTACTTGGTTTACTCATTCCAGATAAAATCTGTCATGATTATACATCAGAAAACATTTGATTATTCCATCCATGAGAAATAACTGTAGCCAGTGCTGAAGCAACAGATTGCTGCCTCTTGCAAGCTTTATGGAAGTGCGTTGTAATGGGGTCGAGTAGCGTGGATCGATAGTTCTCTCTAGTAATACAATCCGCTGTCAGAGAACTTCCAACAGCTTTACAGATGTAATGAACTCCCTGGGTTGATGATAAAAGTATAATGTAAGGAGGAAACTAAAACGACATCATGTATTAGATATAGCCCTAGGCAACATTTTATGACCATCTTTTCTTCAGCTGTATGTTTTTAATTATAAAGCCAGTATGCATCAAGCACTGTCTTGAAACTTTCTGCCAGTGAAATTTGTCTTGCTCTTCTCAAGTCAAGGATAAGGAGACTTCACGTAGGGAACTAAATGAGAATTTCGAGCTCTGCGTTCACACCACTTTGGTGGTAGTATTTCAACCTGTGAGATGGAGCAGAAGCCATTTTAACTTGTGCCTTCTCTGGGACCATTAAACTCTTTTGGAGGAACATCCTTTCTCTCTAGTCCCCTTCTGCCCCATCCACGATAAGATCTTAATTCCTGCAGATTTTTTGTAACTGAGGAAGTCGCAGAAAGAAACACAAATTTGTGGTTACGCAATCAGTGAGAACAAGTGTCAGAACTACTACTAGAATATTGTTTAGGAGTAAGGAGTCAGTAAAGTCTTACTTAGACTTTACCAGTTTGATGTGCTCAACACCAGAATAAAAGGTAGGGTTTATTTCTTTCTCACTGGGCAGTCAGAATGATAAAAGTTCAAGGCACTACTGGAGAATGTGATGGTAGGTTGGCACTTGTGGCCAGACCTGGGGCTACTTGAGACAAGGTGACCAGAAGAGCAGTGGACAAAGTAATCCCAGGAGCCGTAGAATCTTTCTGATTAAGATTCACATCTATCAGGAGACTAGATGGAGATGTGACCTTTCCTCAGCCAGCTTCACAAAGAACAGTAGGCCTCGAAAAGTGATTTGGTCCAGATGCTACAAAAACCAGAGTGTCTTATCTATGCATCCCAAGTAAGTTCCATCCCTGCCACTGCAGCTTAGTGACCAGGGGGACCTGTGGACAGACACAGTGGGGAGGGTTGCACAGCGGGTGACTGGCCCTCTACTCATCCATCAGACTAGCAGTGGCCATAAAAGAGGAAAGGAAGGTTGATGCCGGATACACAGCAGTGCCAGATATTTCTTCCTTGAACAGTCTAATTTTTGACCTATTTCAAAAGACCAAAGTGCCGCCTGCACTGAGTTATTAGAGCAACAGTGTTCATAAAAATGTTGACACTGCTCACTATTGTATAGGCTTGACTGGTAACCTTGGTGGAAAGAAGGCAAAATTTATGTAAACAATTTAGTTCTGTTAGAATTATTGAAAAAAGGAAATATCTCCAAAGCAATAAAAGCAAGAAATTATATTTATGAAAGTAACAAAATTCCCGGGGAAACGGTGCATTAAGTAAACCAGAACCACATTGTGTGTTTTGTTATGACACTTTTTACAGACCAGAAGCTATTAAACTAGACTGAATCACACTGGCCTAGTAAAGTGAAGTTCCAGTCAACACAGGGATAGCAAAAGACAATGAAACCAGCAAGTTACATCACAGCTGTGTACTTCAATACTCTAAGTGATAGCTGACAAATGGGCATAATGCCATCTCTTGGACACAACTTCAAACAGTAACTCTTTTTTTCCTTCTCTTTAACTCGTCTTTCATCCTCATTTGCTAGGTTAGTTTTTTTATCTGTCTTCTGTTTCTGTAGAAAATAGGAACAATTCAGACAGTTGGACAACATGGCCGTCTGCTCAGCTTAAGTAAGGAAGCTTACAACACATCTACCTTGTGCTTGCAGAATGCTTTGATCCATTAAGCATCAAAATATAAACTATACTTCTTACCGTACTTTTCCACAAGTATTAAAAAAATTATGTGTATATAACGTGATAGCAGTTGTGCAAAAGGAGAAAAGTTAGAAAAATCTAGTTATAATGACAAGACTCAAGTATCAGTCAGTAACATACCAATTAAACTACCACATATGACTCCATCTCATGAACTGCAGTTGTTTCCTGGTAAGAGCTTTCCAGAAGGCACAATTATTTAGGGCTATCTGAAGATTTCTGTGGATTAACTCTTCCTAGCCTTAATGAGCAAACAAAAGACGCACAGGCAGGAGACATGACTCTCAGGATTACACTTGCCTCAGTCAAGTAATCTATTGCCATGGTCCAGAGAGAAACTGTTCTTGAGCTTTTATCAAATTAAGCACAAGCTCCTGGAAGCATACATGTTTTCCCCTCAATGTTTAATCCTGTTTGTAAACCCCCTTTTAAAGTCTTAGTCTTGTGAGCTTCATAAAGCACATCAATAGTGGAATTGCTCTTTGTAGCTTTCAGAAATACATTTTTAACATATGATATCACCTTAATTTACACAGAGCAGATATGTTTAATTGTGATTGTCTCTACAAAACATCTTTTGTGTGATCACTCACAGAATTAAGAATCTTTTTCAGTTCTGAGGTGATTTTTAGTAGCCAAAACTTTTCTTCTCTAACTCTTTTACAGCAACCAAAGCTTACCTTTGATCTTGGTTCAGTTTCACTCTTTAACAGTGTATTCTGAAGGAAAACTTGGCAACAACTGTCACAACCTAATGAACAATGAATAATCAAATATAACACGGAGCTCTGTGAGTGTGGTCACTTGTTCCCAAGAAATGCCAACTCTTTTGCTATGCAGCATGTAGCAAATACAGTTTATACGGCTATCGTCCAATATGTAACTGCTGATCTGCAGCCTAAAATAAGACATAACTTTTATAGGTGACAAAAAGCAATAATACTTGGTTGAAGTATTCACAGATGAAAATACAACCTCCATGTACAAACAGCCTGTGCTTTGCTGATATCAGCATTTTGTAAGAGATACCCTGTGTGTTTCTTTTTGATGATTTTCTTCTCATAGCCCTAAGGGTGCCTATAGTGAAAATTAAGACAAAAGAGGGTTTTAGTGGCAAAGCAAAAATGCAATCTGCCCCACCTTTCCAGAGGAACAGTTTTGTCCCAATGCCCATGTCCAGTTATTCTAACAGAATACCTCAACCATGCAACTAAAAAGAGAATTATTTGGAGTTTACAAAAAATGCAAGAGAAAGAAAAAAACCTGGTATTAACAAAAATGCAGACATTTTTTAAGCAGCAGGCTTGGCTGGATTTCACAACACTGAACAGATTTGCTTAATTATATTTTATTAGTTGAATTGTGTATTCTTAGCATGAACGATAAACAAGATCTTTTTCTTCATTCTTTCTTTGGAAGCAGGGGCTCTCCTTGGAGCTTTCTCCAGACAAAGCCATATTAAATAACAGTTTATGAGAGTGAATTGGATACATTTTGTAATGATTGATGACATGACTGATACTGGTTGCCTATGGGATTTTTCCGCCTTTCAGCTTTACTACTGGGAGTTCCATGTGTAGTACTTCCACTACATAGACCTCAACAAAGCAGCTTTACAGAGCAACAGTGTTTAAAAGTCCCTTCTAACAAGAATGCTCGTAGTGTACTGGAATTAACTTTGCTAGAGCTGAGCCTTTGTGGAAACATCTGTTATGTAGTTTTGCAGTTTGATTTGTTTTGTTTTGAAAAAACAAGCTGCTGAAGAGCAGCTCTGCAGAGAGAGACCTGGGAGTCCTGATTGATAATAAGCTAAACATGAGCCAGCAATGTGCCCTTGTGGCCAAGAAGGCCAATGGCATCCTGGGATGCAGCAAGAAGAGTGTGGCCAGCATGTCAATGGAGGTTCTTCTCCCTCTCTACTCTGCCCTGGTGAGGCCTCATCTGGAGTCCTGTGTCCAGTTCTGGGCTCCTCAGCTCAAGAGGGACAGAGAACTTCTGGAGAGAGTCCAGCACAGGGCCACCAAGATGATCAGGGGACTGGAACATCTTCTTTATGAGGAAAGGCTGCAGGAACTGGGGCTGTTTAGTCTGGAGAAGAGGAGGCTGAGGGGAGATCTTATTAACATTTATAAATATCTAAAGGGTGGGTGTCAGGAGGTTGGGACATCCCTTTTTTCGATTGTATCTAGCAACAGGACGAGAGGTAATGGGATGAAGCTGAAACACAAAATGTTCCACTTAAATATAATAAAAAAACTATTTCACTGTTCAGGTGAGGGAGCCCTGGCACAGGCTGCCCAAAGGGATTGTGGAGTCTCTTTCCTTGGAGGTCTTCAAGACCCACCTGGACATGTTCCTATGCGACCTGATCTAGGTGGACCTGCTTCTGCGGGGGGGGTTGGACTAGATGATCTCTAAAGGTCCCTTCCAACCCCTACCATTCTTTGATATGTGTATATACAAATTTGTATAAACAAATCCTCTTGATCTTTGATGTGTCCCATATTCATATTTAATTATCAACCCTGAGTGGGGTGGAAGGTGCAATATTAAGCTAAAAAAGTGCTAAATTTCAAAATACTTCAGATAGTGCATACACCTGTCCTCGGCCCACTCTGTAACTTTTCTAGTTAAGACATTAAGTATGTCTGTGGCTAATGTTGAAGCTTAGTACCTTAGTACCTTTGTCTCAGTGCCTATCAAGTTTTTACTAATCACATTATACTCTGCTTCAGGGAAGAAATGTTTGTGGGGAGTAGCTGTTGCCTGCCGCAGTGCAGCAGAACAGAGTACACACAAAGCTCCAGTGTGATGGGGATGACCTTGGCTGGATGCTAGTTGTCCACCAAGCTGCTCTATCACTGCCCTCCTCTGCAGGACAAAGGAGAGAATACGATGGAAATAAACCTCATAGGTCAAGATAAAGACATTTTTTTAATAAAGCAAGAGCAAAGGTCACACAAACAAAAGATGTTATTCTCAACTTGCCATCAGCAGGCAATGTCCAGCCACTTCCTAGGAAGCAGGGCTTCAGAACCCATAGTGGTTGCTCTGGAAGATGAACATCATAAATAACAAATGCCTCCTTCTCTTCCTCCTCCTCCTCCCTGAAAATACATTTGCAGGAAACAGCATTGTGCTATTTGTCTGAGAATACAGACACAAAAGAAAGTAAACACTTATTTTTGTGAAGCATACTTTACAATTCAAAGCTTAAGGACTATCCTGTTTGTGTATCTTTTTGTCTTACAGGGTAATTATAATTAACGTGGGAGACCTCACTGGGTTGATTAGCTTTTTATCAGTGGGTCTCAAACAGTACCTAAAGGAGCTAAGAATCATTGTCCCTGTTTTGTGGGTGAGGAAAGAATCAAGAGTTGATGAAGAGACTAGAAAACTGGAAGAGTATGACAATGGCCAAAATAGAAACCAAGCTGAGGACCAGCCTCATATCCAGGAGGCTATTCTTCCTCAGTCCTTGGTTTCTAAAGAGGTTTTCTCCTGAAAATTAAGATTCGGGTTATATCATTTAGTTCTGTGTTTTTCACTGACATAGAGAGCTGCTCAGTGTGGGGTTTATATTTAATGCAGCACTTAGACATGTACTTAAACACTTTTTGGCTGTTTGGAGGGAGAGAGAACATACTTTGTCCTTTTTTTGTATGCTTAGTTAAACTTATCAATAAAAGAGTATGTCAACATGTCTTTAGTAGAGGTTACTCTAGCAGGTAGTGTTGCTGAATCCTGGGTGTGCACAGGAATGAATCATTCAAGACAACACTGGTTTTATACACTATTTCACAGTCTGTCCTCGGAATGGGGAGAGCTGACATGTTGTTTGAAAAGGTCACTTAAAACCTATAGGCACTTGGCAATTATTAATATTTATTACTCGTCTAAAGAAGTTTACGTGCAGATACTTACTCCTTAAAGTCTGTGAGCTGTGGCAGATAAAACTGATAAAGTTCCTATTCTTATCTGTTAGGAAGTTTTCACCCTTTCTCTTCCTTCTTAAGAATTTATTCTGCACATCTTTTCTGATTTTGCTGAATAATTCGGAAGTAAATGGAAATGATGATGATATTATTATTATTATTATTATTATTATTATTATTATTATTATTATTATTATTATTTGGAGCTACACAATTATACTATTCAGGTTAATGATGCCAGCAATTAAAAAGCACCTAGTTATTTGGAAACTGTCAGTTGGGACAAATTGGTCTTTAATGTCTCTACACATGGATTACTTTGATGGGAATGTAGGAAATTGGTAGGTCAGTGTAATATTTCTTGTTGCTTTTTCCTGTCAGGAGCCTTTCCCTGCTGTCCTTGAAAAGCATTGTAGGAAAGTATAAACCACATTATACCACCCCTTATCTTTCTTATGTGTATTAGTTACAAATATTCTCATTAACTCTCCGTCAATGAATTATGGACCAGCTATTTGTGGTACAGAATTACAAATTGTCTGGGACTGTTTGTGCTCAAGGGTTTCTGACTCTGAAATTTGCTTCCTTTTTACCAAACGGTTAGTTGTAAAACTTATCTGGATTTCTAGGGGATGAGTGGCTTTGTCTTGTATGCCTCCCAGGTAAAATTTTCCCTTTCTGTAAGATACTGCATTGCTTCCAATTTTTTTCTTAATGAAAAAATGGTTGCAAATACCAAGCCAGTTGCTCTGCTGTGCTTACGTGAAGCCACAAGTCCACATGCAGCCAGGAGGGAGGAATATCTATAAGCTCAAAATTTTGCAATCACTAGTTTTTATAAAGTCTGTGGTATTTAAAACCTAGGTGGGAACACCGGTGTTTTCTGCCATTTCAGGCTCTGTTTTGACTGTTCACTGGGCATCTGTCAGTGAGTGTATGTAGTGATACCTGCAGTGCGTTTCCGTAGAAGATCGTCAGGTTTATTCTGAGCAGTTAGATGTGACAACATTGACACTTAAAGGATTGCTTGTATTCCCTGTATGTAGTAAAGAGAACAGCTGGTTAATACTGATAATATATATTGAAACGAACACATGTGGATACACAAATACCTACAACTATCTAGGGAATAGTTGGCATAATTTCAGGATGCTACCCACGTGCCAGATAACAATTAAAGGTTGAAAATAAAAAGCTTTCATTTGTTTCCAGACTCAAAGTGATAAAACACAATGAAGTGTCAATGTCTTTATCTAGTAAACACTTCACCTTAGTATGGTATTCAGATTCTTGAAGTCAAAAACAACTTAGGAGAAAGCACTTAAAACTCCACTGCAAAATGTTAACTATAGCAGCAATAGGGGGTAGATACCATCCTACCCATTCTGCAGTGCAACTTCCAACAAAAAAAAATCATAGAACCATTCTGTGATTCCAGCAAAAAAAAAAAATCCACACCAAAACCCAAACCGTATGTTATGCTTGATTTTCAGTACAGGTGAAATACAGTGTTTAAGTGGGAATACAAATATAGTGGTTTTAGGATTAGAGGTGTGCAAATGGACTGCTAGTGAGCTTCAGTCACAGCCCATGCAAAGCACCTAATCACAAAGACCCATCTTAATTTACCTACTGGTAGTAAATGCACTACATGCTGGAACTGCTCCATTTCTATGTTCCTTTAAAGGTGTGAATATGTTTTATTGATTTGTCCTGCAAAGCAGAGAAGCTGGAATGGAACCAAGTACAGAAACATTTGGAGATGCTCATTTTTTTGTTGTTGTTGTTGTTACACTCTTGTTTTAGCTTCTCTGCCAACCTTCCCTTTCCCCTAAAAGGAACATAAAATCTCACCAAGGAGTCTTATACTCAAAATAGTTTCTTTTAATCAGTAAAACGGTGTTCGTCAGAGTTTTTACGTTTGTTGCTGTTTGCAACCAGCTCTCTAAAACAGCTCATGTCTGCATTTTAACAAGATACGAAAAAATCCTTCCACTATTAATAAGACACTCCAAAAATGGTTTCTTCCCTAAGGCTAGCAAGTGTAAACTGCTGAGTCATTTTTGTTTTCCTAAATAATTACATAGCCTAACATAATTATCCAACAAATATTGTTTATTTAGTCTTAATATTCAATTGCTCATGCGAAACAATTGTTCAGGTTTTTGCAAGAAATCGGTTTAGGAAAATAAATACAGTAATTAGAAATTAAAAGTCCTGTTGCTCAGTATAGTAACTACATTAGTTTTAAGCAATAAAGTGGAGATAAGCTTTGTTCTTTGATTACTATTATTACTATTTTTCTTATTATGTTTGTGCCCCATGCCTATTTCCTGCCTGGGGCAACACATTTGCAGAAGCTGTTCCTGAGACTATCTCCAGCCAGTTCTGTATATACACCATAGTGCATAGTTCATAAAGAACCAGGTGACTAATTACACGGGTAGAAAGAAAGGGTAAATGAGAAAACATTTAACTAACCACAGGAAACCTAATTACACTCAAAATTGAGTTATATTTTCTCCTAATTTCTGAAATATTTTTGGTATGGGAATTATTTCTGCATCACTAGCTGTAATTGTTTCTTAAGTATATATAAACATTTTCACAGTTGCAAATTTCAGCATTGGATGGAAGAATCATCTTGGGCAAAGGCTCAGTTGCAAAGCTATTAATTCTGGATGCTGTAGAGATGTAGCCTCTCAGCTCATACCCTGTCAGCACTTTTTTCAAGCACAAGTTTGAATTCAAGTATGTGCCTGGGGTTGGGATTTCCCAGCGCAATGGGTTCAGATATGAATTTTGCAGCTTTGGTGGAACTACAGTTTTTTAGGTTCAGGAAAAATAGTTATATAGTATCATGACTGTTACCACTACCAAATGAATATCTGTCAAGATCCCAGTGAAATTTCATTCATTTAACTAGAGTGATGTTTTTTATGAAGCAGAACTGAACTCGAGCTAGGTAGTTAAGCAGAGGACAACTCTAAAGAGCACCAGGCTTAATGTGGTGAGCCCAGGGGCAATTGTGTGTCACGAGTGCAGAAGGTTCCTTAGAGTTATCGATTGACATTTACTGGGGGTGGTCTTTCCTAAATGGCATCTGAGTTACTGCCCTCGAGACTGTGATGGTAAACTCTACTCAACAGTGTTGACCAAGCACATTATAAAGCACATGAGTAATGTCATGCTGACATTGGTGCTCAGGATATCTTGGCTTGGCATCTTGGTCAAGCCAATGTAGAAGGATCAACAAAAATAAAAGGGATTTATCTAGGATGTCTTAACTCACGTGTTAGCCCCATTTCCCCTAACAAGAGCAGCATCTGTTCTGCCTCAGCCAAAGCAAAACCGTAGTATTTGTTTTTTCAGGTAGTGAATATTGCATTACCTAGAGAAATCATTTCCTGGTGGGATGGTCAAGGAAGCACAGGCATCCTCGTCGCCTCAGCAGTGCCTGTGTGTGCAAGAAGGAATTACCTATCTAACTTTCAAAAAAATTAGGAAGATCTGCCAGCAAGTATTGCTGTTCTCTGTGCGCCCCTGACCACAGGCAGACCTTTCATGTTGCAGTCCAGGACGTTGTAGGCTGCTTGCTGACAAGAACCCTGAGGACAGCTGTGCTGCAAGGATATAGGGCACTAGCAGTTCCTGTTTGTGCAGGAGGCTGGACACTAGTCAGGCTGATCAAGAAATATATGGTACTGGCACACTTGAGGTGCTGCTTCAGTACATCCCTGCATCAGAGGCCAATCCTTGGCTTTCCATGCAGAAGATAAAGCTCATCCCAGGGAGCGCAAGAATCCATGTCAATGGAGAGCACACAAATTTGCATAACGCTGCACCCTGTGCAGGGTTTTACTTGGCTTTGATGAGGCTGCACCTCAAATATTGTGTTCAGTATTGGACACCTCTCTACAAGAAGGACACTGAGGAGCTGAAGGGGATCCAGAGGTGGGATACCAAGCTAGTGAAGGATTTGGAACTTGTCTTATATAAGGAAGGGCTGAGGGATCTGAGGCTATTTAGCCTGGAGAAAAGAAGGCTCAGGGGAGACCTTATCGCTCTCTACAACTACCTGACTGGAAGTTGTAGTGAGGTGGAGATTGGTCTGTTCCCCTTGGTAACAAACAACAGAACAAGAGGAAACGGCCTCAAGTTATGCCAGGGGAGGTTCAGGCTGGATATTAGGAGGAATTTCTTTAGTGAAAGGATTGGAGATGTTTAAGGGAGAGTTGGATGTTGCACTTAGGGAAATAGTCTGGTGGTTGATAAGGCCAGGACAAAGGCTGGACTCGATGATCTTAAAGGTCTCTTCCAGCTGAAACAGTTCTGTGATTTTATGGAAAAGGTAGATTGAGCTTTACATTTTTAGTCTGCTGCTTCTTTAACTGTTTTTTAATTCAGATTTGAGGAATCTTTCCATTAATTCTGAATCCCCTTGACATTGACTTGTTAAAATCTATGAAGAGTGTGTAACAGTAGACTGTTTTGTTCTGATAAAAGACAGAAAAAAATCACTTTCCACGTGTACCATTTGTATCAGTGGTTATTGAGGAGCTCAAATGCAGTTCAATATCTTTATTGAACTTGATGCCACTTTTACATTTCCTTGTTCTATCTGTTAAGCTTCTGGGGGAGCCAAATTCCTCCACTAAGGGGAGCGTGTGAAGTAGTTGCCAGTAATAAGACTTGAGCCAGAGGATGACAAGTGAGCTGAAGAAGCCCAGCAGCGACGCTTGTAAGAATAGTGTGTCACGGAGATCACTTTAAGGCCGTTATTGATCAGAGGAAGATGAATGTGTCCTTTAATTGTATTCTTTGGTGTATCGTTGATCTTCATAGAGCCCTACCAAGCTGCCTTCAGGTGCTTCACTAAGAGCAGCATACATCGTAGCCTGTGGCTGTGCGGTGATAAATTACACGGCAGCAAGTGCTACTGAGTGCTTCCCTCACCCTTCAGGCTTGTCCTGGTTTAAGCCCAGCTGGCAACAAAGTACCACACAGCTGCTGGCTCACTTCTTTCCTCCGCAGTGAGATGGGGAGGAGAAAGCTCAGGGGTCAAGACAAGGACAAGAAGGAATCACCCATCAATTATGGACATGGACAAAACTGACTGGGCTTGGGGAAAAAACAAGATCAGTTTAATCTGTTACCAACCAAAACCAGAGCAGAATGATGAGAAATTCAACCAGATCTTAAAAGCAGCTTCCCCCCACCCTTCAGGAGCTTCTTCCCAGGCTCAGCTTTGCTCCTGATTTCCCTATGTTCTCCCCCTCAGTGGCACAGGGGGGCAGGGAATGGAGGTTCCAGTCAAGTCATCACAGATGGTCTGCACTGCTTCTTCCTCCTCAGGGTCAGAGGACTCCTCACACTCTTCCCCTGCTACAGTGTGGGGGTCACTACCATGGAACAGTCCTCCACAGGCCCCTCTGATGTGAGTCACTTCTACAGGCTGCAGCTTCTCATGAACCACTCTAGCGTGGGTCTCTTCTGCAGCCCGCAGCCCTTCAGAAAAAGTCTGCTTCAGCACAGGCCTACCACAGAGTCATGGCCTTCGAGCACGGCTACCTGCTCTGCCATGCGGTTCTCCACAGGCTGCAAGCGGATCTCAGCTCTGCCATTGTCCTCCATGGGTGTCAGGGGGAGAGCTATTGTCTCACCACAGGATGCAAGGGGGTCTCTGCTCCAGCACACTTCCTCCTCTCTTCCCTCACTGACTTTGGGGTCCACATGGTTGTCTCTCTCTCATCCCTGTTATCTCACCTCCACTTCCCACTGCAGATTTTCCCTTCTTAAATAATCGCAGAGATGCCTGGGTGGCCAGACCGTGGCCAAAGGTAGATTCAGCTTGAAGCCAAGAGAGTTTCGAGCAGCTTCTTACAGGGGCCATTGCTACAGTCCTGCTACCTCCCCCTACTCTTCCCACTAAGACATGCTTCACCAAAAGCCTGCTTGCTGCACTGGCTCAACAGCAGGCTCCTGCTGAACTTCACTTGCGCACAGCTTCTCTTTGTAAATCTCTTGATAGGACTGGTAAGTCTGCTGTGGAAACTGAGTAAAGCTTCTGAAATTTATTTAGAGAGTAGTAGGAAAGCAGCTTGCCTCTTCTATATAATTAATTGCTTGGAAATTATATGTTGTGTTTATATTAGTTCTCCCATAGGCAAAGCATGCTGCAAAACAAACATTAGGACTGCAGCTGTATCGATCACCTGGATTGATCAGGCCTTATCTCCTATATCATGCTGACTGCTCCTTTCTAGATGAGAAGGTAGCAGGTCTATTTCTGAAGGCAATCCTGAGAAGAAGTATAAACCAGTATTAGATACAACACAAAATTTACCAAACAAATTATAAAAATCTATTTTAAATTTTAATGTACTTAAATAAAATCTGATTAAAGAATATTTTAACCTTTATGATCCATAACTATTTCCCAACAGTGCTTCCTTTTTATCAGGGGAAGTTTTGTGTCATATAGCACAGATAAGTAAACATTGTGCAGAATGGTTTCATGCTTAATCCAT
Source organism: Colius striatus (assembly GCF_028858725.1). Lineage (NCBI taxonomy): Eukaryota > Metazoa > Chordata > Aves > Coliiformes > Coliidae > Colius > Colius striatus. The sequence continues at coordinate 52,688,641 of NC_084759.1, forward strand.
TTTGCAGAATTAAAATAACGTGGTTGTATGCACTTCTTGTTAAGGTAGAGGGATAACTCACATGCTGCAATTTAATGCTTCTTTTTAAGCAGTAAAGATTCATGCCAACAGTTCAATAACCAATATGTTTTGTATTGTTTCTTGCCATGATGGAGAGTGAAGCTGTTCCTGAAAGTCCTTTAGTTGAATGCTGTGCATATGGAGAAAATTAACTATGCATGTATTCAGGAGGTACCCCTTTCTTTCCGTAATTTTTGCAGTCTTCATTCTAATACATCAACAAGCCACCATGAATTGCACAGATGCACTTACTTGTACATATTTTGCATTAATGTAGCTTTGAGACGTACTCTTTCACGAGAGAATGCATTTAGCTTGAGTACTTCAACAAAACTTTTCTTGCCTGTGAAAAGTAGTTAGGTGTGGGGCTCCCAGGAGTGTACTGTTGAGTTGTAGTTAAAGACTATAGTTGAGAAGACTGAAAAAGCCTTGGACAGTCTATATTCATACTCCAAGGTAACTTGCTTCATTGTTATTAATTATTTTGGGGTCTAAGTGAAATTATGGAAATTCTCAAAGAATTGTACACCTTTCCCTTTTTTAATTTAAAAATGTGATCTTGGATCTTAAGAAAAAAGCCTTAATTTTTAAAAAAACATTCAATTCATTTGGTTAATTGATTTTAAAATTAGAAACAAATATGGTTAATTAAAAATTTTTCTGAGCAAAGCAGCAATTCTGGTGTGATTAAGGTGTGATTTAAGTGTTTCAGCTCATCTTAAGGTGAGGAGTAATCTCCATTATGGCTTTTGGTGACTCATGGCAAACAATGCCTTTAATAAAATAAGGCATAATCATTCTTTATGGAATTGAAGACGTTACGCTTAATAACAGGAACTCGACACAGTCTGAGCCTGCATGGCTTATGATGAAATGGTACCTCCTCAGTGCTGCTCTGACACAGCAATAGCAAGACAGGCCCATAATACGGTGATACAGCCAAGGAGGTTTTGAAGGAGATTGCTTCAATCAGAGTGTGATTTCCCTGATGTTCCTTCAGTTGTCTTGGATGATGATAAGTTCTCTTCAGCATCCTCTGATGGCCTTGGTCATTGGTGGTATTGCAGGGTGATTTCCCAGCCTGTCCTGCCATCTTGCTGTGCAGCTTTTTTGGAAGGAGTTTGCTGCTGCTTGAGGATTTTCTCTAGTCACAGTTTCAGCCAAAACACATATGTATTGCATATTTTCCTTCAAATTTCTGCATTCCAGGGAACAGAGGTTTTCAGTGAAGATAAATGCAGTTGCATGAGAAAAGGCCCTTGGTATCTCAAGATCTAAAACAATGCCGGGAAAGTAGAGCTGTTCCTGCCCCCTCCACCTCTGCCCGCCCCCTAATATTTCCTGAGTATAAATGAAGACTGCTGCAGTCTGGACTCTCTTCTGAACTCATGTTTTTGTTCTACAAGGATTTTTTTCCCAAGAATGCCTCAACAATTCAGGCTGCAAATCCACAGAAACTAGTACATAAGATTTTCGTGGCGACATGTTTATTAATTGTACAACATCTCTCCAGTTAGACAAATTTGACATATCTGCATTATCAATCTAATCTAAAGCCTTTTGACATAACCAGACATACTGAGTGTCTCCCAGGTATTTAAAAGCAAAACTATTCTAGTTATTATAATTGTCTAGAAGTGATGAGTTCTCGTAATTACGAGTTTTTCTGTGCTTCTATCTGTAAATGGAATGTTGAGAAAAAGCTGTGCTGAATTTTTGCTGTTTGATGCGTGTTTTGTGACTGTTCTTATCTCTGACAAAATAAGTAAGTAGATAAATAAAATGTTCAGTCGTCCAAGTTTGGCTCTTAGATCAGGTTTGTCCCCTGCACTCATACGCTTCCCCCTGTTATGTGACAGTTTAATTATCCTAACAGGCAGTTGTGATTACAGAGCGCAAGGTGACTTGTCAGGTAACCAGGCATAATCCTGTGTGCATTAGAGGGAAATGCAAATCTTAAGTGTCAGTTCAGAAAGCTGAATCGTGCTACACGCCGAGTAGCTTGCTGAGGCAGAATATGTGCCTAAGTAGTGGTTTCATCATATCCTGGAACTTTTGCATCTTGTATCTTCTCCAAGCTGCCTAGTTTCACAGGAGGGAAAGGCAGAGCTCCTGACCTACAGAAGACCTGAATTGACCTGGCCGAGAGGGAGGCGAGAGGCTGGGTGGGCATTAGAGAGTTGTCTCCTAGTCCTCAGCAATACTTGGTGCTCTTGGCTTCTGCAGCTGCTTAAGGGTCCCAGGATCTTTCAGTAAGCCTACTGATTTAAGTAGAGTGGTGTCCTCCATGCAGCTTCAGAACATCAAGGAATTTTGAATCCTTGAGAGTGCTGCCTGTTTTCTTTAAGCTCATGTGGAAAGGAAATGTTTTCTACCAGTGATAGCCTTCAGCAAGAGAGCTGACAAAGAACAATCCTTAGTCCCAGCAAGACCCCCCGTGCCTGCTTTCTAGTCCAGCAAGTTCAGAAACAAGCAGAAGGCACAGGTTATACATTCAGCAATGGTTTGTGAGTTTTTTAGAAACACTGTAATTTCTGAAGTTAACAAACTACAAAGAGTTTTAGGGTAGAAGGTAAATGTTGGTTGATCACAGAGCCTGACAGGTCAGGACTAGTATCATTGGCATCTTTTTTGTTTTAGCAGCAAGACAAGCAGGAAATCTGTCCTCAACTCCTAAATATTGCAGTATTCTAACAAGGACTTAAGATATCATCTCCCAGCTTTGCAGAGTGTACAGAGCTGTTACTCCATCTCCATCATACGGTTTCTTTCAGTCACCGCAACCCAAAGTGGATGTTTTCCTGATGCTCCTCCTGGCAGGGTTCTCAGCAGGCTGCTCAGCCAGACTGGATGTGGGTGAACCCTGTGCCTGTGAGGATAATTCTGCACAGTGAGAGGTGGTGTCTTCTGGGGACAACTCAGTCTACATATCTGTCTTATGACTTGTTTGTGATTTGGAGGAGTACTGTGCTCGGTTCCTGTGGCTGTGGGAAATAGGATCTGTTTGCTTTGCTTTGCAGTGACTCGGTTGAGTGAAAATCTTTCCAAAATCTTGCCTGTACTTCTTTTAACAGCAACAGTCAGATTTTCTTTCTTCTTTTTTATTTTTGTTTTCCTTTGTTGATGTCTGCTCAAGACTGACTTTCACCTCTGTGGCAGATGGAGTGGTGGAAGCTGCATCTTTTGTAGCATACCTGTGGCAGACAGGAGAGCAAGAAGACTGGGCTTCACTCATTTATGAGTGTGTTTTTGGATACATTCACTGCTTATATGTGGGACCAGATTTTCCAAGGCATGCTGGGTCCTTTGGAAAAGGACCAAGTGCTTGCTCTTGGACTGGAAATGGCTCCCTCACGTGCCATGCTGGACTCCTGCAGCACCCAGCAGTGCCCAGGGTTGCAGGGTAATGCTATATCTGCAAAGCTTTATCTCCAGCTGGAAAGGGAGTTGATTTGACCGCACCAAAGCACTGCTAGGTTTTATGTACAGCACTGTTGTCTGCCTTTGTCTCTGTAAAGGCAACAAGCACAAGCTTGAACACAGGAAATTCCACTTGAACATGAAGAAAAACTGTGAGGATGATGAAGCCCTGGCACAGGTGGTCCAGGGAGGCTGTGGAGTCTCCTTCTCTGGAGGTTTTCAAAACCTGCCTGGACGTGTTCCTGTGTGACCTGATCTAGGTAGACCTGGTTCTGCAGGAGGGTTGGACTAGATGATCTCTAGAGGTCCCTTCCAACCCTTACCATTCTATGATTCTGTATGTAACTGAATGACCACTCAGCTTGGGTGACCCAAAGCAAGAGATTGAGGGTAGCCACCAAACTTCCCTCTGGTCAGAACCATTATCCACAAAGAGACCAAAATCCATTGAGGTGGTGACCAGGCCGAGTTCTTTGCATTGTCAGGCAATAGTTTTCTCTCATCTAAGTCTGTGGTTATTGGGTTTTATAGCGTAACAATATAGACAGGTCTTACCTGTCAATTTACACATTGAATGTACACACAAAAAGGGGCTTGAATTGAAACAAATGTTTTGGTTTTGGAAGTGTGGAGGGAATGGGATGACTGATCTGTTCTCCCCACATCTGTGGTGAACAAAAAGCTTGAAGCAAGGCGATAAAATAGCTTATGCCAGCTCTGCTGTCTTAGCCAGCAAAGCAGCTGGTTAGCCAAGCACCTAAGCTTTTCTTCTGGCATTATATAAAAACCTACTGCCATGCCTGAGAATTATTAACATCCAGTTGTGTGGCCTCTGCATACCTGCAATAAAAGGGGATGATATAAAAGCAGATAAATCACTTATCTTTGTGATTTTTATCAGAAAAGAAGTGCAAGCAGGTGTTCATGCCAACATATTCTGGTCTATGACCTTTAGTTGAAAGGATTTATTTTGCATTATTCCTTGCTTTAGAGCTTTAAAGACACAGTAATGAGGTACTCTCTGTGCATCCTCCTACTCAGAGAAGCTATATTGAGAAGTACAGCTGCAGCCAGCGGGGTGTTAATCACCACTTACCGACAGGCAGGACTAACACAGGCAATTGGAGTGTGTGGTAATTTTCTATAGGACGTCTGCTCTCACCATCCTGCCTTCCGTTAATGGGGTAACATTTGAAACGCTCAAGCATTAGCTATTTTACCATGGAGAATAGATTTATGTAAACAAACATTATTCTGGGGTGAAATTAGCTAAGGTATTAAACTGAGAAACGTGACTGTGAACACTGCCAATGACAGGAACACGGGAGAAATGTGTCAATCTTCAGGGAGATACGGGGTACCTCCCATAGCCCAGGATGGTGGGCTTGGTGAGCTGTGGGCTGCTAACCTTAACGAGAGATTTCCCCGCACTCCATCAAGTTGAGAAGGGATTTACTGTCTTGCTGCCTCTTGCTGCTGGACTCGACAGTAGGGAATTTCAAGTCTCTGGTGTTGTTTCAGACAACTGCGATTAGAGTGGTGATTATTCAAGATAATAATTAAATCCTTGTACCAGGATCCCACCCCAGTGCTGTCTCCTGCAAATTATGTCATCTTTTGTCTCTTCACAGTTTGCTCCCTTGTTCAGTTAATTATTTTTTTTTCCAAAAAAAGAGCTTCCATTAGGGATAACATTACAAGCACAAGGGACTGTATTATTTTGGATCTCTTATTACCTTTTCCAGTATTACTCAAAATTTAGATTGTCTTGAGTACCAGGGGACCAAGATGATGGATCAAAGTGACTAATCGCGGTAGGATAAGAGGTTATTACATCCTAAAGAATTATGAGTCTCATAAAATATTATTAAAAGTTAATGTGTTTGATTTTTCTCTTAAAATTATTCAAACAATTTTACTAGCACTGGGTAGCTGACAATTTGCAAGAGGGTCATCAGAAAATATTCAAAGGAAAATGTGAATGCATAGCTTTTGGATTGTTCCATTATGTGTTATTTTACATTTGTTACGACTTTAAAACTTAATTATCTCACAGGGTAGTGATTTGCCAGACACCAAAATATTAAAGTATAATGACTCATGATGGAATATATGCATCCAGATATTTACAGTGTTATTGCTTGCCTTTTAAAATATTTAGATCCAGAGCATGGATTGATACTAGTTCTTTGTTTTAATAGCTCTTTCAATAGGAAGAAAAATCCTCATTTAAAGATAAACAAAAAACTGGCTAAAGAGCTTTGACCCTCTCATGGTGATACTCTGATTTCTCTTGGCTTACCCTCATCTTACCCTTATCAGGAGCTAGGTGGTTACGTAGGTCAAAAATAACCTGACCCACAAATCTAAAGGGAACTTTGATGAGTGATTTTTCTTTCCTGATATTCTTTAGTATTTGCATTTGTACTGGGCGTTCTGTTTTTCACAGACCGCTCTTAATTGTTTTATGATCAAGTCTTTTGATTTGCAAATTGTAAGATAGAGAGAAATCACCAACTGACCTGTAGCATTTAGCAAGCTTTTTTTTTCCACGGTTTTGTCTTTAAAGGGCAGGGAGAAATAGGTTAGGCAAGTCACATTTTCTGTGTTTCAAACTTGACATGTGGCTGTATCAGATGTGATCGGTGCAAACACACAAAGGTGGAGCGGTGCCTGCCTCTTTGACTTCATGCCAGTCTATGAACAGTGCAAGGAAAACACACTGGGTATGAATATTCAGTATTCACTCATCTACCATCTCTTCTTTCGTCGAGGTATTATGAAGTCAAAGTGTCTTTTTTTGTCTGTAAGTAGTCGATGGTTTGGTTTTGGAAAGATCTGTTGATGGATTTGGAGTGACTGGAGACATAGGGAAGCTGGATGCGGCTTTTCTCTCGCCAGTGGGCTCCTTGCGTGACCCTAAGATTACTTAATCTCTCTCTCTAAAGGCAAAGATGATAATATATTCCTGATTGGATGGGATGACACATCCGTTCATTGGGTTTGAAAGGCTGAGATGGCTGGATGCATACAAATATCCAGATAGGTCTAGTGAGAAGATCAATTTTAGCAACATACTATGTACCAGCTGAAGTTGCTGTTGAGTTGGAGGTCTTGCATCCTCCCACAGAAAATTTCATCCATTTGCTCCTGTTTTAATCTCTTTCCCTTTCACCAGAACTAGGGCTCATGCTGTGATTGAAGTAATTAATGTCAATCATTCAGTGGACAGAGAGGATGGCATACACAGGGCCTGAGGGGAATTTCCATTGCAGAGACCTTCAGCAGCAACAGATTTCTCTCTGCTGGCTGAATGCTGATTCTTGGGAATAGGCAGGTAAAAGTAAATCCAGAGGACAGAGAGAAGACTACTTTTACAGCAGCTGAAGGATATGACAGTTTAAAGCAATAGCTTTTTGCTTTGTGTAACAGCCCTGCCATATTTGCAATGCTTATGGAGAAGGTACTGCTTTGGCTTGCCTCTCAGCCTGCAGGTTCTTGGCTCCCTGATACTTACAGTTTATAGTTTGATGTGGAATTGAATCTGAAAAATAAAACCTAAAAGCTGTTTTAGAGAGAGGGATGAATACCAGTGAAGAGAGTGGGATTTCCTCTGGCAGAGTAGTGTGTCTACCAGAAGAGAGCTGATCCACCTCTTCTAAACAAACCTGGTGTACAGATTTGTCTAGGGTTTATTTCTGATTCAGGAGACTCATTCTCATGGTGGCCAGCTTCACAAAACCGTTGTGTTGGACACGGGAGGTGGAGATGCTGCTCCAGACTGTGTTTGGATGTTTGCAGCCTTTAAAGGCTGTATAACCACTCCTGTGTCAGCTTAGCTATGCTTCCAAACCTGCTTTGTACCAAGCTCGGTACCGTTGGTTATGGGTCAGCCTCGCTGTCAGAGAAAGGATTCATAACTCGTGGTAGCACAGCAGCTTATCACAGGGGAGGGCTACACTCCACTGAGATAAATTACGGTGCCAGCAGGCAGGAACCCATGCCAGTGATTAAATCCATAGCCTGCTCTCACCATTATTCAGAAAAAAAAAAAGAAAAGATATTTACATGTGGAAACTTGACACAGAATTATAAAAGGAAATACAGGAAAAAAACGCCACATTTTTTAATTTATTTCATTCAGTTCCATATCCTCCTTTGAGGTATTTCTGAGGCACTATACGCTCTGCTGAGCAGCAGTGTTGTTTGGCAGGTGTCACCAGGTGGCACTGCTTTCAAAATGTCATTGTGTGCTAGGTATCACGGAGATTGGCATCTCTTTCCTGCTGACATTTTAATACACCTTTCTGATGAAGGCATCGCTGTGGGAGAGGCCGAAGAGTTTGCTTTCGGACTATGCCTTTGATTGAAGTTTCTCTCTGGGAACAGGTCATTGGGGTTTGGCTGAGTGTCCTGAAAGAAGGGATCACTTGTGTGTTATTTATGACAATCTCTGCTCTGGAATGAGTGTCTAAATGTAAATTACTCAATTTGCCTTCAGAGTATACCCACTCTGATTTCTCCTCCACTGAGAAACCAGTCTGCAGGGCGCTGACATCTGCTAGCATTCAGAAAAGAAGTAACACATGTTCCTAGAAGTTAAAAATGGAAGAGACATATTGCATTTTCTAATATTGTTTTCTCCTCTGCTAGTGCCAGTGTTTGTTCTCAGTGTTTAGGTCTGTTTATGCTTAATAGAACTCCAAATGACTTAAGTTAGTACAGTTGCCATCACTTCAGAGAAGAGAGTGCTTCCACCATCCAAGTATCTTTTCTTGTTTAACTTGCTGGGATTTTAAATCATTTCCTTACTGTTCAGCCATTTACTTTTCCGTAATTGATTTCTTTCCCTGCTTTGTTTGTATGCTTTAAATGATAAAGTTTTAAGCTGTGTCATTCTTAAAGGACTCTTTCCTACAACCATTGACAATAAGGAAAGTAATTCTTCCCCTCTGCTCAGCGCTGGTGAGACCACATCTGTCAAGACCACTTGACATACAGTGGTGTGTCAAGCTTTTGGCTCCCCAATATAAGACACAGGCAGACTGGACCAAGTTCAGTGAAGAGTCTCTAAGATAATTAAAGATCTGGAGTATTGGATGTATAAGGAGAAGCTGGGAGAGCTGAGAGACCGTTTGGCCTGTAGCAGAGAAGACTAAGAGGGAATCTTGCCAATGTGTACAGTGCCCAAAGAGGACAGAGCCAGGCTCTTTTCAGTCATGCCCAGTGACAGGACCAGAGGCAGTGGGCACAAACTGAAACGCAGGAAAGTCCCTGGGATCATCAGCAGACACTTTTTCACTTTGAGAGTAACCAGGCACTGACAGAAGTTACTCAAGAGATTGTGGAGTCTCCATCCTCAGAGATACTCAATACCCAACTGGACATGGTCCTGAGCAAACTGCTGTACTTGAGTTCCACTGTCTTCAGGGCTCAAGAAACAAGAGTTAATATGGCCCAACTTCATAGATTTGCTCCTGTCCTGTCAACATTTCACTGCCGTTCCCTCCAGCCTGTTAATATTTTTTCTTATCCCAAAATGTTGTCATTAATTCAGATATTAATATGCTTAAGTCGTCAAAGTCATACCATACAGTGGGATACTTCTGAGTGTGAGGTGACAAATTTCCCTTTTTCCCCCAAAGTATCCATGTAAAAAGCACTTCCCATATTATTCCATATTTCTGAGTCCCAAAGTGTTTCAATCCCTGTCGCAGAGTGGTTTGGCAGAGAATAAACCCCCTTGCATTCTAACTCTCCTCACCAAAGTGGGAGGTTAGGTGCGGCTAGGTTGAAATTCTGAATGATGGCCAATTTGCCACAACCAGTCCAGGCAGATTCACCTCCTGTGAACTGTCATGACTCTGGATTCACTGATAGGGGGCTGCATCTTCAGTCCAGTCGTGCTTATGAACTAGCACGGCCACACTCCAGGGTCTGGTCGCGTTCAGTGAGAAACTGTGGCGACTGTCTATTTAAACAGTGCAGTTTTATTCATGCAACAGATATTTAGGTTCTTATGGATTGTCAGTGATAGTGACTGTCTGCAGGGAAAAAAAAATGAAAAAGCACATGCAAAAACAGATATGTAAGTAATACAGTGCATGAAGTTACAAAGAAATACAGCCTGCCTACAAAAAGTTAAAGAGTAACTCTGTATAGAGATTTCTACCTTTCCTGCAGAAGCACTTAGTTTAAGCCTCAACCAAACTGTCCCAAGGTGGGAGGAAGAGAAGCTCAGTCCGTTGGCTGATGCTGGGAGTCAGAGGCCATCTGCAATGGAGCTTCCCTTTACTTGTTCGTGATGGTGTCTTCCCCAACACTCCCGTTTTCTTTAACCATTTCATACCTTTTTACCTTTAAGGTGGAATTTGAGTGACTTTAGTCATAAATACCTTTATTATGATTGGTGTAAAATCCTCTTGCCTCGCATTTAAAGGTAAAGCTTACAAACAATTCAGGGCACAGACTCTAGGAAGAATGGTGGCACCTTGGAGGCAGGTAGCCTTTGGGATGGAGGTGCGTTGTGGTATTAAAATGACATTATAATGAGCAAAGTTCACAGAAAGGACAGCATTTTGTCAAGATTCAACAGACTGTTGGCTCAGCGTACCAAAAGTGCTGCTTATCACAGTTTTAAAGGACCATCTCATTCCTGTGTATCATCACAGAATCTGACTGCAGAGCGTTCACCCTACTCCACACTGCATAGTATTTTGCAGGGAATTGCTGTGTTGTGGTTTCCTCACATACTAGCAGCAGCTGTATCAACCCTGTAAGCCTTCTTGATTTTTTTACCTTTCCATAATTGGTGAACAATGATTTTTAATGTACGTTTTGATTTCCAGGCCACTTAAGTAATTATGCCACAATCCCATAAAATACTTGTTTCAGATTTGTTTTCATGAGTTCCATACTTCTTTTTTTTTTACTAAATTCTCTGAGTATCGTCATATTGTTTTCTTGCAGTTAATTAGCATCTTCCAAACTTAATGTCATTGTCACAATTAATTACTGCACTTGGTAGCTTTTCTCTTCAAGCATTTAATCATCTTATATTACACTAGATAACATTGCATCCAATATCATTGATCAAAGTAGCACTGATTATAAATTCCTCCTTGTAGCATTTTCAGACTTGAAATTATTTCCCACCATCCCTCCCCCCATCATTTAATTCCCAGGCTGGATGGCCATGTCAACAGCTGAGAAATGTTAGGTTTTTCTTCATGGAATTATAGGACAAAATTAGATATTACAGCAGTTCATATACATTGATTGCACTCCTCTAATGCCTGCAATGTGGTGATTGAAAACCCTGCAAGTTCGTGCTGTTCAAGAAGTCAACACCTTCAACTGGAATCCAAATACATGTTTAAAAGCCTAATTTCCATCCACTATTTCTAAACCTCTTGATGTCTGAGCTTACAACTTATGAAGCTCTTGGCTTAGGCAACCCACCATTGCATTTGGGCTCCTCAGCTCAAGAGGGACAGGGAAGTGCTGGAGAGAGTCCAGCGCAGGGCCACCAAGATGATCAGGGGACTGGAACATCTTTCATACGAGGAAAGGCTGTGGGAACTGGGGCTGTTTAAAAGTCTATAAAGAAGACAAGACTGAGGGGAGATCTTATTAACATTTACAAATATCTAAAGGGTGGGTGTCAGGAGGTTGGGACATCCCTTTTTTTTTTGTAGTAGCTAGTAACAGGACAAGGGGTAACGGGATGAAGCTGGAACACAAAAAGTTCCACTTTAAGAAAAAACTATTTCCCTGTGAGGGTGAGGGAGCCCTGGCACAGGCTGCCCAGAGGGGTTGTGGAGTCTCCTTCCTTGGAGGTCAAGACCTGCCTGGACATGTTCCTATGCGACCTGATCTAGGTGGACCTGCTTCTGCAGGGGGGTTGGACTGCATGATCTCTAAAGGTCCCTTTTGACCCTACCATTCTATGATTCTATGATTCTCAATGAAATCCCTCAATGCTGTTGGTTCTTATCAGCAGGGACTAAATAACCCCATTCTTACCATGCACACACCAAATGGCATCATAATGTCCTCTGGCAAGTGACAGCAATGTCCTGGTCTTGGCAAAAGCTCTGCCATGAAAGAAGTTTGAGAAATGAATTGGACTGTCATTTCTTTGAATGATACAGCAATAAAGCAATGACTCAATGGATCACAGAGCAGTCACATGTACAGAACTGGAGAACTCAGCACAACAGTGAAACAGAACAAGTAGCTCTCAGCTGTTTCAATGCCAGAGAGGTAACTGTCATTCAAAAGTCAGAATTTTGTAAAAGAAATGATGCAACCAAGTGTTTTTTTCCACTAACCTAATGCACATTGTCAGAGGAAAACATCATTGCCAGATGGTCATCAAAGACAATGCCTGATGGTCACGTTGCTCACCAACTGCTGAAAAGAAAGGCGTATCTACAATGTGTAGGCAGTTAAGTACTCAGGGTGGTGACTGGATGTGATACAGCTTCATTGACAATAATGAGATCATGGTGATGATGGCTGTGGCAGGGAGTTGCAAGCAAAAGTGAATATAACTGTATAGAGCTCACCTGGAGCATACCTTCAGCTGAACTCATTCCATGTCTCACAGACAGCTGACTTAGGAGGCAATAAAGAATCTCTGGAGATACTCACCTTTCTCTGTGGACTGCAGGAGAATCCAAAATGCTTAACTGAAACTCAGTATTTAACATTGTCTGACAACAGGTGAAACATGTCTTACCCTAACAGTCCTGTGAAATGGGGTAGGTATCAGCGGGAGTGAAAAGACAGTATGTTAAACTGAAGGTACTGTGGATGTGTGTACACTAATCATTTTCATCATAATAGATTAAAAATGAAGAAGGTTAATATTTAAGAGATAGCTCAGAAGAAAATGTGTGTTTGAACCCCTGTAAGTTAACTGTTTTCTTTCTTAGATTTCTCTTTTCAAGTGTCAGATTCCCCAAGGAAGGTTTTATCCATGTAATTAAAATAGAATGTCTAAAAGGTAAGGAAGAGCAGACACAGCTGTTTGGAAACGGTGGAGATCTGTGCACTGGCGAAGTGTGCTCCCAAAGCTTCCAGAGCGAGGACATTTAAGCCAAAAACCATTTACAGACACCATTTTTTTCAGTGCTTCACAGCAAAATACATTCATGGCAATTCTGAGGTAATGACTGGAAAGAATGAGAGGAAATTTGGCCAACAGCGTCTATAGTTCAGGGCAATGATTATTTAGAAGAGATCTTAGAAATACCAGTATTTCAATTTACTGAAAGGTTCAAGGAAAAAAAAAGAGACAGAGATTCAGGAGTTTCAGACTTCAAAGATAATAAGAAATACAAGAAAGCAACGATTTTATAGAATTATTGGCTCAAAAGATTCTCCAAAGCTTCAACTATCTGAAAGATGATCTCTCTATTCTTTGAAAAAGAAGAAATCAAACATCAGATGTAATCTTGTATATAATCATTAATATGGTACCCCACAGAGTCATATGATTGTATTTGGGGAGTATTTCCATATTTTAAAGATAGAAAACATAATTTTATCTGAAAAATTAAACTGAAGGAGCCTTATCTTCTTTGAGACACACTGGTTTGCCCTCTCCTGTTTTACCCTTGCAACAGTGGTGCTGCTGCGTGGATTGGGAATGCAATGTCTCACAGTGTTGACCAAGCTTTTCAGCTCTGCATTTCAACCTGAGCTCTTGCAGATGTTTGGACAGAGGCAGGGGTCCCATAGCCTTTGTTTTTCTGTTCCTGGCAGCTGTGATGTCTCCATCTCACAGACTCTTGAGGTCTGAAGCAGTCAGGTTTCAAACACAAATGCATGCAAAACATCTCCAAAACTGAAGCAATATTGCAATAATTATTTGCTTACCCATATTTACATAATTTATTTGTGTTTTGACTGGATAATCCCTGTCAGAGAAAATAAAACTGTAAATACTTTAATTCAGAGCATGTACAGTCCACTTCTCCAGTTAATTTATTGTGCTCACAACTGTCTCTCTTCATAGTGAATTAGATAAAAACATTTTTAATGTCCACAAATAACTGAAGTCCTGATTTAGCAAGGCACTTAAAGCCTGACTTTATTCAGTGAAGTACACAGGCCCATCTTTACCTTTGTGTGAGGTAGTAATGACAAGAGAGCCAGCTGGTCCCTCGTACCGTCTCATCAAACTCCTATTTTTGTCTTCACATAACTTTGCTTGTGAAGTTGTGCTTATTAGTGAGTATAAAGTAGTAGGCTGCTTTTAAAACGAAATTTTTTATGCACCCTAGATGTACTTGTTTTTAAAGGATGTTAATGTTACATGTTGACTGACTGACAATATATTGTGTCCATATATCCTCTAGATTAAAAGAAAAATAAAGGTTTGTATTGCTTGTGGATGTATCGAATACTCCTTTTGTATTAGGTTTTTTTTTTCCCTATTAACTTTTTGGAGACAGTTCTTGCACTTGAGAATATATTTCTCAAGTGAACATAAATATGTGGACATAAATAAGCCATGCTGTGTGAATATCTTTCTTTTAATTGTCCATTACCTGTATATTAGTTATTCCTAGCATCTGCCACTAAGAGATGGCTCAGAAACACATTACTAACTTATTAATATCACTCATTTTCTTATTAAGATTTGTCTTGCCTGAAAGATGCAATGAAAAACAATAGACAGCCATTTCCAAACAAAAAGAGAGTGGATTGTTTAGTAATAGTGGTGTTTTCATACCAATAACTGTTTCATCATCCTGGGCCACGCACACTTGCAATCAGTACACACAGCAGGACTGTAAGGTAGATAAATTACTAAGTCATCAAGATGGTGATATTTTAAAGTATTATTGCACAAGTTCAGGTTTCCAGATAGATTTGGAAAGGGATGGCTTAATTTACAAAGTGTTGGTATTTAATGAAGTTAGTCTGAGGCCCCAAGCCATAAGGAGCGAGTACCAAGGCTGGGAGCGAAGTCTCATGCTCAAAACTTCCCCTGATTTCACCATCATAGAAAGCCTTAGTTGTGATTAGTGAGGTTTCTTAGGAGTCTCCAGTTTTGTTTCTGTGGATGTGCAGTACAGCTGCCTGCTTTGAGGGAGGTCTAAAAGTCCCCATGAATCCTTCTCGGAGAGCACAAGCAGGGAACACCTTGCTTCAGGAGAAGTGCAGCAGAGGTAACATATGCAGATGTAAGACAGTCCCACAGTGAATATTAGTCAAGGCTGCTTTTATCAAAAGCTGGTGGTGGGACGTAGAAAGTGAGAGATGCTGCTTCATTTTCTTCCTCTGCCTGTGGGTCTTAAGCTTGACTGTCCCATTGCCCATAAGCATGTTGCAGTTCTGTGCCTCCTGCCTCTTCAAGGAGGGAATTTGTCCCCAGTCTTTGTTTTGGTACTGTTTCCTTTCGACTCAAAAGAAATCATGATTCAGTGGGCAAAAGTGCAAGGATATGGCTATAATAAGAGTTGTAGGAAATACAAAGCAAAAAGACCTAAGTACAATGTATTGCAAGGATGATTATGATAGTAAAAGCAATGAGGAGATGTGACATTCTGTACCCTGAGCAGAGTCTGTGTGACATGCTGCAAATAAAACGCTGAACTATGGGCTTTTAGTTGGTGATAAAAAGAAATACTGAACAGACATCTCACTGAGCACTGCTTGTTCTGTGCACTGAGCAGAGCAGGGGTCCTGTGGAAAAACAATAATTTTCATTGCAAATAGATAGAATATCATCATGGCAAAGTAAAGCTGCACAAATATTATTATTTCTAGTGTTTTCTAGCTCTAAAGACAATATTTCACATTGTAATAGAGGCTTTCATATATTTATTTTCTCATGGAATTGGCACGGTATTGGTACAAAATATGTTGTACTCCTTTAAATTTTATGTGTGGTATTCAACATTGAAGAATTTCATTTTTAAGTTGTGTCATTTCCATTCTTCTCAGTCTTATAATTTTAGTACACTGGAGTGAGGAAATGTATATAACGTGGAAAGAATTGCAGAGGTTAGATCAGTGAGGACAGCCAGACAGGAAGCACACGTGAACACATAAAGCTGCTATAGACACCATATTGTATGCTCTAGCTAATTCGCGTTGCCCATGTTTGCTGTGGATCATACTGAATCACGGAATCTAAAGGGTTGGAAGGGACCTTGAGAGATCATCTAGTCCAATCCTCCTGCCAGAGCAGGCCAGCTGGAGTAGGTCACCCAGGAACTCATCCAGGTGGGTTTTGAATGTCTTCAGAGAAGGAGACTCCACAACCCATCTGGGCAGCCTGTTCCAGTGTTCCGTCACCCTCACAGTGAAAAAATTCGTCCTTGTATTTCTTTGGAACCTCTTATGTTCCAGCTTATACCCATTGCCCCTTGTCCTATCATTTGATATCATTGAGAAGAGCCTGGCTCCATCCTCCTGTCAACCACCCTTTACATATTTGTAAACATTAATGAGGTCACTCCTCAGCTCCCTCAGCCTTTCATCAGAAGGGAGATGCTCCACTGCCTGGCATTTGCCAGGCAATCTAACCACACATAGACCTTGTACTGGCCAGCAGTTGAGTTGTCAGGAAGGCCTGAGCCATTTTTCAACCTACTTGAAGACCTTCCTCGGTTGCCTACCCTTTGTTGTAGGCTCAAAGGCATGCTCCTTTCCTGTATGCTGAACCTGAGTGGCCACTTCCTGCATTCAGTGTGTTTTCATGGTTCATTTCTCTTTCAGAGCTGCCATACTGTTTGATGTTGCCTTCTACCAAACCCTGGTAATAATATATTTTCTGACAGCCTTTTCATAAATGAATGAAAAGTGTTCACTTTTTACAAGCAGTAGAGAAAGAACTGTACTCTGTGACACCCACATTGCAAGATCCATTTTTAAGAAAACAGAAAACAGGTTTCTTATTAAAGGTGAGAGAACGTTTTCTACAGCAAGCATGAGATCCAAATTCTTCTTTATGGTTATGACTAAAACTGTATAGGTGCTTTTTCTTTTGTTTTCTTTCATTAACACAACAGCATCTAAAATACTTCTCTTATCAATGTTAATTAAAAAAAAAAATATGGGGCTGTGATGAATATGTGGGTGGCTTGAATTAGCACAGGGATGTCTAAGCTGAGTCAGACCAAAGCTCCATATAGTCTAATACCTTGTCTTTATTTTCCATGAACTAGTCAAGTAGTGTCTTGAACTCCTTTTTGATATGACATTTTTCATCCATCTGTTTTTACAGAATGTGATTCTTCTAAAGCCTGTTCAGAAAGCCAAAGCTAAATCCAAGCTCAGGGTAGTTTTAACAGAACTGAGTCCTGTTGAGTACTGTAACATTACAACCATTACAGGATGTCCAACATTGGAAGATAGACTGAGGTTTTAAAAAATAATTTCTGGCTCTCAGATGTATTAAGAAAACTTGAACTGACAGTAGTGTACCTAACATACAGGAATCTAAATGGATCCTTCAAAGAATCATGTGTATTTGGGGTGCAAAAATGGTGTGAATCCAGTTTCAGTGAGGTAAACTTCAAAATGCTCCATTAGACAAAAGCCTCTATCCCAGTAGCTTCTAGAGGGAGAGGCATAAATGAGGACAGTGCTGTGAAAAGGGCTTGTGGGGAAGCAACCACATACCTACACTAAACATCTCTGGATGAGACCTGCCCCTCATGTGCCTTCACTTAGCCTGGCTTTGTGAGTTGGCTGCGCAGCCCCTGCTCTGACCCCAGTGAACAGCAGGTACAGCTCTGTGGCTGGCAAGGGGTTTGAGTGGAACTATCCCACTCCCACTCAGGTTTTCTCTGCAGGCAGCTCAATATGCAAAGGAATTTAGTGCAGACGCAAAAGGACTTTCCACTGTATCAGCCCAACAGTCCATCACACGTGGAAAGGCCCTGTTTCCTCTGCAGCTGCTTCAGGCATAAAGTTATGTTGCTTCTGTGAGGGAACACAAATAATGATGAGAGAAGAAAACAGAGGGGGGAAAAAGAAAATAAAAACAAAAAAGAAAGAAAGAAAAGAAAGTGGTGCCAAAGAATGAAAGAGAAGCTGGAAGAAAAAGAAAAATGCTTATGCAGTAAATGAGAAACACTGCAGTTTTCATAGCTGTAAAGAATCGCCATGTTGACTTCCCATCTTAAGCATAGAGATTGTGCTCAGGGCTCACCAGTGTAAGAATTTTATACCCAGATCCTTTGCTTCTAGGCTTTCAGCATGGATTTTTCCTTAAAATAACATATTTGGTTTTTTAGATTCAAGGTTCAGTCTGTGAGTTATATGTGTTTGTAGGTCATAGGTTTGTTCTCTAACGAGTTTGCTGGCCTTTTTACAGGAAGTGCAGGTGTGTTTTTGGGATCAAATAAGAGAATGGCATCTAAGAGTTAAAAACTCACAAAACCTGTGTATTCTTTCATTGCCACGTTTGCACAGCATTTGTTGGAAGTATTTCTTCCTGTTTTGTCAAGAATACTAAGACTGAAAGAAAAAGCAATTGGAGTGAAGTTATGATTGTCTTTATGAACTTAAGGAGAAGGGGAGTCTGTAGCATCCCTTCCTAGCAGCCCCTGTTCTTCCAACAAGGTGGGCTGGGGTTTCTGCCCAGGAAGGCTTTGATCTGAGAAGAGGTGCTGAACTAGGAGAGGAGAATTTCTAGCCTGTGAGCAAAATGTTTCCTGGGGACTCTGGGGAGAATGCAGCTGGGTGGCCACTGCCTGTGGGCCCCACAGTTGCATTCTGGTATGATGAATGAGGAGAGTTGCCTATGCCTGCTTACCCTGCTTACTGCAGTGGCCTAGCCATGCTGCCAGGCTTTTTCCTTTAATGCTCAGGGAATACTAATGTGACCCCTCAGCTGCACTTGTGAGGATTCCTGCTGCTTTCCCAAGTGTGATTTTTGCAATGATTAATCCCTGCCTGTGCTAATCATTGTTCCTAGCAGTAGGAGTAGGCCTAGTGGAAACAACATGGAAAATACTCTGAATGTCTCCAGTGAGTTATTTTTAGAGCTGTGGTTTGCATGAGAATGCTTAATGCTGGTGTCTCTATTAAGGCCATGGAGCAAATAAAAGTGTGACAAATAAAGGTCTGTGTGCGTGCAAACTTTCTTTTCATTCAGGCAGAGCTGTAGTTTAGCCTAAACATAGAGCAGCTGCTATCTCAAGATGAAGCACGGAGATAGAAGTGCTAAGCAGCACTTGGTGAGATTACTGGGATATATAGTTTTGTCATATATGAAAAATGATACAATTATAAACAAAAATTGTGCTGTAGAAGAAGCCTATTGAAAAAGAACATCAGCAAAACAAAAAAACAGATTAGTTTGCATCCTTTTCTTTTTTTGACCTGTTTTACTACTATATCTTCAGTAGCTTAGGAAGCTACAATGAGATTTCTTTTTTAAATTCTCAGGTATTAACTCATGTAACATTATGTAATAATATGTGTATCAAAAACAGGATCGACCCAGAGTGAGTGATCTACTCTGTTAAAGACAGGAACATGGAAATCTTGACAACTGTCATAATGTTCATGACAATATGACATTTTAACCTGAATTTTGCTCTCTTGTTTCCATCACTGCTGCATTGTATTGACAGTAACATTCTGTATGAAACAGCAATTTATAGAGTCTATAAAGGAATCTTAATGAGTGTTTCATATTAAAATCTTTGTGTTACTTAAGATATTTGCTCCTTGTGAAATATCTTTCACAACGCTGTTATCTTGCCATTTGTTTTAGAGCAAGATACGTTTGTGACCTGAAAGCACTCTGGTTCTTCAAAGGGAGGGGAAGAAATCCTCAATTTGCAAAGACCATTAGGTATTCGTAGACCTTAAGCTTGATTTCAGATGGGTTTTATTTCTGCTGCCTGAATTCACATTCAGTGTCTGCACAGATGTTCATTAATTTCCATGAGAGAGACATTAGAAAATAAAGTCCTGCCCACTGTTCCCCTGGCCTTTAGTTCAGAAAGATGCTGGATCACGTTGAGTCTCAATGTCAAACATCTCTGTGGGGGAAGACTGGAAATCCTGACCTATTTGCATATGTGAGGGAGTACAACAAAAGTTTGCTGCAGTAATGTGAGAGAAGAAGGTTGTTTTGTAATAATAAAATTTCAAAGATGATACCCACAGTTCGAAAAAAAGAAAGTAATTTCTTCCTTTCTTTTACAGTCAGAAGAGTGAGAACATCAACTCAAAAACTGTGGCTAGATTTTAATAAGGGCTGGATGGCTTCATGGTCCCTAACAACATTTATATATAAATGAGTTGAGATAATAAGGCTAATCAAATGTCATGCTTCAAGTAGTCAGCTCATGGCCTGAAGGGATTGGGAAGTTCTTTCCCTCCACTGTACAGATATGCTTCATTGATTAAGATTTGTCCATTCCAAAGGAGAGTCGTAGAGCCAAAGGCATCCCCAATGACTTGCTGCAGACAGTAATTCACGTGGAATCCCATCAGCACCTTGGATATTCTATTTTACCTGAATGCATAAGTTATTGCAGCCTGAACTCTGTCATTGACACCGGTTAAACGTGACCATATCATACGGCAGCATTGCTGAGCAATTGTGAAAACTTTTGTGCTGCAGATCAAGGTGCAGAGATTTACTTGAATGAGTTAGCAGACTGATGGGTTTGCGCTGCTTCAGCATGGCTGAATTCACGTAATCGCTTGCAAGTTTTCCTGAAAGGCAAAGAATCTCTCATTAAAGCTGGAGGTAAGAAGCCCAGGCTTCTTTATTTCATCTTACTTACTGCCTTCTTTCCCAGAGCATAGCATCCACAGTCAATAGCAGTACAGTGCAGTGCACAGCCTGGCATGTGCTACATAGCTTTGATTTGTTAAGATTTGAGATTGGAAGAAGGAGGTGGTCCGATTTGTGTGAGGTATTTCAAGGTCAAAGGGATGGTAAATAACAGAAACCTCGCAGAGCTACAATTGAGTTAGGAAGATGAGGACATGTAACACTCTCTCCATAAAACATTTAGAATATTAAAGTGAATAACAAGATTTATTTTCCATACCTACTGGCAGTTGAGAGGACAGTGCAAATAACTTTAATACCATTTGTACCTTACCTTTTGTGCCTAGAGGATGCATTCACACAGGGCTGAAATCACTAGCAACGGCTTACTTTGTGTTTACCCTGCAAATTACTATCAATGTAACAAGGCCAGCATGGATCTTAGAGACTGCTTCGCCATGGTAGTGTGAGCAGACGTGCGTGCCTGTGTGTGTAAAATGTCCCGGTTGGTCTCGTTATTGCAAGTAGTGAACTTGGAAAAGCTGTATCAAAGTTCTTTGTGTGCCTGCTATGTGGTGGAAATTGGGCATAAAACCTGATTCTGTTTCAAATTACAGGTTTTCTTGTATGAAGTTCTACCATGAAGTCAATTCTAGTTGGTAAAAACGTTTTTGTAAGATACCACAGTACCTGTAGACAAAAGCTTTATGAGATAGATTTTTGGAAAGAGAGTTAAGCTTTAGCTCAGATTTGGGGAAGATAAGAGGGCCCTCTTGTGGAAATTATATATATACATGGATATGTGTGTACACACATGTCTAAACTGATGTAGAAAGAAATCTGTCGGTGGAGGAGGAAGATGGCAATTTGGCTTATAGCTTTCAGTTGTATTATTCATAGCAAGCATTTCTGGGCTTGATTAGATGCTATCGAGCATTTTAGTAGAAACACAAAGTGCAGTGTAAAATGGGAAGTCAGCGATCTGTCAAGTATTCCATTGAAATACCCTGTCATCTCCTTGTTTAATGTCTTACAGGAAAAACACTACAGTTGCATCACAGCAACAGCAACGTTGGGAGCAACAAAGTTAGTAGCTGAGCAGTTTCCTTAGGTTTTGTGAATTGTTTCAATAAATGATTCCGAAAGGCTAATCTTACAATGTTTTCTTTAGTAGAATCACTTGAAATTATTTATTAGGCATATTACCATATTGTTTACCTTACAGGAGGCAAATCTCAAAAAAAAAATCGGACAAAACCTAGTTGTTTTAAAAACACATCATGTAGCACAAGAAAATAGTTGTGATGCCTGGATTTTTTGTTGATCATTGATAATTTACAGTCATTCTGCTTGATGTCAGAATTAATAAAGACTTGTTGCAAAGCCTAGAGAGAATAAATTGATATACTTTCATAGGGATTTCAATTACTGGGCTGTTTTGTTGTTAATTGCTTTATTAATTGACCAGAATTACTGTACTGATTCAAAATGAGCTGCAGCGAAAACTCCCTCAGAACTTCCATCTCAGCATCCCAGATCTGGAAGACAGCACCTGCAACTGAGCCATTAGTTGGAAATCAGAGGCAGCTCAGTTGGGAGGGAACCTTGGTACATACCACTTGCAGCACAAATCAGTTTTCTGTGAAGCCAGCTACAGAGGAACAACACTGGGGATGCCTGTGCTGGTTGTCTTACCTAGCCAGAGAACAAAATGGGATAGCAACAGCTCCTTTGGAAATGAGGAAGGGGATGGAAGGAAACATTGCGGTTGAATTTGTCATAAATATTTTTACTCTGTTTTAGACCTAACAAAATCTGACTGGAGAAGTACAAATGTGAGAAGATTTAGGGATCTGCCTGCATTTTATTTGTCTTTTCAAGAGCTCTTTGAAACTGACTTTTACCAATGAGGTGTATTCTTGCAGGCAGAAAGGACTCTTGTGATAACAGATCTCTTCTGTGTGAAAGTATGTAAGGTTTCAAAAGGCCTTATGATGTTTAAGTTACTGAATAGGCAGGAGTTCTGCAACCCCATCTCTTTGCTTCGGAGCTGGAAGAGCAATCAATCACCCAGGCAGTAACTAGCTCTAGGGAGACTCCTCCTGAAAGAGGAACTTGCTCTGACTTTGCTAGCAGCTGCTCAGAGACTGTCACTTGATAGTGAGAAAGGTTTTATGGCTTGTCCTGTGTGCATAAGGGATATTTTTTTAATCCTATTGGGCAAAACTGTGACTTGTGATTATAGGCATCAGACTTGATCACAAGGGTCCCTTCCCAACCTGTTTCTGTAATACTTGGAGGCTAGGTTGGGAGACAAGCTCAAATTGCAGGTTCCCTGTGCTGCATTCTCTCCAGGTTTGTTCTTCTCTTATCCCTTGCCTGTCATCACCTTTCTTTTCTCTGGCCAGTCTTTCTTTTCTGCTGCAGGTCATCCCCTTAGCTTGTCTCTCCTGTACTCATGAAGTCTTTCTGAGGAAGGTGGGTAGAGATTGTTCCCCAAGTTGGGGCTAGAGCCAGGTCTGGGAGGAGACAGGTATTTGCAGTAGTACAAATATATCCTCCTTTCATTTCCCCCGCTTTGCAGTGGCATAGAAAAGGCAGAGGTAGAAGAAACAACATTTTTGAGAAAAGATGTCAGATATGCCTGGTATTTTTGCAGCTGTTTTGAGATCCAGCACACACATGAACTGTGTACAACAGGGATGAGATAGAATGTGGGCAATGTGACCATTGGATTCTTCCTTCACCAGTCCTGGCCACAGAGGTTGTATTATTCTCTCTGGCACAATGATACGTGTAGTCTTGCTTAGAAAATCTTTAAAGAATCTTGTAAGACACTATGTGAATCTATTGCTTTTGAATAGCATTTCCTCCTGTGTGTGCTTGCACACTGTTTCTTAAAGGCACAAGGTTTTGTTATATATGTGCTTGATAAAAGAACCAAATTCTTACTATGTCATTTATTATTGCATAAGAACACTTAGAACAACAGAGTTAGATCAATTTAGGAAAAGAACAAAAGTCTCTGGAGGGAACTTTGTTAGGTTTGTATCTCATCAAGAAGTGATTCAGAATTTGTGTCAAAGTTGTTTGATGGAAAGTGGCAGATTTGTTTTTCCATCAAATCACCTAATCCAGACATTTCCATTTCAGACCTCTTTGCTCTCAAATAAATTGTCACTTCCCCATCTTAACCATTCTCTGCATTCTCATACGCAGCAAAGCTCGTACTGCCATTGTCAGCCTTTAGTCTGAGCTGTGTAAATACCCAGCATCTGTCTCTGATAAGAGAAGGGGAATTTACTTTTGGTAGAGTATTTGATAGAGTGATACCTGCAAAGTTATTATACAGGGCAGAAAACATCAAGCTGAGCATAGGAATTTTCTGGTGGGCAAGAAGCTGGTAAAAAAAAGGAGACGTGCTGAAAGAGGAACTTTCTCCTTTAAACGCAAGTTATTAATGAATTTCCTCAGGGCTGGTCTTAGCTCTGATCCTATTTCATGTTTTCATTAATGATGTTGGCACAAAAAGCTGAAGTATGTTAATGGAATTTGCTTAATGACCTTGAGGATTTCACTAGAAGAGGTGGAATTAAGTTTGGTAGTGCAAGATCATGTGTTTGAGGCTAGTAGAAACAGATTTCCTCTATCAACTGAGTGCTTCTCAGCTGAAATGTAGGGAGCAGAAAGACCTCTGTAACACAGTGAGTATGAGTTTCCAGAGTTACCCAGCCCCATTAAAAAAAGTCAATGCAATGGGTGAATGAATCAGAGCTTACATTGCCTATAGAGATAAGGAAGGCACCTGTGAGGCCTTGTGTGAAAGTTGCCCAGTTCTAGCCACGTAGAGTGACATGTGAAGTCCTGCAAGGTCAAAAACTCAGGGTGGATCTCTGGGTGGAGCGATCTAAGCATGACCAAAGGGGTCTGGAGGACTGCAGCACGGTCACTTCTGGCTTGTGTTATCAGAAAAGACAATAACAACTAGTTAAGCTTTGTCAAATGAAAGCCAATGTGATTCCGCTCTGATCTCCAACTTAAATGCCATTTCTTCTTCTCCGATGTGACATTTATAAATCCTCTTGATGTATTTGCAGTGTTAACCCAAGAACAGCTGGATATAAGTAGACAGGTTTATTCTGGGAACGAGACTCGTGATTCTAACAATATGAATTCACAAGCTTATTCCAATGGGAGCAGTGGCATGAAAAGGATACTTCAAAAGGGGCTGGGATGTTTTATGAAGGGGGTAATAGAGTGCTGTTAGCTGTGCTGGCAGGGAAGGACACTCTCATGGCTCTGGGAGCCTCCTTTTGCTATAGAAATCCTCAGACAACATTTTCTGGGTAACTGAGCATCCTTAGCTTCTGCTTCTGTGTATTTTCTTCACTGCCAATGAGGCTGAGTTTCTCTACACATGTAAGTATAGACTTAGATTCCTAACTTTATGCTCTTTGTTTGAAAATTTATACCTAAATCCTAATGGTATCACACAGGAAAACCACATATATTAGCCCCTAAGTCTCACACATTTATATGCTATTCATGTGCACTTTCTAAAACACTGGGATTAAAACCATGGGTAGCTACATAATTTCATTAGCCTAGTTTGCTGTTCAAGATCCAGACTGGTACCTGTGAACAGAATTAATTTCTTTAGGGATGTGTAGTTGCTGCATGAACCTCTCCAATTTTTAGGGTCTCCATATTGAACAAAACATCATTGAAATAAATATTCATGAAGTTTACTCAATAATTCAGGGTGTGCTGATTAGGAATGTTATAACCATAGTTAAAATCATATACAAATATAAAACAACAGTCCTGTAAAAGGCAAAGTACATTCTCTGTACTCTGCCTAGAGTAGCCAGGAAAGAACAAGGCAAAACAGGTAGTTGGCGAGATGTTTCTGGTTTGATTTGTTTTCTGACAGGACTGTACATTTGGTGACAGAAGACTATGCACTGTCACACAGAATCCCTGAGGAGGAGTAGGGCCTCAGGATGTCTTTAGTCCAACTGCCTGCTCAGAGCAGGGTCGCCACTGAGCACTGATGGGGTTGTGTCTGTCCAGTTCAGTCTTCAAAACCTCTGATGATGGCACAGTTTCTTTGAGTAAACCTTTCCCAGTGCTTAATTATTCTCATAGTGAAGATTGTTTCCCATGTGTCCTGCTATTTTTCAATTTATGACCACTGTCTTTCATTCTCCCACCATGCATGTCAGTGAAGAGCCTGGCTTCATCTTCTCCTTTTAGGTACTGGAAGGCTGCTGTTTGGTCGCCATCTAACATCTCAGATACATCTTTGAAGTACTTTGTTAAAACCTGCATCTTCACAAATGTATATTCCCCTGTGTCAAAAATCCCCCAAGGGGTGCAGGGGCACAGCTTGAATTCTCACCATGGGTTGCCAAGGGCTCTCCAGTCTGGCACTCCTCCTTCCTTTGTCCTTCTCTTGACTGTGGGGTCTGCCTGGTAACCTCCATCTTGTACCACTCCTCCACTTCCCCTTCCTGCTGCAGATTTCCCTTCTTAAACAGTCATGACAGAAGTGCCAGACTGGCCCAGCCAGGTCGGAGATGGGTCCACTTCAGAGCCAGGAGATGTTTCTAGAATTGCTTACAGGGACAGTGCTGCAGCCCCCTACCCCTGTTAGCCAGCAAAAAGCAGCTCCTTACAAACACATGACAGTTGGGCAGGTTATCTGTAAATTAAGCAAAACATAGATGCAGTGAGATTGCACTGTAACTGTTACTGCCTACAAGAACCTGGGCTTCAGGGTAAAACTGCAAAGCATAAGGCTTTTTGTTCATAATGCAGCTCATTCTCAACCCTTTGCATTGACACAAGCTCTATTGTTAGAGGCAGCATGCTGCCAGGCTGGCTTTTGCTGAGTAGTTCAGACTTTTGCTTGGGAGCACACTCACTTTCAGGATTAAAGTTACTAACTTCTCATCTCAACTTGGATCGTAAACTTGGCCAGGGCTTTTATTTTCCATGCTACTACAAAGAACGAGAATGTGGATGGTTTTATCATGCATCTGGGTTTTTTAGTCATTTGAGTTTTTCTTTCTGTCTGTTTTCCAAAATATTCTCCAGTGACTCTTTTTCCCCACCTCAAATATTCCTCTGTCTCTGCATCAGCTGCTATGCATGCACTGTTCTCTTTTTAGGAAGCTCATCACTCTCTGCATGTAAGGTCCTGCTTCACATTTTGAAAGAAGAGGGAATAGGTTGGTTTTTGTCCTCTCTGAGCCTCCAAGAGTGCTGTGTGAGCTCTCCTTGTGCTGGCTGCTCCACGGGAGAGCAGGAGCAATAGAGAAGATGCCATTCATCCTTCTTCCCCAGGAGGCCCCACAGGATTTTTTTGTTCTTGATGTGTGGTGATCCTTCCTATATTTAGTAAATCTCCCTCAACCAGGATGTCTGTTCAGTGGTGATAGAAGTGGCTAAAATGCCCTGGTTTGGGATCACCTTCGCTAACATCAGTCTGCTCCCCTGAAATTCATTCCTAAACCAGAGAAATACTGTTGAAGGATTAATGTAAAATTAGAGCATTTATATTAAGTTACCTCATAATGTGAAAGAAGTTCGTGTTCTTAGGTTATAACTAGAAGCTTGGTTTAGCTGTTCCTGTCATTAAAGATTTTCTTTGCTGAATGCTAATGAAGAGATTGGATTTCATGTGAGGGCCTTCTGAATTCCCAAGTGTTTTTTAATTCTGGTGTAAACAGTAGTGTGCAGACAACACTTCACACCAGTGCTTGTTTGGGCCTTTTTGTGGATGGTCACACCCCTGCCTTCACCATCACGATGCTAATTAGCATCTGTCCAAAACATCAACTGTCCCACGGTGACTTTGATAACCTATTCCTTTCAGTAGATTATGCTCAAAAGGAGATTGTCTAATCTGAGGAAGGTGCTTGAAGTTGCCTTTCAGGAGGAGCTAACACTATAACTGGTGGGGCTGAGTTTGTTTTAAATGTGGTCTAAACTGGTCATATATGTCTGTTTATATAGACAGTTACAAGATACACACTGTGCATTCACTGTGGTTTTTCCTTCATTGACAACTGCTACTTATAGCCAGATTCCAATGTAAATTTTTAAACACACACACACACACATCTAGATTTAGAATGTCTAATCTGTGTGGTTTTTAACTAATTTGGAATGTTTTGGGTAAAACATCTTCTCCCTGATGTGCCAGCGCATTCTGCTGGGCTAGCCTTTAAGCTCTGAAGCTGTCTGTGACACCAATTTGAGTAATCACTGATGGGGCTCTGCTGAAATTAAGCCAGTAAGTCTGTGATGAGTCTGCTTTGTCAAACAGGGTAACAGAAGTTACTATTTAATTCTTTGCTGAGTATTTTTCACAGTGGGTAGCTGTGGATTTTAAAGTCGCTATGTGAGCACAGGCATGGGAAATGCAAGGGGGTCATTCACATCGACAAGAGCAAGTGCACATCTATATTCAGAGTGGCTCAGACTTGTTCAGTACATAGCTGACTTGATGTTCTTTTACTGAACAGTGGAGAGAGTCCGGAGGCCATCCCCAGTTTCATGTTTTTATGAACTGCCTCTTGCCTTTATTATGCACTGACTCCTCAGCCATTCTTAGTGTGATTGAACACTGTATTAGGCACTGAGAGCTCTGAAATACTGCTGTATTTGATCCAAAAATGTCAACATTTGAAAACAATTTCCTAAGATAATTTTATACATTTCCCACTGAGGCAAATGTGCATGACCTATGCATTTTTTATTTAAATCCTTGTTCTAGAGCTGTGACATCCCTCAGTCCTCTGTGTAGTATTGTAACAGTGTCATCTGACAGTGCCCAGGATCAGATATAAGAAATCTTAAGGTCTTCCAGCCTCAGATTGGTTAATAGGGTGATGCAGAGTCATGAACAGAAGGTTAAACAGACGGTTGTAAATTGTGAATGTTGCAGAGATGGCTGCACCCGTAATTATTAGTACCTCAGAAAATAAATGTGTGTCAGGCTGCTGCTAAAGGTTCTCTGCCAAATGAAGAAGGCATTCAGCTGATAACACAAGGCAACACTCTGAAAGATGCACAAGCCAGAAGCAAATTAATCAGGATAGTGAAAACAGATGCAGAAGTCAGGTGGTCACAAGGAGGGAGCAGGAACAGAGTGGTAAAAGTTTCTTGCCCAGTCTGCATAAGGGAAACTGCAGATGTTATACAAAGATGCACTGATCTCATTTACCTGCATTTGCCTCATACTCCTGTTTATTGCACGTCAAACACATTTACATATCCAGAGATAAAGTGGAAATGATTAATGCAAAAGAGGTGTTTTTGTTAATCATTGTTGCCCTGCTTCATGCCTGACTGGGTGATGTGGTTTAACCCCAGCCTGCAACTAAGCACCACGCAGCCACTCACTCACTTCCTCTCCTTCCCCTTCAGATCAGTGTATGCCAATGGGTAAAAAAATCAGGGAAAGGAGGTGAGAGGCCTGCATGGATGAGCAAGGAAGTACCCTCATGATGGGAAACACAGAGAAGGTGGAGCTACCAAATGCCACCTTTGCTTCAGTCTTTACTGCTAATGCTGACTCTCAGGAAGCTGAGTACCTGGAAGATAGAAAGTCTGGAGAAAGGAACACCAGCCTTTGACTGATGACAGTTGGGTTAGGAATCTACTAGGCAAGCTGGACACCCCAAAATTCATGAGTCCTGATGGGATGCACCCATGAGTGCTGACAGAGCTGGCTGATGTTATTGCTAAGCCACTCTCCATCATTTTTGAATGATCATACAGCACAGGTGAGCTGCCTGAGGACTGGAGGAAGGACAATGTCATTTCAGCCTTCACAAAGGGCAAGAAGGAGGATTTGAGAATCTGCAGGCCAGTCAGCCTCACTTCGATCCCTGGAAAAGTGATGAAACAGCTCATCCTGGTGTCATTTGTAAACACATGAAGGAAAGGTTTATCAGAGGGAGACTGCATGGATTGATCAAGGGGAAATACTGCTCGACCAACCTGATGGCCTTCTATGATGGCACGACTGTCTGGCTAGATGAGGGGAGAGCAGCGGATGTCATCTACCTTGACTTCTGCAAGGCTTTTGACACTGTCTCTCATAACATCCTCATCAGAAAGCTCAGGCAGTGTGGCTTGGAGGAGTTGACAGTGAAGTAGATCAAGAACAGGCTGAATGACAGAGTTCAGCAGGTGGTGATTTAGTGGTGCAGAGCTGAGTTTGAGGCCTTTGGCTGGTGAGGATCCACAGGGGTCAGTTCTTATCCAACATCTTCATCAACGCTGCTGATGACACCCAACTGGGAGGACTGTCTGATTCCCCAGAAGGCTGTGCTGCTATTCAGTGGGATCCCGACTGGCTTGAGAGTTGGGCAGAGAGGAACCTCATGAGGTTCAACAAGGACAAGTGCAGAGTCCTGCATCTGGGAAGGAACAACCCCATGCACCAGTACAGGCTGGGGATTCATCTGCTGGAAAGCAGCTCTGCAGAGAGAGACCTGGGAATCCTGGTTGATAATAAACTGAACACGAGCCGGCAATGTGCCCTCATGGCCAAGAAGGCCAACAGCATCCTGGGGTGCATTAAGAATAATGTGGCCAGCAGGTCGAGGAAGGTTCTGTTCCTCCTCTACTCTGCCCTGGTGAGGCCTCATCTGGAGTCCTGTGTCCATTTCTGGGCTCCTCAGCTCAAGAGGGACAGGGAACTTCTGGAGAGAGTCCAGCGCAGGGCCACCAAGATGATTAGGAGACTGGAATATGTCTCTGATGAGGAAATGCTGAGAGACCCAGGGCTGTTTAGCCTGGAGAAGACTGAGAGAGGACCTTAGCAACACTTATAAATACCTAAACACAGGTGTTGAGAGGATGAGGTGAGTGTCTTTTCTGTAGTGCCCAGTGACAGGACAAGGGGTTAATGGGCACAACCTGGAACACAGAAAGTTCCACTTAAACATGAGGAGAAACTTCTTTGCTGTGTGAGTGAGGGAGCCCTGGCACAGGCTGCCCAGGGAGGGTGTGGAGGCTCCTTCTCTGGAGGTTTTCAAAACCTTCCTGGATGCGTTCCTGTGTGACCTGATCTATATGGACCTGCTTTAGCAGAGAGTTAGACTAGATGATCTCCAGAGGTCCCTTCAAGCCCTACCATTCTGTGATTCTGTGATCCTTGAGTGTAAGTAAGTGAAGTGTATCAAAACAGCTGAAGTGCAATTTTGTTGTGTGTGAGCAGCAGCCAGAAAACACAAGCTCCAAATGATTTTGGAAATATCATCCTTCAGAGTGTCTTCTGATGCTAATACAAATCATGGTTTCCAATACAATTGATAATGAAAACACATGCACAGCACTTCCTAGTTTATATCCTTTGACCTGTAAGCCTTCTGCTGTGAAATAGTTCTTGAAACAGCTGTTTCTATTACATAGAGGTTCAAGAACAGCTCTGCAGCAGAACATAGTCCCTAATTTGGCCTCGTAACTTTATTCCAGAAAATATCAGTAGACTAAGAACTCAGAATAAATAAAGACAAAGCATTCAGACCTGTTTCCTTTTGCTTTGTCTGCGATGGGGGACATATCTGCATTTTTTGGAATATGTAGGGGAACATCTGTTTTTATGACAAACCTGAAGTTTGTGGAGAAGTTATGAGAAATCTTTAGTGTCAGAAAATGATTGATAACTGCAAAATAAATTGAATTGTCCTGGAGATTATTGCCAGTTTTGAGATTTTTCATTTAGCCAGAGTTAGCTCTTGCATGAGATTACCCTCACAAGGTGTTCACAGAGTAACTTGTGTAACTGCTTGCTTGTTTCATCCTTCTCTGGGCTCAAGAAAGAATATTGAGATCAGAGTTTTCTTAAGAAATCTTAGATGTCATGATTTATTAATGTATTGTTTGCAGTCAGATGAGATGTGAACTTATGAACCTATTTTTGTACCAGATTGTGTTAATTTTTGTCATAAGTCTTCTGCCGGTTATTCTAGCTGACAGAAACCATAAGTATTTTGGGTTTGCTTTGTCTTTATGATACCATCCTGTAATGCAGGTGAGTTGTTATTGAATAAAACATTTCTCAGTAAAAGTTCTCAATCTGTGAAAGCCTGCTTGAAGCATCCTCAATTGCAGTCCATTTCAGATTGCCATAAATAGATGTACCTACTGAATTCAATAGCTAAAAGATGAACTGACAACATGAGTTCTGCAGTTATTTGCTCTATTTCAGATCAATATTTCGTGGTGTCTCTTTTATATTCTTGACAGGTGAGGTTGGATAATGATAATCTTTATATCAACAAATGCTTTTTTACTAGGTGATTATAACTAATTTCAATCAAGCACTTGTCTAAAATTAAGTCATACAAATGGATTTTGGATCTCTCATTATCTTCACTCCAACCCGTTTAATAATAGTATTCTTAAGTAAGTGGCTCATGCCAGTCTTTCACATGGTGTTATTTTTAGCACTTGCAGCATCCACATGAAATTGCTTGTGCTTTTCTTATGCTTGGACCAAGTGCTATATGGATTATCATCCTGTGTATCTTGTGAGGCATACACATCTTAGTCCAGGAGTGGCAAGATTGTGTAAATCCATTTTCTCACTGTTTCTGATGTTACTGAGGGTTAGCATTTAAAACCAGAGGAGAGCACAGTCCGGTTAATTGGCTTCTACATAAAGTAACTGACGCTGAATAGTTGACAGGTCAAAGTAATTCCGCTTCTCTGATAGTTGTTTATTTCCTTTCATCTCTGTGTCTTTCTCCCAATTTACCTTGTGTTTTTTTCACAGTATTTATGGAGCTTTAAGCTTTCCGTTGTCTTAGAAGTAGTTGCATAAAGTGTCTATGTTACTGGGAAAATTGAAGGGAGTGACGGTGGTGGCTAACAGTCATTTTATTGGAAAAATGGAAAAGTGAAATCCACTGAATGTTAAAACTATGTTTAATGATATGTTTCAGGAACTTCTACTACATCACAATGCTGAGGGATCCGGTGTCACGATACCTGAGTGAATGGAAGCACGTCCAGAGGGGTGCAACGTGGAAAACTTCGCTTCATATGTGCGATGGAAGAAGCCCAACGCCAGACGAGCTGCCTACCTGTTACGAAGGAGATGACTGGTCTGGAGTCAGTTTACAGGAATTCATGGATTGTAGCTACAACTTGGCCAACAACCGCCAGGTACGCATGCTGGCAGACCTCAGCCTGGTGGGATGCTACAACTTGACTTTTATGAATGAGAGTGAAAGGAATATGATTCTTCTGCAAAGCGCCAAGAACAATCTGAAAAACATGGCCTTCTTCGGGCTCACAGAGTTTCAGAGGAAAACACAGTATCTCTTTGAGAGGACATTCAACCTGAAATTCATTTCCCCATTCACCCAGTTCAACGTCACGCGGGCCTCCAACGTGGACATTGGTGAGGATGTGCGGCAACGGATAGAAGAGCTGAATTTCTTGGACGTACAGCTGTACGAATACGCAAAGGACCTGTTCCTGCAGCGCTTCCAGTACACCAAGCAAGAGGAGCATCAGAAGAACCGGCTAAAGAGGCGAGAGGAGCGGCGGCTGCTGCGGGAGCAGAGAGCCCACCAGTGGCCAAGGGAAGACGCAACAGAAGCAGCCGTTACTGAAGATTATAATAGTCAGGTCGCAAGGTGGTGACACTCCTCCGTCTTGACTAACCGATGAGAAGATCAGAGTTTGTGCAACTTGCCTACCTGGGAGGCAGCCAAGGAAGGTCTGCTGCTTTTGGAAGTGAGACTACATCTGACAGCTACTCCTCTTTGTCTCATTTTTTCTTGGTTGCTACCAATAAGGAGAATGTATTTTTCTTTTTTCTCAACAGACATTGATTAGTGTTATTAAATGGCAGTAGAGTAGATTCCTGTCCAAAAAGACTTCCTTCAAAGCCCTAAGCTATAAGGATGGGTTGAAGAAAGAACTATATCTTTTGCATTAACAGGTATACCCTGTACAATCTGAGCTACCAAAACTTGTGCAGATGTGAATGAAAAAATGGGGAATAATACCTGGTTTCGTTCTGCTGTGACATGAGAGCTGGTTTATTTCCTACTGTCTTTTGCAGCTGTAATGCTTAGCTTTCACGTGAATGACATGGAGGAACGAGTATTGCCTTTCAGACTTCTACATGCTGTGTTTTGATTAACGGAAGAATTTGCTGAGATTATTAAAAAAGACCTAGGGAATGTGGGACTGGGGAATGACTTGTTCTTTCTGTTAGCCAGTAATCGGAGATGATTTGTGGGAAAAGTGATGGAGAGGTTAACATCTCTCTGCAGACATTGAGAGTACGGAACCCAGACAGGGAGCAGCCATCTTTCTGAGCACGTGTGGCAAAGGGAAAGCCTGGAGAAATGAGGTCCACGGGGTAGCTGGGCACACGTCACACAGATTTTCTGGGTGGGGGCAATAAAATCAGCCTTTGCATTCATCCAAGTTGAAGAGAGGCCAAACAAACCACAGAGAAGAGGAAGGAGAGCAGGAAAATTTATTCCAAGATTTTGTGTTGTTCCATTCGTAATAGGGAAATTTTAAAAAGAAGATCCTGTGCACCACAGATCTTTTGAGAGAGTATTTTTTTCCTTCATCTTCTAGAATAAATGTAAAAGCATTATAAGGAAATTTCTCTTAAGTGCCTCAACGTGGCTGCTAAATCGAGATGCTGAAAGTATAATATTGCATGCATGAATGGCTTTTACATTCCAGATTTGCTAATCAAAAATACCAGAGTACCTGATGTGGATGCACATTTCTAATTTCTTTTCAAATTCAAGATCTGTGGCGAGTTGGTAAAAAAAACTCCAATGTGTTACAGGAAAAAAAAAAAAGAGGCTACATTTGAAAATTTGTCCCTTCAGTTCAAAGTAGGTTTTTTTCTTTTTTAGTGCATACTGTATCTCCTTTTCTGCCGCCAGTGCTGTTGCTGCTTCTCTATGCACAGTATCAAAAATATGATGTTACAATCCTTTCGAGAGCTAATGCGTACCATAATACATTAAACGTGGAATATCATAATGGGTATTGAGAAGTGGAGAGGGCTGCTGGGATGAAAGCCAGTTATCAGTGTAGTTTATCAATAACATGCTGCTTCAAGCTTGATTGTCAGTGTGCTGCTTTGGGGTGAGTTGCCATGGTTTTTGGTCTCTAATACCTGTCCCACTGGTGCATCATGTGCATCTTCTCCCACCTTCACATTCAGAAGGGAAAACACGGGACTGCAGATGGTCATTTTCCTGCCCAAGGGTAAGATGTCTGCCTTAGAAAAGAGTGAGGAGCTCTCTAGATGCCCTGTATAGTACTGCTTGGATCTCCATTTGCCTGAGACAGGCACTCAGATGCTTGGGTCACATGTGGACACCTACCTTCAGAGATTTAAATGGAAATGTTTACAGTCTAGGACTGAAGCTCACTCTGAGTGTCCTGGCTGTAGGACGGCGAGGCTGTGAAGAGCTGCACCTTCAGCACAGTGCAGGTAATTCGCAGTGATCTGACCTCTTACTTGCTGGCACCAGGGTTTCAAGCTGGGCTGGCCCGGGCCTTGAGGAGGGAAGGAGCTTTCTGGCTGCTGATGTGGGGGTGATGGGGAGCTGTTGCATCTCCCCATTTCCAGGCCCATTGCTGCATCTTGCTGTAGACCCCACATGAAGATTACCCTTTGGCACATGATACTCTGTGTCCAGGATTTACAGGTGTGCTGCTTTGCTTTCACGTGCACAATGGGCTAAGGGTGCAGGGGAGACCCCAAATGGCCCCCCCAGCATAGGCAGAAGCAGGGTGGGCAGTGGTGTGGGGGTACGTGGGAGAGGCAGGGCTGGCAGGAGAGAAGCCAGCCACATGGGAGGAAAGATGCAAGGCCAAATTCACATTAAGGAGGAAGGTAAGGGAGGAAGTAGAACCAGTCCCAGTCCATCTTCTGTTGTAAAGCATCCCTTCTTTTTCCTCCTAAACACAAAATAGGGTTCCCTTCCTCATGTCCCTGCCTCTTTCCCCAGAGAGCCACCTCTCCATGCCATGAATGGCAATGGGGCCTTCTGTTTTCATATAGAAAATACAGTGTTATCATTTCAGAGGAGAGAAGACAGAGCTCAGAAATGGTTCCCTGGAGCCTCACCAGTGACTGTAAGTATCCGTTTCAGCTGTTTAAGCGCACTATCCATTCTCCAGACTATTCCTTCTGCCTGACACAAAACGAAGACTAATGAGGAAATTCAAAGCAGTCTTTAATAATTTGGCAATGCCTTAATGCAATGCCCAATCCTTTTTGTCAGTCATTTCCCAGGAGGCAAAACTAGGATCCCGAAGAGCTGTTAATGTCCTGTAGCATCTATGTTAATGGGATTTGCCTTAACACTTGGGATTTAGTTGAAGTTGGTTTGTTGTTTGGGGTTTTTTCCCCTGGAGCCTGTGTATCAGAAAGCCCTGGTTATGCAGGAGTAGTTGGGGTGGGAGCAGCCAGCAGCTGAGATTTTCCCCAGAGTCCCTGGGACTGAAGGACCCGGCACATCCTTCCCCAGCTTCAACAGGAGATCAGCAGACTCACTGTGCCAATAATACTGGTTTTTTTAGCAGAGTTTCCTGGCACATAACAAATAAAGCAGTTTGGAAATACTTTCAGGCAGGCTTCTAAGACACAGGCTTGCAGCTTTTTTTCCTGGTGGGCGTTGCACCCGAAATAATGTAATGCAAAAGCTAAAAGAAGGCCCTGGTTCATATCTCTGTTATTCCAGGTTTTCGTTGCTCTGACAGCACAGACTTCACAGTAATTACACTGGCTTGTATAAGATCAGAGCACAGCGTGTTTCTTTCAAAACCTTCATGAGCAACGAAGCTATAGGATTTCTGTCCATCTTCCTGGCATGATTTTGTTGCTTAAACAAGGCAATTTGGCTTCTGCTACTGTGGTGCTGAAACAAATCTGATTCTTTTCTAATGGAGATGTACTTGCTTCTAATGGAGATCTCTCATCATGTCCTCAGCACTGGCTGCCTTTTCCAGTTGTAATTCACTGGAGTCTTGGAGCAGACAGAGAAACATGCTGTGTCATTAAAACTTGTTCCTGGTAATTCAATGACTAGTCCAAGAACTCAGCCTGTTTCCTATGGGCCATACTTTATAAAGGAATGAAAATTTGTCCTCTCTTCCCCACTTACAAGTGCTAACAATAAAAATCTTCTTCATCATGGGGAAAGAAAAAAGCCACTGTTTCTGATGTTGGGCATTCTTCCCTGCATTTGTGTTTATAGTGAGGCTGCGATAGCCTTGCAAGGGATTCTGCACATTATGCAGGAGTTATTTCCAGTTCACAGACAGAAGTATAGAACAAAAGAGGGATGGAAGTCAGATCCAGAGACAAGCTTCCTAACTGCAGCATGTCCATTCAACCAAACCAAATGTCAGGGTCATCAACTTTGCACCTGGAGGCGTTTCAGATTTGACATCCACTGCTAAACTGGGAGGTTTCTCAAGGTGGCCTTCTTGCTAACACTTGCTTCCTTCTGCACAAGAGGCTTCTTGTTTCCCACCTGCAGTCTTGCATCAGTTATGAGCACTGATGTTATTAAGCTTCTCACTGACTTTTTTTTGTTTCCCTCCATTGCTGTTCCCCCAATAAATGTGGAATTACTCTTTTTTGGTCTAGCGTAAGGAATATGTTGTTTCCACGCTGGTTGAGACTGCTCTGTACAAGATGAACAATCACAATAAAATCATTCTGCTGTATCATCCATAGATGTGGCAAAAGCACACTTGGAAAAGATACCCAGTTTTCGCTGAAACACTTCTTTCCATTTGTTTCTTACAATTAATTTCTTTGTTGAAGTTTTGTGGAAGGAAATGGGTTCCATAGCCTACAATGTCTTTGGCTTTCTTCTTCACGATATCACTAGCTCTGCATTTTCCAGTAAATGTTGGAAGTGAAAAGAAATAATCAAAGAGTTCCCATTTAAGATGAAAGAATAATGTAATAGGCTGTAAATTACTTTATTCTTTAAGAACTTTCCTTCTGTTTATGTGCAATAATGTGTGTGAGCTCTGCTACTAAGAGATTGTATTGTGAGCAACCATATCTACTTTTATTCCTATTTACAAAGTAGTTTGTAGATCTAGCGATTTTTTTGTTGATGTAAAGCACAATTTAATGAATTATTTAATGTGTTTAACCATTGTGATGTCAAAAGCTATTGTTTTCATATATTTATTTGTTGGTGGTTTTCTGTAAAATGGTGCTCATTAAGAAATCTGTTAACAATGAAGAAGTTTTGTTCAATATTGTTGAGTCCATTAATTACTTATGAGCAACAAATAAACGTTGTTTGCAGTTTTGAAACACTAAAGGTTCCATCTTACCTACATAGCCATAAAAATGACTAAAAATCCTTCTGTTGGGCTAGTTTCAAAGCATTAGTAGAGATCCACTATGACTATAATTATGTTTTAATAACAAAATGTACATGGAGGAAAAACAAGTTTATATATCTTACTATTTAATTATGTTAGGGCCTAATACCAAATCGTTTGATTCAGATTGACTTATTGAACTAAGACAGGAGAGCCGTGACCTGAATAGTCACTGGCATTAATTCAAGTAACCCCAATGTCAGATTTGCCATACTTGGATTGCATTAAGACTTAAGTATGCAAGTAGTGGTAGTAAATGCATTTGGCTTTCTGCTCTAGCAGTACTAAGGAGCATTCCAAACTATCTGGATAAACTCATGAGCTGCTGCAGGGAAGAATCAGAAATTGCAGTCTGATCCATGTATGCATGTCCTTATATGTTCAGAGAGTTACATGGACCTTGGGACAAGTTGATTGTATTTCAGCCACAGTATTTCATGTAAGTGCACAAATCTATGAGGCCAGCTGAGATCCACCCAAGTGTATTAAGGGAGTTGATGGAAGTGCTTGCCAAGCCACTTTCGGTCATTTATCATCAGTCCTGGCTAAATGGGGAGGTCCCTGATGACTGGAGGGGAGCAAATGCGAGACTCAGTAAAAGAACTATAGGCCTGTTGTCCTGACCTTGGAGCCAGAGGAGGTTATGGAGCAGAAGGTCTTGAGTGCCATCACACAGCATGCACAGGACAACCAGGTGATCAGGCCCAGTCA
This sequence comes from Colius striatus, assembly GCF_028858725.1. Lineage (NCBI taxonomy): Eukaryota > Metazoa > Chordata > Aves > Coliiformes > Coliidae > Colius > Colius striatus. The sequence goes on from NC_084759.1 coordinate 52,727,021, forward strand.
GCATAGGTTTATGAAAGACAGGTCCTGCTTGATTAACCTGATCTCCTTCTATGACTAGGTGACCCACTTAGTGGATGAGAGATAGGCCATGGATGTTGTCTACCTGGACCTCAGTAAGGCCTTTGACACCATTTCCCACAGCATTCTCCTGGAGAAACTGGCTGCCCACGGCTTGGACATACACACTCTTTGTTGGGGGAAGACTCTCTGGATGACTGTGCCCAGAGAGTCATGGTGAATGGAGTGAAATCCAGTTGGTGACTGCTCACCAAAGGTATTCCCCAAGGCTCAGTGCTGGAGCCTGCTCTGTTTATTATGTGTATGATCTGGATATGGGGATAAAGTGCATCCTAAGCAAGTTGCCAGATGACACAAAGGTGGGCAGAAATGTTGATCTGCTTGTGGGTAGGAAGACTCTACAGAAGGACCTGGACAGTCTGGATAGATAGGTATGAGGTTTAAATGAAGCAAAGTGCTGGGTCCTGCACTTGGGCCACAACAACCCCCGGCAGTGCTACAGGCTTGGGGCAGAGTGGCTGGAAAGCTGACTAGAGGAAAAGACCTGGGGGTGTGGATTCTATGTTCCTATGTATATATATGTATATATGTCTGGACTCTCAGGGAGCCTTCTGATCAAGTTAATAATCATGAAGAAGGTACAATTATGTACCTTGCAACAAGGGTATATTTAGATAACCTATTGTAGTCTGTTTCAATGCTATTAATAAAATCCACACTACAAGTTTCTATTTAATGTCACCTGTACCTCTGTTAGGATGTAACATTTTGGGGAAGCAAAAGGGTTGGAGATCTTTGTTATCTCCAGATTTCTCTAGACTGTGGTGGTAGTATCTCTTTGCTTGCTTGGTTGTTGCTGTGAAACACAGTCAGTTCCTGGGAGGCAGGTGTCAGCCTCTGGAAACTCGCACTGTAGTTCATGCTACTGATGAGCAATTTAGGCTGCTAAACAGACCCATCCATTGTCATTTATAATGCGCTGAAGTTACTCACCTGGTCTTCAGCTGCTGCTCCAGAATCAGATCTCAGAACAGATGCCTTATCTGTCTGTACAGATGTCTCCGATCTCCAAGCAACTTCTCAAGAGTTATGGTTAGGAACCCAAAACAACTCTCACAGTGTTTGTAGCATTTGGGGGCATCACTTGAGACAATCTGCAAGCTGAGATTACAAAATTAAATGTACTGAAGGGCATTGTGAGCGATGGAGGAACAAAACGAATTTTGTAACTTTTCTGGATCCTGCACTCTGGTGAAAACAGTTCTGAAGCAGGGGCAACAAGATGGTAAATGGAATTAGTGTCTATGCTGCTGATAAGTGGTGCCATATAGCAAGGAGAAATGGATTCTGCCACCAGAAAGATTTTTTTCTTCCACATACATGGTTACATTTCAAGATATACATCAGAAAATTGAACTGTAATGTGCAGTTTATGCCACATTTAAAAGCAAGAGTGAGACTCGGTATTCCCGGTCTGTGTATAGCTGGAGAAAAGCTTTGATTTCTTTCACACTTAGTTCTGTTTTACTTACAGAGGCTATATAAGGTCAGTCACTTTTCAGCATTTCCTAAAAAAACGGTGAGCATACCCTAAGATTCTGAATATAAGCAAGTGAGATTTAGAAATTAAGGAGGTAGAACAATGACTTATAAATCTTACTGTCCTATAAAAGCACCAGGTGCTGAAAATGTCTAACAATGAGATAAGTAAGGCCTGCCCTACACAGACAAGGGGGCTCCTGCAGGAGTTTGTCCAATGGGTAAGCAGCTCACCACTTCACTGTGGAACATAGTGACAATCTTTCCACATAAGAAGAGATCAGCTGGCAGCCAAACTCCTTCTGCAACCTGGCCCTCCTTATGGGCAATGGAGGCAAAGATGGAGGGAAATGTGCCTTCAGGGCACAGGCATCTGGCCTACTTTAAATATTTACAATGGTGTAAGAAGAATCTTATCTCAGAAATGGCTCCTTGTCCTCTTTATTTGTAAACAGGAGAAATCATAAATGTTCTTTAGAGGAGGTAGACTCTCAGCTAGAGGATGAGGAAGCAGCACTTCACTGTTGGAAAGACTGCATTTGAAATGGAAGTAAGGCACCCGAATGGATAGGTCTAGAGACATTTGAAGATGCAACAAACACTGGAGGGGAGGAATTAAGGATTGAGAGAGCTGATCTGGGGACCTTCTCTACAGAGATGATGACAGAAATGATTGTGAGGTAGCAAAGAAATAGGCAGGCAGGAGGCATGCAATGCAAGCATAGATGTGATAATTCCCTGATCATTATGTCAAGGAAATAATTGGCAGTTGGTTTAGGTGGGTTTCTGCCTTATTCAGAAATCTTTATATTGAGTATTTAGTATCTCCTCAGGCCCATTATCTTGAGGTAGGGTCTGTGGGGTCATATGAAAACGCCCATGCTCTGTCTACAGCAAGCAAGGTCACCTTGCAGTCCCTCTGGGATTTAACTTCCATGGCACAACATCCAAGTGACAAACAAGGAGGTCTCTTTTGCCACACAGGCATGCAGAGACCAAGCAATATCTCCCTTTGTCTACAGCAAGTTGAGTGTTAGGTTTGCTGCTTCAGCTGTGAGACAGGAAATCTGGAACTGGCAATGCTTACGATATGCAGTGATAACAATATCAGAGCTATGGAAGCGAAAATGTTTCTGATTAACAGAATGCAGGAATAGACATGCTAATAAATGACTGGATGTTAAACAGGAAAAACAAAATGACCTTAGGTGAAATCCATCAGCAACAGGCCACAATGAAACTTTATCATTACTGTAATTAACATTGCAGTCTGACTGGCCTGTGAATGTGTGGTGGTCTGTTCAGGACAATGTTTCAGCAAAGAGATCATGTGAAAATAAACTCTGCCAAGAAAGCATGTGCATTTTCAAAGACTTCACTCTGCACAGCCCCAGGTATGGTGTGGTGAAGTTAATATCTGTGTGTATATTTGTATCTGCATGCCCATACACATGGAGTCATCTATCAAACTGCCAATGCTGGCCACCTGCCCACGGTTTGGATTCATTCCTACTCTCTAGACCCATATGCTTTGGAATCCTAGTCAGAGCCTAGTCATGCATCTGCTCTTGTATTGGAAGATATTTTAATGTAAAGACCACATAGAAAGAAGTGGTCCTCTATCCAGTACATACTGCTGAGAGCAGGAGCTTTTCTTCACCCACAGTACTGCCAGCAGCTCAGCAGTGGCTTGCTATTTTGAAAGTGTCCATCCATGAGATGGAATCTCATGAGCTTCTGCTCTGTCTCTACTCTTTTTAAACACTTGCTATTGGTACAAAGTGGTTAGAATCATAGAATGGTAGGGTTTGGAAGGGATCTTCAGAGATCATCTAGTCCAACTCCTCTGCGGAAGCAGGACATTATGTAGAACATTTCTAAGACAGTACTCATTTCAGAGATGACAACAGAATAAGAAGTACTAGATCACTTCCCCAGTCCTTCACCATTCTTGGACACGTTGTAGGATTTGCCTCAATACCCTCGTGGGCATTGCCTCTCCATCAAATCTTTTCCTCTGCATGAAGGTGCTTTCATGAAAAATGGAACAAGCCCTTATCTCATCAGCTTCTTTGGACCTTATCTGGTCTTACAGCTTTTCTTGCTTTCTCACTTTGTGAGTCCCTTTAACTTCGGATATGCCCACACAAGCACTTAATTCCTGTGGCTAGCTGTGTTTTGGAAGTTTTTCTCAGCTTCTGGCTCCCAGCTTAATGCTGGGTCGGGGCACAGGGATACCCTTGCTCCCCCCAAGCATCCCGTTCTCCGCACGAAGAAAACAAGAACAGATGGGTTAAACAGGACCCACAGTCACGCCAGCTGTAGTGAGTCATGCGGTGACCAAGACTTTGGGATGTGGCCTCGGCGCTGACCATCTAAATTGCACAAACATAGGTTTACTCAGCTGTATGTTTGTGAGAATTAAATGTCAAGTAAATGAGTTGCAGTTTCTGAAAGGTTTGGATAAACAATCATAGGATGTTTTATCTGATATCGTATAAACGGAGCAGCTAGCTCAGCAGATTGGGGTCTGAATTTAAACTTCTCTTGAGTCTGAGCCAGATTTGTCTTTGCTGGCTTTTTTTTTTTAAAATAAGTATCTTTATTTATAAGCTCTGTGCAGAATTTATCAGTCAACATTGTTTATGCCACATTTAAACCTATTTAAATAAATCACAAACTCGACTAAGTATCTGAAGGAATTAATATGTACGAAATACATATTTCTGGTACTCCTGGGCAAAATACGCACTCTTGTTGAGTCATAATGGTCTCAGGTCTGGGAAATCTAAGCACTAGTAGAGGGTGATTCATCTCCTGAAACACCTACCTAAACCAGGACATACTATCCTGCCTTTTTATTTCTATGTACTACAAAGGGAGGGAAACAGAAGAAATCTAAAGCAGATTAATTATGCTTGTGGACTAATTAATCTGCTTTGATGCCATGTCCACTGGATGAATGATACCCAGTCTACACTGACCTCTTTCTGAGAAATCTCACTGTCTAATCTCTCTCTGCCAACAACATCTTATGAACAAAATGATAAAGATTTACATTAAAAACAGTTTTTGGAAGAGTTGAACTAGGGCCAACTAGACCTTCACCCTCTCTGATAGTGGCCTGAGTGGTTTCTTGTAAGAGCAAGGAAAAGTATATATATATATGATCACTTGTCTCCTAGCTGCCAATTTTTTTTGTGTCAGGGACTGGACAAGTTCCCATGTGAAATGATTGAGATGAACCTGCTTTAGCAAGGGGATTGAACTACATGATCCCTACAAGCCCCTTCCAACCCCTGCCATTCTATGATTCTATGACTTTATGACCCAGTTTTGCAACTCTGAATCTAAAAGTGCTTTTTATGGGCTTTTTTTTCTTCTTTGGATTCACCCTGTTGCTCCTTGAACTTAACTACTAGAATGTTTTAGTTTAACTGTGATGAAAGTTTCATGAACACTACAGGAAGCTATCTCTCTTCATTGTTCAGAGTTGGACATCCTCTAGGTTCATATAAGCATGCCTGGTTCTCACTTTGGGAGATACTTTGGGAGATACTTTGGGGCTGTTTAGTCTAGGAAAGAGGAGATTGAGGGGAGATCTTATTAACATTTACAAATATCTAAAGGGTAGGTTTCAGGAGGTTGGGACATCCCTTTTTTCTGTTGTAGCTAACAACGGGACAAGGGGTAATGGGATGAAGCTGGAATACAAAAAGTTCCACTTAAATATAAGAAAAAACTATTTCACTGTGAGGGTGATGGAGCAGTGGCACAGGCTGCCCAGGGAGGGTGGGGAGTCTCCTTCCATGAATATCTTCAAGACCCGCCTGGACATGTTCTGATGCAACCTGATCTAGGTGACCCTGCTTCTGCAGGGGGGTTGGACTAGATGATCTCTAAAGGTCCCTTCCAACCTCTACCATTCTATGATTCTATGATACAGAACAAATCCCTTCTCATATTCATGCAACTCCTCATTTCATAGTTCCCTATCATTTGTATCTCTCTTCTCTGTGTCTGTACTGGGCAGAAGAGTGTAAGACTGTTTAGTAAGCATCCATGTCTTTATCTTCATTGTGCTTGCCTGCAGCATTGCTTATTGTGCTACATCTTTCTTTAGAGATGGGAGGGCCAGGGCTGCCCACAGCACTCAATAAACAAGCACAACAAGGATTTGTGTGGTGAGTACAAGTGCCATTTTCCACGTTGCTTACCGTTCCTTTCAAAATATTTCCTAGAATTCCATTTTTATCCCAGTTCTGAGCACAAATCTGACATTTCCATAAAATTATCTGTTCTAATGGCAAGATCTCATTTCCAAGTAGTCAACTTGGAACTCAGCACAGTGTATGGAGAGTTAAGGTTGCATTCCCCCCTGAGCCCCCCATGCTTCACTTTAAATTTATCTGAACTAAATTTCATGTAATTTTATTGCCGTCACTCCATGTCATCGGAGTCTTCTGCGATTCACACAGAGCCCTTGTCTTTAGTATAATATAGCAGCTATTCTCCAGCACAGATTAGTGTCCCCAGAACTCATTCTGCAACCTGCCTAGGCAGCGGGGGAGCAGAAATTGAGGCAAGCTGACATAACATCCCAGGCTTTATTTGCCTTCCCAACCATTTTGACATAAGTACTCAGATCTATGCTACCACTCTGCTGCTTTTGCCACGGAGCTAAAAAATCAGTTTTTGTCGGTGTTGAAATTGCTTTTCACACAGGTTGCCATTAAGAGAAAGGGTATTGCTTTTCGGTTCATTCTTTCATCAGAAAGTCATACTGAAAGGGTGTGTAATCCCCTTTCTCATCTGCATTCTCAGGCTCTTTCAAACTTTTGACATTCTATTGCTGCTTCCCTCCTTTTGCACACCAATTTTGGCAAAGGGAAATTTCTGTCTTTCCAGCACATAAGCAGCTCCCGTCTGCACTTGGTCTCTCTGCTGTAAGGCTATAAACAAAGGCATATTGAGTGAGCTGGCAGTGAAATTACAGAAAGCTGAAAAGGTCAGGATCTTAAATCATAGATCAGATAAGACAAAGGATTTCAGATATCTCACAGCAAATAAGGTATGGAGAATGTGATGAACACTGTGTATAACAGCATGAAACCATGTATGGAAAAAATGTGAAGTGCTATAAACTTCCTTTTCTGATTTAATTTGCTCCAACTGTGCTCAGAAATTATAGCAAAAATACATTGATAGCCACGTTATTATTTACACGCAGTAGGAAGCAAAGCTGAGCTACATGCAGAGATTACCAAGAAGAGTGGGGGTGCTTTTAGTTCTGCAGAAATCTCATTAATTGTGTTTTGGTTTGAAAGCTCAAAAATCAAACTTGCCACCCTGGCAGCTGCCAAAAAGGTATAATTACAATGATTTAAGTCTGATATTTCAATGTCGTGCAAGAATTCAGTCTCGTTTACTTCTCTGGATGTCTGCAGTAGGGAGACATGAGTGAAGAGGTACCCACTCTAGAAGCCGTAACTATCATCCACGCTTGCTACAGCCCAGCCTGTACCTGTGGTGTTTTTTACTCCAGGAGCATGCAGATGATCCAGGATTGGAACTCAAGACTACCAAAGCCATCTTGAGGTAAATAGCCTCAATTCCTCACTTGTTGGAAGCAAGCCAGCCTTCGTGATGACCAAAAGCGGGTTTCGTGTACCCATCCCACAGAAATCCCAGCCTAGGAGGAGAAAAGTAGCAGCTGAAAGTAAAGTGGATATCTTTCTTCTTGTGGACAGTTACACTAGAGAGTGGCAGGGAAAATGGAGGTAAGCGAGAGATAGCTGGAGAAAAGAGTTGTTGCAGAGGGAGTTAAGTGACTTTCTGGGTGAAACCACCCTTCCGGCTTTGCCCTTTTCACTGTCGAGGCAACAGCTGCCTGGTTCCCCTCTGCCAGCAGGACAGCCCCAGGATCAAGCTGGTTTGCAGCAAAGGTGAGCTGGGGAAGAATCAGATTAATAGATTTTGGCAGTATTGTGTAGCATATTTTTCGAGTATATTTTCTTCAGCTTTCTCCTGTAAGGCTCAAGGACAAGAACTTTAACATTTCTTCTTAAAATATAAGACTTAACTTCTTATTTATGAGCTGCTTCTGAAACTAAAAATGTCTCGTAGCCTTACTTCAATATCCTGGTGTTTCGCCTAGCCTATAAATAATACAGCAGTATGAGGAGATGCATTTCCACACCAAGGCTATAAATATGCAGTGAATATTGATACACACTCTCTTAAAGCAGGGAGGGAAAGATGTCTGCCCAAAGGTATGGGGTTGGAGGGTCAAAGGGGGAACTTCTGCCCAGTGGGAAATTTGGGTTCTGGTTACTTCAGGCATCTAGTGTACTGCTTTGCCTCTTACCAAAACTCCAGGCAGGAAACCTCAAGCCAACAGATGTTTTAAGGTCTGTGACAATATATCTGACTTTGCTCTTCAGTGGAGAGTTAATTCAAGACAGTTGATTAGCAGTGAGCAAGACAACCTCCCTGAAAACCCAAATACCTTGTTATCCCTCGATGGGAAGTTCTCAGTAGTGGGAGAGGGATGCAGCATGGAAGAAAAATCCCATGCACCTTGTACCCATGCACCACCCATCCATCAAGGGAGTCCCCTAAGAACATATGTCACTGAAAACTCAGGATCAAAAGAAATCTTCCTGAGATCACATCAGATAGTGCCTACCCCAATGCAGCTTCATTGACAGAAAGAAAAGTACACTACAGGGATGCTTTTCCAATTTCTGCCCTGCACACTAAAAACTTCTTTAGGCCAAGGGTCATGCATAATTTTATGATGGACCTTGCCTGTAAGCCACTCACTTTTTCAGTTGATTTTACAGTTCATCACGGTGAAACAGGCCCAGAGGATGGAATGGAAAGCGTGTGGGCTCACTTTTGGGGGGGAAGTTCCAGTGACACAAGGCAGGGAGGAGGGAAACAGAGAGGGGCTGGCAAGAGACCAAGTCAGATGTGTAGGAGGCAGGCAAGAAGAAGAAGTACTTTCAATACTTTCAGTATTTTCAGTACTTTCAGTACTTTCAATCACATGGAAAAAAAATCCAGCCAGGTAGACAGCAGGAGCTGCTGGAGGCCTGGTGACATCAATTATTGACTTCCTAATTCCGCTGGAAAAATGTTTTCAGAGAGGTCTGTAGAGCCAGTGATATGGTCTTGAAGTGCAGTAATCAAAACAGAGTAATCTCAGGGACCAGGAATGTTATTTTCTAGTCTATAATTAGTCAGTAAGCTCTCTGCTGATTCTCTCTTAGTGCCCTTCCTTTTCTGGCAAAAAAAAATTGTTAAAACGCCCAAAATCTTTGTTCAAATACTTAAACCTGTGAAGACCCATACTGTTATCAGAAATCTTGTAATTAGAGCACATGGTCATGAGGCTTTCAACTTTACTTCTATGGATGAATTTCTGATTAAAAACCTAAAGTACAAGGGACCAAAGCTGCTCTCTATTGATGCAGAGAGCATCCCGTGGAGCAATTACTATTTAAACTCTGTGGTAACTGTCATGCCAGGAGGCCATGAGAAAATCTTTATTCCCTGGGAAACTTATCGGAACTTACAAAAGGCAAAAGATACACCATCTCTTTCTTTCTCTGCTTCAGAGATGTGTGATAAATCCCAAGGAACTGTGTGTGTTAACTCCATCATTGCTGCAGCTGCATGGGAAACAGGAACCATTGCATGAATTCCTCCCTAAGATTTGCTCTGTTCCCCGACAGCTTGTAAGAGTTGTAACCTTCCCTCTGGAAGGAATTTTCTTCCCAGTAGCTGGTACAGGGCTGTGTTTTGGATTCTATATGAGAATAATGTTGATAGCACACTCATGTTTTAGTTGTTACTATGTAGTGCTTATCCCAAGTCCAGGATTTGCAGTTTGCAGTTTGCCATGCTCTACAAGCAAGGAGGTGCACAAGAAGCTGTGAGGGAGCATGGCCAGGACAGCTGACCCAAACTAGCCAAAAGGATATTCCATATATATGTGTGTATATATATATATATATATATATATATATATATATATATATTCCATACCATGGAACACCATGCCCAGTACATAAACTGGGGGGACTTGGCTTCGAGGGACAGACCTGATCTAGGTGAACCTGCTTCTGCAAGGGGGTTGGACTAAATGATCTCTAAAGGTCCCTTCCAACCCGTACCATTCTATGATCACTATTATTATTATTATTGCACTATTATTATTATTATTGCTGCTGTTGTTACTTTACTTCAGTGATTAAATTGTGCTTATCTCAACCCATGAGTTTCTTTGTTTGGGTTTTTTTTTTGATTCTTCTCCCCATCCCACTGGAGGGGAAGGGGAGTAAGTGAGTGAGTGGCTGCATGGTGCTTAGTTGCAGGCTGAGGTTAAACCACAACAGCAGGGATTTGTCAGGTCTTGGTTTTAATCTGTGTCATTAATGGGAAGACCATTAACAAATGATATGCTGCAATATGTCAGTAAGTTTACATTGGAAGTCATCTGTTTGTAGGAGTTGCAGGAGTCCCACGTGGCACTTCTGAGGACTACAAGAGAACAGAAAGACAAAATCCCAGATATTTCCACCAAATCCACATTAGAGCAAATGACAACAAACAGCCCAAGGTCTGCATCCTAACACACTGCTTTAGCTAGTCCCCATCCTTCCCTGCATTAATTTACTGCATCTGTGCCTGGCTGAAACCCAGCGGTAATCCTCCCGCTGTGTAAGCTGCTGCGTGGCCTTGCCCTCGCACTGTGCAGAGTTGCTCATGTATGTCAGGTGGAACAGCACTGCAGCACTGGGGAGTATTCTTATATTATTTTAGATTTCCTGTAACAGAGTAGAGACCAGTTTTGCTCTCCCCTGCCTGCATGCCTTGACCCACAGCATAGCCAGCAGGCATGTGGCCACCTGATAGATGGCAAACATTGGAAGACCTAGAGAAGGGGCTCAAGTTGACCCTCACTCCCTTTGTGGGTGCTCAGGGAACAAAGATTGGAAGATTGTGGGTATCTCTTCCAGCAGCATCTTGCAGTGAGACCACAGCAAGCATAAACCCTGCTGGTCTCCAAGGGAACATTTGCATTGAGTGTAGCAGGATGGCTCTGAGTGTTACTAAAGCCTAAGTTTTCTAAACATAACTGGTGCATAAGGACACCGAATAAAAAGGAAATGCAGGCAAGAGAGGGTTAATAGCTTCTGTTCAAGCAAGATTGGATTTGGGGGGGGTTATTCTCCTTTTTTTTAATTCAGAGTATGGAAATATATTAAATTCCACTATCTGGGTTCGATTAAATAAATCCCTGGGCTCTGTCTTTTCCCCAGGATATATCACTAAAATGGTATTATTTCCTGTATAATTTACTCTACAGGTGACACCTTGACTTCTTGCTCGACTTGCAAGATATTTTCCCAAGCTCTCTGCTTGACTATTTACCTTGTTGGAACATTTACATTGATGCTCCAGTGTGGGCAGCTGCTCTTGGCAGCTTTCCTTTTGGACTCAGTGGGCCAGACTTTGAAATTTTTCAGATTGAAAAGGTCAGGCCATTACAGAAACTGACAATTTTTAATTCGGTAACTTCTGTGGGGAGCCGAATGGCTCTCGCTGAACAAATAAATTAGTGTGAGACTGCCTGCTTTAACCAAGCTGCAGTTGTCACTTGGGGGAAGAAGTAAATTAATTCCAATAAACAAAGAGAAATCCTTGATGTCCTTTTTGACAACACTGGGATCTCAGTGAGGAGAGAAAGAAATTTAGCTTATTAATTGTTTAAGTCTCTGGCAAACTCCCAAAGTTTATCTTTTCTGTTTGGGTAACACTAATGTTTTGCAGCTTTGTAGACAAAGGAGACTCTCAGCCATTAACAGCCCGTTGGCCACACAGTGGACTGGTGGAACATTGTGCATGGTGGGAAATTGAAAGTGGACCATAACTGCTTGGGAATAGTTACAGCAATAACACCAGGTTGAGAAACTTTATGGGAAAACTCATACCAGAAGCACGTTCCTTTGTAGACAAACCCTATAGATTTGAGGGTTTGAGGTGTTTGTAAATTTTTCTTAAGGATCTGGAACACGAAAAGTTCCATTTAAACATAAGAAAAAGCTATTTCACTGTTCAGGTGAGGGAGCCCTGGCACAGGCTGCCCAGAGGGGTTGTGGAGTCTCCTTCCTTGGAGGTCTTCAAGACCCCCCTGGGCACGTTCCTGTGCGACCTGATCTAGGTGACCCTGCTTCTGCAGGGAGGTTGGACTAGATGATCTCTAAAGGTCCCTTCCAACTCTTAACATTCTATGATTCTATGATCTGGTAAGGCCAGTATAGTTAAGCTGCGTGGGCTTTATCCACTAGGCTGTGAACACTGTACCTCTGCTACTAAACTGCGCAGACCAGAGTTGTGGTTCAGCCCGTGGCACATCCTTGCTGGCATCCTGTCATGCCCATGCTACTCAGCGCCCTTCTACGTGATGCTCAAGTACAGGCTGTGGTTGCTGACCCATTTTGAGGCCCAGCTGGGGAAGGAAAGGCATCTTACTTTTTATGGGATGGAAGAGCAGAGGGATGGCCAGGAGAGCTGCTGCAAACCCAGGCAGATGCTGCCTACTACAGCTGGTGCCAGCTGCACAGGTGATGGCAGCACCAGCTGTGAGCAGCTATAGGCAGGATAAGAGGCTCTCTAAGACCCCCAGACTTCTCACTGACACCCAGGTCAAAAGAAATCCTACTGGTTATCCCTTCCCGTGCCTCTGAGGTAGATACATCCTTCTCATGGGCGATTGTCAGAGACAAGTAAAATAGGGTAAAGCATTTGCAAAATGCCTTTGGATAGAATGAACTTCACAGGGTTTCTTTAGGCAGATGCTGTGGCAGAGCTTCTTTTACTTTTTTTTTTTAAAATAAATAAAGTCTTATCTGTAAGAGAGATGAAAATCTGTATTTCATTGTTGAGATTTTTAATGGCTATGGTTGCATGACTGAGAGATGTGTCACTGGTCTATCTGTAGACTTTTATGCCCCAAACACAGAGGAAGGGACCTCTGTTGGAAAGGCCAACAGCAACACCAGGTCAAATGCAACCTATTTCCATAAATACCAGCCACTATCACAACAGGTTTTGTGATGTTCAAGCTGAAAAGCCTGAAAGTTGGCACTCAGCTCCTGGAGTGGCACTGACAGTGCTGAGTTAGGGATTGGTGGAGGGCACAGAGGGCTCCAGTGGGACTCATCACACTGAACCCTGAAACAGCTGGTCTGAAATGTCAAAAGAGAGGGCAGTGCCCAGAGCCTCTGCCTTCCTTCTGCCTCAGCATCTATTGCCCACCTATCCATGATGGTCAGACTGGGGCACATTGTGACCTGTTCTCTGGTGCCAACCTTGTGCATGTGGGTCTGGATGACCTGCACCTCTCTTCTTTGCAAATAGGATGGGAAGTGGGAGTGAGATTATGGTATGTAACACTAGGTTGTAAATACTTTTGTGCCAAGCAGGTTCAAGCCTACTGGTCTTTCTTCCTAAGACCCTGGCATGGCCATCTATTCAGCTTTCACGTGTCAGCATTGTTTCAGAGATCTCACTCCATCTCCAAGGATATGCTTTAAGCACTAGAAAACACAAGATCCAGGCCTGCACTTGGATCAGTCTAACATGATGTAGACCTTAGAAATGGAAGAGGAAACATAACCATTCTTTTCCATGAGAGTCAGCTTGAATAGAAAGAGGATTGTTTGCCCCTCCTCTATCAAACATTAAGGTCTGAATCATCTCGTCTTCCATTTGCATACTTTACCCTAGGTGGTAGTTTACTACATGGAGCCGTGTGTTGCAGTCATCACCTCTAGATCCTTGTTGAGGCACAGAAAACACGCATGAGACCATAGCTCCATAACCTACTGCTATCTGAACCTGTGCCACCAGCTAAACAATGGTTTTGAAGGACATGAGTCTATCCTTGGTACTGACAAAGGTCAAGAACTGATCTTGGCCAGGCAGGTCCAGTGTAATCGCACTACACCTCCTGCTTGGAGCGGTCTAGCAACTAATGACTCTGCTAACAGGGTGCTTGGAAGGTAGACTACATGGAGAGAAAGTTGTGGTATTTGAAGGAGTTTAACTGGTGAAAACAGGAAAAGCTGTGGTGGTAAGGACAGGATGGCAATGTAAGATGTTTTTTTTTTAAATCTACATAGCTTACTTTAGTTTCTGTTTTGTTAGAAGTGAAAGCCACGTTAGGATTAAGCTCTCACAAACTTGTCAATAGAGAAGCTGTTGTTTAGTGTAACACAGCCTGTATCAGAACTGCTGTAATAAAACAGAGCATTTAATATTTCCTTTCAGTAAAGATGGAAATGAGACCTTGTGTCCTGTTCTCCAACTGGCTAGGTATATCACACTGGTTTTGAGCTGTATTCTGTAAAACACCATTCAGACTCATGCAATCTGCCAAGCAGGTAATGAATACCGAGGAGTTTCCAGGAAGACTAGGGTGAATCGAATTCTTTAGCTTCTGTAATTGATATGGCCTGTCTTAAGAAAGAATAAACATGTTTTTAGGGAACAGAAAAGCCCTGAAGACAGGGCTTAGATGCTCTGTCTAAGCAGAGAAAGAAAAGTCCTTAATAAAAAAAAAAACACCCTTTGAAGAAGAACTGTACAGGGAAACAGAAAGCAGAAAAAAAGAGTAGCGTGTTAAAACCTAAGCCTTTCATGTCATTAAGCAGTCGACACACTGGTCAACACAAAAACACAGAGGATATACTGGTGTTTGAGTAGAAACCACTCAAGAGCTAAAAAGACCTTTCCTAGTACCAGAGCACTGTGTGTGGTGATGACTGGCCTAGCTGTTCAGTTTGTCAGCCCACTGCTGAAATGATAGTAAGTGAACATGGTGGCATTATCTGGTGATGATTTCTGACAAGGTGAGAGAGAAGTTACTCTGCCTTCCCTACTTATCTGAGCTTCAGACTCAGTGCTTGATGTACAGTTCATCTGATGAAACCATTTTCTCTAAGAGGTAGTTTAGGATGTCCAAGGTATAGAAGTGGGCTATTATGGTTTTCATTTGCACAGTAGTTATCTGCTCATTGTAGCTCATAGATCTTCCTCTGTGGACAGGTTTTGAATGTGCCTCACATGCATGACATTACAGGCTCTCCAGAATGCTATAGTGAAGTGACATTTTGGAGGTGATTCGATTCTTGCATTGTACAGCAGACGCTTTGTGGGAGCACATTTAAATTATCCTGCAAAGCCCTGGCAGACATCTGAATTTATAGTGTGAGCAGGAATTACCACAGCTGTTAAACACAATGTCAGGTGTGGTTTTGTGAGGGAATATCTCAACTTGGTGGGTTGAAGTGCCATTACAGCAGTACATGAGATGGTGGCACAAGAGGATGGGCGGACAAGGGTTGCACAAATAATACCTGTGCCACGGCTTATACTTTGGACCTGTGAGAGACTGAGTTGCTCAAGTCATGTCTGCGTGGGCAGACATTGTTCCCTCCTCCCAAACCAGGCTGACTTTGCATGTGCAACTTGTTAGGAGCTAACCCTGGACTGTGCCAGCCCCTGAGCGACCCAGGAGAAAGCCAGGTCAGACCTGTGCTGAGGAGCACATTAACAAGGCAGCAGCACCTCAGTTTGGACCTGCTCCACTTTAGACGGCTCATGTAGATATAGCCAGCTGCATCCCTCATTCCCCCACAGAAAATAGCTTGTAGATTTTCCTAGTCTAAGCTGACAGGCTCTGTCAGACACTGGAGATGTTTGCCCAAGACCTCGAACAGCTCACAGGAGCAGTGTGTAACTTGGGGGAAAAAAAATCCCAAAAGATATATGTGTTCTGAAAAAGATGGTATTCGAGAGCAAAGATTTCCACTCTTCCCTGGAGTTTCTGCAGTTACAGCTTAGCAACAGGTACAAAGAGCAGCGGTGATAGAGGAGTCTGGGTCACAACCTCACAAAAGGGTTTGATAAGGAAAGAGAGAGCAAAGCTGACTTCCTTCAGCTGCCAGGCATTCTCTGACTGAAAGCAAAATGAGCTTGACTAGAGCATAGCGGGGTTCTTTATTCCAGTTCAGATTTCCTTAGAGCAGATGATGAAGCAGAAAAACTGGAAAGTGTCTGTTGCTCCGAGTCCCACAGCATAGCTGCTTTTCTCTTGATGGACATGCTCTCCATTTGCTTCTCTGCTCCCCCAGGGATTCACTCTGCCATCTGCAACCTGTCTGAGATGCAGGACCTCCCTGCTGAGACCCATCGCCCCATCCCCTACCTGGAGAGACTGGAGGTGTGGCAGAAAGCCATTGGCAGGCTGTCAATTTTTAGTGTCATGGACTGTCTAAACGTTGTGATTTGTGCTCATAGCAGCAAACTTGAAAATGGAACATGCTTTATCTTCCCTGCCTTTACAAGCATTGTCATCTGCTGACTGAAATGGAACTTTAAATAATGAATGCGCTGTCATATCTGGCGCTTTTTTACCTTAGAAGCACGAGACTGCAACAATGGAAAACTCACCATCTCTCAAAAGCATGGCTAATAAGTTTTTACTTCCATTTTACAGTGCTAATTAATTTTTACTTCTATTTTACAATACTAGAGGCTCGGGGCAGAGTGGCTGGAAAGCTGTCTGGCAGAAAAGGACCTGGAGGTGTTAATTGACAGTTGGCTGAACGTGAGCCAGCAGTTGTGCCCAGGTGGCCCAGAAGGACAATGGCGTCCTGGCTTGTATCAGAAATAGTGTGGCCAGCAGGACCAAGGGACTGATTGTTCCTCTTGTACTTGGTGCTGGTGAGGCTGCATCTCAAATACTGTGTCCAGTTCTGAGTGCCTCACTACCCTAAGGACACTGAGGTGCTGGAGCGTGTCCAGAGATGGGCAACAAAGCTGCAGGAGGGTCTGGAGCACAAGTGTGATAAGAAGCAGCTGAGAGAGCTCAGCCTGGAGAGGAGGAGGCTGAGAGACGATATAATCACTCTCTACAACTACCTGAAGAGGAGTTGTAATGAGGTGGGGGTCAATCTCTTCTCTCCAGTAATGAATGATAGGACAAGAAGAAATGGGCTCAAGTTGCATTAAACATTAGGAATAATTGTTTCACTGAAAAGGGTTATTAAGCATTGCAATGGGCTGCCCAGGAAGGTGGTGGAGTCACCATCCCTGGAGATATTCAAAAGACACATAGATGAGGTGCTGAGGGATACGGTTTAGTCTGGTAACAGGCTCGGCAGTGTGAGGTTAGTGGTCGGACTTGATGATCTTAAAGGTCTTTTCCAACAGCAATGATTCTGTGTGTTTCTGTGTGATTTTGTGTCACTTGCATTGGCTGTGGCTTTCCCAATCTGAACAGGGGCACATGTGCTAAATGCCACGCGATGTAGGAGTCAGGAGGTTTCAGGGTGTCCTTCCCTCTTGTCCCTTGAAGGGGAAACCATTGGGAGAGGCTCTGTGTGAATGTGAGCAGTGAATTGGGGGTACAAAGGTGATGCAAGATCTGCATAACCTGCATATGTCAATTTAATTGAGAGATGTAATGGTCATTTTACTCACTGGCAGTTTCATGTTAAATATGCACACATAAGCATAAGTGCTACTAATGGAGAAGCATTTTTGGTGATGGGTTACTGCTATTTGAGAAAAGAGGTGTTGCACTTAGCTGAGAGTAGTGCACTCAGGCTAAACTATGCCTTTAAAATTTGTCTGATTGCAAGGTTATATGCTGGGTGCAAACCATAAAAAATGTACAAAGAAAACTACCTATACATCTTCAGTACAGCTTTGTGCAAGAGAAGGCAGGGACATGCCCCTTGGGCTAAGCAGTGCAAGGATCCAACATCAGCTGCTTGAAACCAGCAGCCAGCAGCTGGCAGGAGGTTTGGTCAAAGGCAGGAGAGGTAGGTGGTTGCTTAAGTCACACATATGTAAGCTACTGACTCCAGAAGGTACCTTTGGGGATGTAGGTCTTGTAAATGATCATTGAAAGATACTTTCTGATCTATTTTACATGAAAATTAAACCAAACTACAGAATGATCCTACCCAGCCAAGCTGTGCAGCAAATCTCAGGGACAATACACATGGGTCCATGGCTCCCATGCACTATCGAGGTGAGGAGGAAAGGCTGAACTGAAGGGCTGAGTGTGCACAGCAGCTGTGATGCTGTGCAGAAATCCCTCCTTGCCCTGAGGCTGGCACTAGCTGCTGTCACAGGTTTCCCACTACATCAAGAGGACTATGAAGGTGGTAATAGCACCCTCTGATAGACACGTATTGGGAGAGGGGATGGGATTTCCCTCTGACTGAGCCCTGAGCTTCTGCAGCTGCCTCTGGACATTGCTCCCAATTTGGGGTCCACAGAGCCCCAGGAACATCCTGGGCACTAGTCTGACTACCATCATTGATGGGGCTCATGCCACCATGAGTCTGAGCACAAAAAGGGTGAGAAAGAGATGAGTAAAAGACATGTGAACAGCAGCTGAAGTGGCAAAGAGGTCACTGCAGGTTCATGAATTAACTGAGCACCAGCCCGGCCTGCCCTGCTACTAACTTAACTCTGTGTCCTGAACCCAGTGTGGTCTCAGGCCATCCTCAGCACTTGGTGCCTACACCTCTGCTCACACAAGGCTGTCCCTGTTTCTATATGGGCCTGTCTTCTTCCCAGGGAGCATGCCTCTCCCTAGTGCCTCCCTCTCCCACAGAGAGGTTGGGGGACTGTGACTCCTCAAAGCAGGCAAGGACAATGACAACCAGAGAGCGACTTTCAAACGTGGATCAAACTTCCCTTCTTGATGAAGAAGAAAAGGCACGTTTCGTGCCTTTCCGTGTTGTGTTAGCCTTTCCAGGGGAACACACAGTTGCTCAGTTTCTCCTCAAACTGAAGCTATAGGGTGTTGAACTTGCATTTTCCATTTTCATTAGGAACTGTGAGGCAATTCACATCTTTGGGGAGGGGTTTTGTTGCCATTTACATGTGATAACCACATTGGGACCTCACATTGGGACTGCAGATATGAAATGACGTCTGGTGGTTGTAACAAAGCAAATCCTTAAAAATAGGCCTACTCACTTAAAGCTGTATCTATAAGGCTATAAGCTGTGATAGGTAAACTGTGGAAATATGTGCTCTTGAAATGTTTATGAGCATAGCTATGGCTTGATCATGCTGCTGCTGCTTTTAAAAATTTATACTTGGCTACTGCAAATTCTTGCTATAAATCCTGGCTACAGTAATCTGCATTCTTATTAACAGCTTGGTGTAAGAAAAAACAGAAGTGTGGGAGGTAAAGGCTTAAAGAATAGTGTATGTATGCCTCAGATACCTCCTCTTAGAAAAACCTTGCTTAAACAAAATAAAAACAACAAGCTCTAATATCCTCAGGGGCTGCTGGCCAGAAGCTGGAAAGGGAATAATCACGTGCAGCTGGTGGGTGAAGGGCTGAGACATCAGGTGAAGCTGTTTGCATTGCCCTAGGAAGGACTTAGAAAACAGTCTATGCTTTTGATAAACAGGCACTTCATTGTGGAGGAAGATGATATGCCAGAAGAAAATTAGCTTAGGAGATATCTTCTAAGGACACCTGTAGGCTGCTTGTGGAGGGAATGCTGCTACCTGTGGTGAGACGCCTTCGAGGTCCCTGCTCCTCAGTCCCCTGCCTACCCCAGTAGTGTGCTGCTGCTGGGCCGTCATGCTCTTGGGCTTTTGCTCTCAGACTTTGGCGCAGCAAAATGGCATCATGAGCCTTCCTCCTTCCTATTCCCTCTCTTGGAAGTCACACTTGTGCCCACACCCTGTCGATGTGCAGTCAGTTTGATGCTGAGAAGACCAAGCCCTAAAACGTTCCCTGGCTTAAGGTCACTGAGGTAGCATTTTAAGTATTGTGATGTACTTTTGATACCATGACTTTTTCTCATTACTTCTTCTAGCAGTTCTCCTGACACTGATTTAATTTTTTAATATTATTTCAAAAGTGACCCAACAATTAAAGTCACTAGCTTTTCATTTCAGCTCTGATGCACGTCTCTTCAGATGTAGAAGAGTAGCAGGCACTCTCATCTAGACAAATGTTATCCATTACCATGAGATCCTTGATGATATTAAAGTGTATCAAATTTAACCTGGTGTTTTCAATAGCAAATGTCTTTTTTTCACCGCAAATGCCAGAAATACAGCTATAGCTAAATCTACATCACACATCAGGGCTGGGATTTGGCCCAGCAGAGCTCTCAGCCTCTAATTGCTGTATCTAAATTAACAGACAGCCAGACCCCATGTCTCAGCTGGGAGGCAGCCACTAATGGCAAAGAGGCACTAAAGCACTTAAACCTTCTCTGAGCCGTGCCTAATTGTGCAAAGGCTCCTCTCTTGTCTGCACTCATGGAGTTTAAATGAACACATTTTAGTTACTGTTGTGCTGAAGCAGAAGGTATTTACACTGACAGGAGGGAGAGGGAGCTCCACACCTGGATGGGGACAGTTTCTTAATCCCCTCGGCTTTCTGTGGTAGCCGTCTGGCCATTGATTCCCAGGCTTCTTCCATGCAATATCTGAGGTGTTAGCATAAATCACTGTTAGCATCTGACTTCGCAGCGTCTGCAGCCAGGCATAGATGAGAGATAGTTTAAGGCCTTCTTCCACCTCCTCTTATTAAACATGGGAACCAATCTGTATAAATTGAAATTAGAGACAGACAGCTTTGCAATTGCTGATTAAAACTGGACAGCAGAAGCTTCTTCCTTAGCCCACTGGCCACTCACCTTGTCCTCTAGCTCATCAGAGGCAGCTACTGCCAAGGCATCTGAGCCTCTCACAAGGCGATGCGGTCACCTGCAGCCTGGTGCACTAGGCTGAAGGGAAACCTGAACAAAGCAGACAGATGCAGAAGGGAGCTGGTGCTTAGCCCAGGGGCCATGCTCTCTGCTGTGGCCTGGCAGTCCCTTCTAACAAGATGGTCTCCCATTCCATGGGGATCCACTGCTGAATGCACTCCCAAGCAGTCACGCCTCCCAGACCATCCAGCTTCTGTGGGATATGTGCAGGGTGTCCCTCACTCCAAAATACCCAGGGGTCAAGTAGATGGGACACCTCCTGGCCACTGGCATTTTTAAAACTGAGGGACACCAGCTTACCCTCCTCTTGGGAAAGCTGTAACTACCCAACTGTCCATGCTGTCTTTCATTTAAAGAAGGTGCTCCTGTTGCATTTAGGTGCTTCTTCTTAAAAATACATGGGCAAGCCATGTCATAAGATGACAGAAGTGCCTAGTAGTTCCTCTTGGATTGGATTACCAAATCACAGACTCACAGAACTGTAGGGGTTGAAGGGGCCTCTGGAGATCATCCGGTCCAACCTATTGCTAAAGCAGATTGACATCAATCAGGTGACACAGGAATAAGTCCATGTGGGTTTTGAAAACCTCCAGAGAAGGAGACACCACAATCTCTCTGGGCAGCCTCTTCCAGTGCTCCCTCACCCTCACAGGAAAGAAGTTTGTCCTCACAGAATCACAGAATGGTGGGGGTTCGAAGGAAACTCTAGAGATCCCCCCCCCCTCCCCCCCCCCCCCCCCCCGCTAGAGCAGGTCTGTCTTGATCAGATCACAGAGGAACGTGTCCAGACAGGTTTTGAAAACCTCCAGAGAAGGAGACTTCACATCCTCCCTGGGCAGCCTGTGCCAGGGCTCCCTCGCACTTACAGGAAATAAGTTTTCCTTATGTTTAAATGGAACTTCTTGTGTTCCAGCTTTTGACCGTTACCCATAGTGCTGTCACTGGAGATAACAAAACAAAAGTACTACCCCATCCTTTTGACATACATATTTTAAATACTTGTAAGTATTAATGAAATTCCCCCTCAGTCTCCGCTTCTCTGGACTAAACAGCCCCAGTTCCCGCAGCCTTTCCTCATAAGGAAGATGCTCCAGTCCCATGATCATCTTGGTGGTTCTGCCCTGGACTCTCTCCAGAAGTTCCCTGCCCCTCTTGAGCTGGGGAGCCCAGAACTGGACACAGGACTCCAGATGAGGCCTCAGCAGGGCAGAGTAGAGGGGGAACAGAACCTCCCTTGACCTTCTGGCCACACCAGCAGGCCACACCATGTGCCTTTTACTCCTTATCCTTCACTGGACACCACAGAAAAATTACTCACCTCATCCTCTCAACATCCACCCTTTATAAGGTATTTATATTTATAAGGTATTTTTAAGTGTTGAAAAGGTAAACCTCTGGATGTCTTTAAAACAGCACAGTTCTTCCTCTGCTGGAAATGGAGATGTTTAGGGCACTACATCTTTCCCTCTTGGCAAGGTGTGCTAGCTTCAATGTTGGAGCTACATCCCCAATAGCTACCCAGTTTCTTCACCTAACATTCGCCATTGCTCAATATCATTGCTTTTGATGTGTGGATGGGAGGTAATTTTTTCTTGCCAAGTATCCTCTAATCTTGGGGAAAGTGATGATTTCAAACCATGTGCTAAAGATCTGGCACAGCCTGGAGGTATCTATCACACAGATAGATAGCAGCCAGATTAAAGAAAAACAGTAATTTGGGCTCAGTAACATGCCACGTAGAAATGTGATATCTAAACATACAGAAGTGGTAGCTTCATAGCACTGTTGTTGTAACAGTGTGCCAAATGTAAGGACATCTGTTTAAATAAAAGCTTTATCTTTGCACATTTTCTCCGTTCTTTGTAAAATTACATTGTTCTTCAGTTTCTGTCTTTTAATGAAACACATATAAAAGCCAAAGACTGAATGCTAAGGGTGATGACTGCAGAATTAGTATTTCAGTTCTAGGAAGAGGCTTTTGAAGTTTCTGTCATCCTCAAAAACTGAGAAAGTCAGGTCTCCTCAGCAGGCAAGACCTTACTGTGATGTTTGCTGCCTTGTTGCTCCTACTCTGTTTTCTCCCAATTTATTGTAAACCTGAGCAATCTAGTTCTAGCTGTGCTTTTTAGCAAGGCTTCCTGGCAAGAGTACTCAAGAGGGGAGAAAAGACTAAAAGACTTAAAATCAGCTGTGAGCCAAGCTGCTGACATGAGTGGGAGTGGAGTGAGTTCAGCACTCAAGAAAGCAACCTCCACCTCGCAGGCTCTGAAAGAACAGTTCATCTATGAAACAGTGAATAATAATTCCAGTTATATCACTGATTGTCCCTGGGGAAAGTTAAATATATCCTGCTCCTGATATCAGTGCTCCAAAGTTTGCTCTTTAATTGCACTTCTTGCATTTATGCTCAATAAAGCACTGATGCCTTCCCCAGAGTGAGTCAGGGAAATCAAGGAGGCCGGTCACTCCAGTTGCTTGAACAATAATCTGTACGGGGTCTTGCTTGCTGATGCTGCTAAGCCTTGTCAGCATTCTGCTCCCTGTGTCTCTCTGCTTCTGATGGAACCAAACAGAGGGAGAAAAGAGGGAAAACTTGCAGAATCAGTGTATTCACAGGGCACATCAGTCTACTTCTGTTGGTATTCTCAGATAGCATCTCTGTCTCCTGAGGCATGATTATCAGATAGCCGTTTACCTTCATGAGTTATTGCCTTGCTGGTTAAATATGTTTATGGACAGTTTTTGGAATGAGTTGAGGTCTCCTTGCTTGGAGTATAGCGTGATCACTGGAAGATGACTGTACACTCACCTTGCTCCAACACAAAGGAAGATGTGTTCACTCCTGTGCTTTTTGGGATCCTAAACTGGGGAGTGAGATCTTGGAAAGCAATGGTGATTTACCTGAGTGACCACTGAATGTCATAGTATCCTGCAGTGCTGCCACAGCCTCGTCCATCAGACAGCAGGAGAAAATATGATTTAAAAGTGTATCATGCTGGTGGAGCTTGTTATGGCCACGTTAAAAGCTGCAAGGATAAGCTGAGCTCTTTGGGTCTTAAAATAGGGTGGGGATAAGTATGGAGAAGTGTAACTACACATCTGGAAAAAAAAAGCCCACTCAACTTTGGCTTAGTTGAAATGGATGGGAGAGGGTGAGGGGGGCAGGGTGGCCTCTAGGCTGGGGGTTGCCTTCTGCTGGCCCCCACTTTGCCACAGAGAGGAGAAGGTGCATGTGGAATAAGACTCCCCACCAGGGCCTCATACCTTCTATCTAAGGCTGCTCCATCTTTCCCATGTCTTCTTTGGCAGCCGGGGACTGATAGCCAGCAGCTGTTACCAGGACATCACTTACACCTGATAGCACATGGCAAGCTGCCAGCTGCATCTGCTTGCTGAAACACCTCAGATATTACCTTAACATTGAAAAGAACAGATTCAAAACCTCACCTGTGCCAGCTGGAGGACCCAAGAAGACTGCAAAGCCCTGAAGGACAGTGACCATCCTGGCTGGAGTATGCAAAGTGTTTGTATATGCTGGGAAAGAGAGAGAGTCTTGTCATTCCTGCTGGTGATGCTCATGCCATGCACCTTGGAAGAAGGGCTGGGCAGCACACATTCCTCCTCCCACCCCTCCTGCTTCAGCAGCACTGACCTTTTCTATACCTACCCTTTTCCACCCATCATATCTCACACTCACACAGAGTCCCAGCTGTATACATGTACATGTACATATACATATACATATACATATACATATACATATACATATACATATACGCCAGTTATGTGTGCAATCCTCAGCAGTTCAGACTCTAAGCATTAATTCCTTCAATAACTGAAAACCAAAAAGGTGCTAAGCAAGGGCAACAAAACCAACAAGAGACAAGAGTATTGGGAGGGAACCTGCTACAGGAACATGTGATGCCAGCTAAGACCAGGGCAGCCAGGTCTGTCATCAGCTATGCTTGCATTACCCATCACAATAGTGGCACCAGCATGCATGATTGACCAGGCAGCTCCTCACATTTACCAGCATAGAGAATATGTGGTTCCCCCACCCTACAGGGGAGCAGAACTGGGCACATACCACTGCAAGTGCAGCTTGGCTCATAGGAGCCCAGTGAACTGCAGGGGACGCACCAGTGCAAAAACAGACCCACATTTTGTTGTTGATTTTGATCCTCTGGAATTTTAAAAGCAAGAACAGGATATTACACACCATAAAACTGTATCAAGAGATTGCTGAATGAAGCCTGTAACTTTTTGTCAAGCTATGAAGTGGCCTTTAGAAAGGCATCCAGCCTTGATTTAAACATCTTGACTACTGGGGAATCGACCGTGTCTGCACACCTCATTTAGAATCTCAATTAATTCAATTTCTGTTTCCTGCCCAGAGGCTGTTCTTGCAATACATTTGTTTGCTGAGTTAAAGAATTTTCTATTTCATCATGAAGTTACACCTAAAATGGGACTAACCCAACATAGCTCCTTTTTTGGTAAGCCAAATAGTATAGTCTTAGTATGCTTGCACCTATAACTGTGTTTTTAAACCTACATTCATCATCCATTTGAAGTGTGGGCATCCAAAGTGGACACTGCTGTCTGACAACAGTGCTGCTTGCAGGAGTACACAAATGTTCTTCTGTTCAGCACATGTCCTCCTGCTTTGCCTGAGGACTCTCTGAGCTCAATCACGTCCCTCTCTGAAGGCAGATGGGCCAATTTTATGGCTCCTCGTTGTTTTTTGATGCTGATGAGTGTCATGGTTTTGTGTGTAGCCGTTTCTGGTAATGGGGAAGGGGCTGTAAGGATGCCTCCTGTAAGAAGTTGCTCAAAACTCTCCCCAGCTCTGAGCCACTTCTGAGGCTGAGCCAATTAGATGCCTCCACGATGACTTTTTTTAAAGAAGCAGCCAGAAGAGGAGGATTCTTCCTGTTTCTTCTTGCACTATCCTTCCTTCTTTCTGGCTGGAGGTGGTACAGGGAATTGGAACAGAGAGGGAAGTGACCATG
Organism: Colius striatus; assembly: GCF_028858725.1. Taxonomy (NCBI): domain Eukaryota; kingdom Metazoa; phylum Chordata; class Aves; order Coliiformes; family Coliidae; genus Colius; species Colius striatus. Next base: position 52,752,423 of record NC_084759.1, read on the forward strand.
TGGACTCCAAGGTCAGTGAGGGAAGAGAGGAAGAGGTGTGCTCAACCAGAGACTCCCCTGCATCCTATGGAGAGGACTGGTGAAGCTGAGGTTTGTTTGCACATCGTAAAAGACCCCATGCCAGGGGCAGTGACTATGCCTAGAGGAGGCCGTGTCCCATATGAGGTACCCTGTATGGGCAGAAGTCGCAGCTGTTGGGAACCCCCACCAGAGAAGTTCGTTAAGGACTGTGTCCTGTGGGAGGGACCCAGTGTTGGAGCAGGGGAAGAATGCCAGGAGTCATCCTCATCTGAGAACACAGAAGTGGCAGAGCCCATCTGTGAGAGACTGACCACATTCCCCATTCCTTCCCCCCTGAGCCATTGCGGTGGGAGGAGCCAGAGATATCGGGAGCAGTGAGCTGGCCTGGGAAGAAAGGAGGGATGGGGGAGGGAGATCTTAAAGTGCTGGTTGTAATTTTCTCATCATCCTACTCCCTTTTTTACTTTTATTCTCTTCTGTTTCTTGTAGAATAAACTTTCCTACTTTCCTCTCTAAGTCAAGTACTGAAGTCTGTTTTGCCTGGAACTGTAATTGGCAGCGAGCCCTCCCTGCCCTTGTCTCAATCCACAACAACCTTGCTTATCTTTTTCCACCCATCTCGCTGGGGCCTCTGCCATCCTAACAAGGGTGGGGGTGAATGGGGGGCAGTGAACAAGAGATTGTCATGGTGCTTCATTGTTGGCTGGGAAAAAAATATAACTTCAGTGTTTCCCTGCTCCTCTGTGTGTCTGCTCCCCTCCCTATACTCCCTATCAGCTTGTGCAGGCTTGGCTTTTATTCAGACACCTGGGAGAGCTGCATCAATTGACTCCAATAGCAGAAAATCACACAGGTTGGGTTGTTTTCTGAGGTAGTTTTCTGCAATTATATGAGGGAAAGAGGCTCACAGGGGATCTGCCACTCACTCGCACAAGGCAAGTGACAGGAATAAAGGACTGAGTGGGGAAAGGGCATAGAGGATTTGTTCCCTCTTAATACCTGTGCATATGCCAAGCTGGTCCTTGTGGAGGAAGCCTGCCTCCTCCCAAGCTTTTAAATGCTGGAGGTACGAGCTTGGGAGCAGTGATACTAGGCCTTAAATGATACTTTTTCACAATGAGGAGGTCCTGGAGATAGATCTTAATTGATGAGCTGGCTGATGTTATTGCTAAGTCACTCTCCATGATTTTTGAATGATCACGGAGCACAGGTGAGGTGCCTGAGGACCAAAGGAAGGCCAATGACACTCCAGTCTTCAAAAGGGAAAAAATAGGAGGACCTGGGAAACTACAGGCCAGTCAGCCTCACCTCCATCTCTGGAAAGGTGATAGAGCAGCTCATCCTGGATGTCATCTCTAAGCACATGAAGGAAAAGAAGATTATTAGGAATGGTGAACATGGATTCACCAAGGGGAAATCCTGCTTAACCAACCTGATACCCTTCTATGAAGCATGACTGACTGAGTAGATGAGAGCCGTGGATGTCCTGTACTTTGACTTCAGCAAGGCCTTTGACACCATTTCCCAAAACATCCTCACAGAAGAGCTCAGATAGTGCGGCCTGGAGGAGTGGATGCTGAGAAAAATCAAGAACTAGCTGAATGACAGAGCCCAAAGAGTGGTGATCAATGGCACAGATCAGGTTGGAGGCCTATGGCCAGTGTAGTTCCACGGGGATCGGTTCTGGGGCCAGTCTTGTTCAACATCTTCATCAATGACCTGGATGAGGGGACAGAGTGTACCCTCAGCAAGTTGGCTGATGACACCAAACTGAGAGGACTGGCTGATTCCCCAGAAGGCTGTGCTGCCATTCAGCGGGATCTCGACTGGCTTGAGAGTTGGGCAGAGAGGAACCTCATGAGGTTCAGAAAGGACAAGTGCAGAGTCCTGGAGCTGGGAAGGAACAACCCCATGCACCAGTACAGGCTGGGGGTCAAATTGCTGGAGAGCAGCTCTGCAGAGAGTGACCAAGAAGGCCAATGGCATCCTGGTATGTATCAAGAAGAGTGTGACCAGCAGGTCAAGGGAGTTCCTCCATCCCCCTCTACTCTGCCCTGATGAGGCCTCATCTGGAGTCCTGCATCCAGTTCTGGCCTCCCCAGCTCAAGAGGAACTGAGAACTTCTGCAGAGAGTCCAGCAGAGGTTTATGAAGATGATCAGGGGACTGGAGCATGTCTCAGAGAGACCCAGGGCTGTTTAGCCAGGAGACAAGGAGACTGAGAGAGGACCTTATCAATGCTTATAAATACCTAAAGAGCGTATGCCAAGATGATGAGGTGAGTCTTTTTTCTGTAGTGCCCATTGACAGGATAAGGGGTAACTGGCGCAAACTGGAACACTTGGACTTGAGGAAAAACTTCTTTCCTGTGAGGGAGCAATATAACAGGCTGCCCGGGGAAGTTGTCAAATCTCCTTCTCTGGAGGTTTTCAAAACCCAACTGGACATGTTCCTGTACAACCTGATTGGACTAGATGATCTCTACACTCCCTTCCAACCTCTCCCATTCTGTAATTCTATGATCTTTGTGAAACAGCTATGTGAGCATTTCCAGAAGAGAAAAGGAACTGGTCGATTTTGCTAACAGGCCTTTTAAATGGGTTATGTATCCTTATTTTGCAAACGACTGGTCCCCCGTGGCAACTATGAGGTGAACAGTTCTATCTCCAAAACCAGATAACAAAAAATAGTGACAGCACATCACACTTGCACATCACTGTCTATAGAGACTTTCCCAAAGATTTTTGCAAAGATGTGCCTGTCCCCTTTCATATGTATGTAGAAAAAGTTGAAGTGACTTGTTCAGTGGCTCAGCAGTGCAGCCAGAACAGGATCCAGCTGACAGTGGGGAAGAACTAAGCTTTCGCTAGCTCATTTTTCTACTGCAACCTGCAGAAACCCACAGCGAGATGGTTTTAATCAGCCAGGCTTTTGATTGGAGCCAGGCACAACCTTGGGCAGCTGCAACAAAACCAGCTCCCTTCTAGCTTATAAATGCCGAGAAATGTCTCAGGCATCCTCTTGTGAGAGAGGATAATACATTGGATTGCACTGTCATCATCAGCTATTCAGAAAGCGTTCCATCTGGATCCCGTCTGTACAGAGCCCTCGGTGCTTTAGATAAGACAGTGATAAAAAAGATGAGTGTATGTTTTTGTGTGCGTAAAAGCCCAGCTTTCAGGGCATTAAATCTGCCTCCTTGTGAAGAATTTCTTAAGAACCGTATGTCAATTTATTATTCTTCGCTTCAACTCTGGATACTCGGTGACTGACTACTTCCACCTATTTGTTCCAGAATGGTGGCAGCTTTATTTAGGTGATAATAGGAGCACTGTGCTGGTTTATGAGGATGTAATCCAATTCCCCAGTGGATGAATACTCTCCAAGGCCTCACAGTTTATCCGGACGATCCAAGAAACTGAATTAGTGACCAGAAAAATACTGCTATTCCCGCTTATGTTGTTATGCTCCAGTTCTTCTGTATTGGGGCTAAATAAATGTTCAAAGTATTTGTGACATGAGAAGGAAGAGCATAGAGAGAGGATGGGAATGACAGTGAGAGCAGACTGGCAGAAGCAGCTGAAGCTAGGGATATTTTGTTTGTTGCCTAATTATTTCAGTAGTTTCTTGAGGATAGTCCATATCTTTCAGACCAGGTCTGTGCCTTCATCTAAAGTTCCCAGGCTCTGGGTTAGACACCAGCTAAGTAATTGCCACAGGCTCTAAGAGCTATGGGACAAAGGCTATTCACAACTGGCAAAGACCAATCTGTAGCTGAACATCCCATGAGATAGAAATGCTCTCTCTCTTGTGCTCTGCAGGTTCAGGGCTCTTTGCACATGGTGTGGCACAGGCTGACTGTTGGGGTATTTTTCCTGTGCTTTGCTTTGCTGTCCTGCTTGCTTTTGGTAGGTATCTAGAACTAGGTTTTTTGTTTGCTTTAAATATGAGGGGGTTGGTATAAATGTGCAGGTTGTATAACTATGCAATATGCAGCAAATATAAACACCTGCCTGGTGGCTGCATGTGGAAGCTGAACTTTGGAGCTCTCAATACTTTTGAGGTGCACAGGGTGCAGCTCAGGACTTGGGCCATAGTCTCTAGCTTGAAGGATGTTTACTTGACAAAAAATGCTCCAAGTGAAACAAGCTAGGAGTGAGACCAAGTTTTTACAGTAGGTACATGAGTTCACCAAATCTCCTTGTCTCTTAATGTATGTTACAGACTACAAGAAGTAATGCTGCTGAAAGTTGTCATGCTCCCTGCCTTGCTCAAAGGCTTTGTGCATCTCTACTGGCAGTAGTTGTGCAAGCCCAATAGGAACTGGTTTGGATTAGGTATATAAATGACAACTTACGTTAAGCACTGCATTGATGGCAACTGTATCTTAGGACCAGCTTGTTGCACATGATTGTGGAAGTGTTTTCTGCTTTTCTGCACACAGTGTCTCGTTCTCATCCTATCAGGCTTCTCAGCCCCTGCTGCTAGAGTCAGGTGAATTTTGAGATGCTGGAGGGGTTTGCCCTGTAGTCATTACAGAGAAAGACACAACTCACGTTTCAATACAAAGGTTCAGGTCAGAAGGGAGAAAATCTATAGGTGTCAACAGAGATGCCCAACACCTTGAAAAGAGTCTGCAGTGAACAATTTTGTGAGTTGGCAAAGTACTGAAATGCTAATCACAATCACCATTCATTTAATAAAAGATATAAATACGACCTTTTCCGGTATACTTAGATATTCATTCCTGGTTTGAGTATGGAGAATTGATTCTGGCCTCCTTTTTCCTTGAGACTGCTTAAATCCTAAGACTCACTAAGCCTTGACAGCCCTTAAGTCCTGTTGGGGTTGATATGAAAAGGCATTCAGTAAGTGTAGTGCCTTTACTGTTTAGTCATTACTTAATTGTGTTTATCAGAATTGTCAAATCAAAAACCTTTACTGGCTGAAAAAGGTCTATGATAAAATTCTTACCTATGTAATACGCACAGAGGTATTCACCTAAATCCCAATTCTGTAAAGCAGTTAGGTAAATCTCACTGACAATGGGATTAAAACTAGGTTTAAATATGAGCTGTTGTCCACAGTTACATAAGTGTAGTTGTAGCTTCTGTTTAGACCACAGATTTTCTTGTTTGGGCAGTATCGTGCTTCTCACTCATACCCAAGTGTTGGAGTCCAACATCAGTTTGTCCTAATCTGTTTCTTGTGACTGTTTTGGTCAAACTGTAATTTCAGTTTCTTACTGAAAGAAGAACTATCTGATCTCCCTGTTGCAGTAAGCAAGCCTGGTCATGGTACTCCAGTGTTGTGCTGGAGGGAGGCACCGTACCGAGGCACCAGATCTATTGTTGTCTTTATCTTCTGCTGGTGGTTCATTAGTACCTTTCAGACAAGCAGCAGTGTCCCAAATGGCTGGCTAGGAGTGCTTTGGAGGATTATTTCTTTTTTAAAAAAATAAAATTAGGCAATTCAGGGTAGCAGATGAATCATGAATTCTAAGATAGGATTCATTTATCTCTTGGTGACAAATCTATGTAACTGACATGCAATTCTTGGGGCAGACACAGGTGCTTATTCAAATAATAGTCACAGATAGAAGATATACATGTTAATTATCCTATGACAGCTGCAACCAGATTTAACAAAACATTTCTCCACCTAGGATAAGGTAAACAAACTCTCTTGCTCTGAGGGCTGCTTTTGGCACGGCACTTTCTGCACACCTGAGAAGCACATCTTCTGATGACTAGTGCTGTTGGTGATTGCAAAGCATATGTGAGGAACAAGTTCTGGTGAAGCCATTTAAAGGGATGAAAGAAGATCTTGGCACCAGCTGGGAGCTGTCCTTGATCAGTGGTCATCACTGCCCTGGTCCTTTTTCCATTGGTCTTTTCACCAAGTTTATAGTTATACTCAAATACACTGTCTCAGTGAGGCAAGAGCAGGCAGTGGTGACCCTATATCCATTGTCAATAGCCTGTGTCAGAAAATCGTCTACCAGACAAGTGAGGGTGACAAGCACATTGTCATATTTCTAAAGTTGCATACTTTGTGACAAATAATCACTGCCACAGAAATGAAAGCTGAATAGTAAGCAAATCCTCATCTTAAAATAAAAGGGATCACATGAGTATGCAAGCAAATGATGAAGGCAAACCTGAAAATGTGGGGCTCTAGGGAAAAAGAAGAGTTTCCTGGTGCATGACTTTTGCAGGGAGGGGAGAGATAAAAAATCTGATAGGGAGCTGGCTGGTGGCTGTCATAGCATCTGGGAGTAGTATGGTAACACTGCAGACCCTGCTGCCCTGCATGGACTGTGAGCTATGCCTATTTGCAACACACGCAGGCTGAAATCCCCTTGGTCTCACCAAACAGAGCCCAATGTCTGGGCTTTTCAGTATATTTTGAGGGTGATGTAGACACTTCCAGATACGTGCAGATATATAACCTGCAGATGTCCAGTTGTCTGGAAATGAGACTCCAGAAATGCTTCATGCCAGCTGGCTTCAGAGGAAACAAATCCCTTTGGGCATGGCTACCTCCTCCCACCAACTGGAGGCAAGACCAAATGGTAAGCTCAGACCATGGATTAGAACTGTGGATGGATGAAGAGAGGGATCTTCCTCCCCCATCCTTCAAGGGTACCTGCCTTTCTTCTCTGGCAGAAGGAGGGACTTAAATTCTCTGATCTGCAGGCACATGTTAGGTCCCGTCCTAGACAGATGGATTTCCTTTTGTGGCTGCAATTAACCCTGCAATCTGCTGTGCTGAGTTGCATAGTGTTCTTTTCAGCTTCTGATCTTACTGGAGCTTCCAGGATGGAGAATAAAATCCACAATTCTCTTACCAAAAGAACAATGTAAGCAAGATGGGAAAATTTGTCAGAATGACCTGTATTTATGAGCCCTATTGGATGTCTGAATAAACTTAGATTATGAAGAGCTAGGGCAGATTATTTGAAAATGGATCTTGTGAGTAGATAAGGTGCTCTCTAATCTCCTACTGATTTGTTTCTGTGGTTGGTAGGTGTGTGTCTAAATTTTAGAGGACAAAAGTAATGTTGAGTAAGTAATGCAGTGTAAGACAACTGGGTCAACAAGACACAATGAAGGCTTAATATCATGAGGAATTTCACATACATCCACCTATACCTCTCTCCTCCTTGTTTGTCTTTCAATATTTGTTTGAGCCACTGTGTTGCATTATCCTTGTGTAACTGGAGGATATTTTTGTATCATATCCTTTGATGTGGGCATTGCTGGAGTGCAATGGAGACAAGTTTTCAGCCGCGTCACTTTTTAGCTACACATGTCGCTTGGATATTACTGTATTAGGAATGAGCAGGTTCCACATTACTGCATTAGCAATGGGCAGGTTCCACAGGTGATGAAGATATCTCTCTAGCAGCTGTCAACTTGTGGGCTGCCACTCACTTTAATCTCCGTATCACCTACATTTCTCAGGGACTTGGCAGTCAATTTCACTGCTGGAAATCATACGCCTCAAAAGTTTCATGAAGAAATTTAATAGTTTGGTTGCATTACAGGGAGGAATCTCCCATAAATTGTACTTCTGAATTTCCTTAATATTTTTTAATACCCCATTTAGGGCATCAGTCACAGTGTGTCCCATCTCACAGCTATGGCAAATTAAAGTAATCTAATGAGAAATACTTTTTTTGGACAAGATCCTCTAAGGGCCGTTCAAAAAAGTTCTCCAGCGAACTCTGAAAGATTGGAGAGGCACAGAGCAGTGACAGTTCAAATGTGCAAAACCGGGATTTGGGCATAAGCAACCCCTCTGAACAACTTCTCTGGCTCTTAACTCTGTATGTGTGTGTGTGTGTGTGTATACACTTGCATATTTGTTGACACACTGGAGTCTTTCTCTTCTTCTCTTGTGATGTTTCCCTGCCTGTTTATTTTGTTTATTTTTTATGAACCTTGCAAAAGTTATGTTCATAACTATTCATACTTTTTTGAATCCATTAAGCTCAATTCTTTTCTGTTTCTTTTTCTTGTGATTCTTCATTTTTAGCTCTGGAAGGGGCTCCTATTATCCTTCTCAACACCCTTCTTGCTACTTATTGATGCCTAAACCCAAATCCTAGCAGAATCTCATCCCTTGATCTGTCCTGCACCCCGTCACCCAGCAAGGTCCCACCAGAACTCAGCTCACGCAAGTGAATCAGCCCATTAAATGGGATGTATTCCCCTGTGCATGTGTTCAGGACAGATGAAATGCTCCCTGAGGACTGGGGATGTGAGCAAAGCCTGCACCTCAACTCTCATGTTCCACATTTTTACTTCTTCGCAATTCCATTTGAATTGCATCATATGATATGATATCATTATTTTAGATAATTTAATAATTATATCATTATATTATATTACATTATATTATGTTATATTATATTACAATATATTACATTATATTAATAGTATATGTTCTCTCAATATATAGAATACATTTAGAGGACATATATAAGATATTCTATATTCTACTTGTCTGAAAAACTGTAGCTCCTCATTCGACAGGCATATGAATATAATAACCCAGTCTTCTTAAACCAGGTTATTTGAAGATGATGATGATGATGCAGAGGACATAGCAAAAAATTCACTAAAGTGGTTTTAAAAGCAGATAGGCTTTTTTAAATTGTCATAATATCAAAACCTGCATCCCTTCTTTTGTGCCAAACTTTTCATGTAGAAATAACAATTAACCTAAAGATGAGGTACAGTGGGCCAGGTTCATCACATCAAAGCCTGGCCATCTATGTCAGAAGTGTGGACACTTGACTTGCAGTGCAGGCACTTCTAGGGCACAGTTCATTGAACCCATCTCGCAGGGAGATTAATTGGACCCTCCAAGCTCTCATTTCTCCATGTTGACTGTAACAACAGCCTAGACAGCAATCTCACAGCTAGGCCTATATGTTATCTAAAGTTAGTTGAGGGAATTTTACCCACAATGACTTCTAAGAGAACAAGAATATTAAAAATAAAACAAAAAGAGATGACAGAGAGACACTTATTTTTCTCAGAGGATAAAAAAACCCAGTTCCTTTATGGTACGAAGAGCTAAAACAGTCAACTTAAGAGGGTGATACACCTCAATATAATGCGAGATGTGTGTTTAAAACTGGTCAAATGAGAATGCTCTTTGTATTCCAAGTACATCAATAAGCTTCAGCTGCTGGGATGGTGAGTCACGTTCGATTTTACAGTGCAGAAGTGAGCCACTCAACTGTCTTCAAATATCAATATCTTAACAGCAAAATTTACAACATTTACACAAGCAAATACCCCAGAACTGAATTGCCTACCCTTGAATACACATCCAAATCCATTTTAGTACAGAAGATTATCATTTATACTGCAGGCAAATACTGCTTGTTTCCGTGGCACAAAAAAATCCCTCAACTTGTAAATAGTCAGGTGCTACTGACATTATATATAAAATAAAACAGCATACTTAGGGACTAGTCTTCAAATCAATAGTAAAAACTTACTAATTTTTATATAGCAGAAAACTATACCTGAAAAATATAAAAACTTGAACACTGCGTCAGAAGATTTTGCTCATTGCTGCAATTACTTTTGTAGCAATTGCTTTTTCTGTCCTGAAAAGTGATTTCTGTTCAGCCAACTTCTGTCCCCAGCTCACACTGTTTTTGTTCTACGGGAGAGAAAAGGAACAAGTAAAATATGCATTCATATCCAAAGGGAGAAGCTTAAACACAACATAGCACTGTTAATTTTAAAGAGTTGTATTTTTGCATTAGGCACTCCTTCCCCTTGCTGTCCATCTGCTTATGTGTGTTTATGTGTCTCTGTACACACAAAGGATAAGTAGCTATGTTGTTTACATTTTAATGGCTGAAGCCCTTAATTGAATTTTCATAATGCCAGGAGGGCCCATTTGGGATTCAGGTCCTGCTGTGTAAATACTCACTAAGACATCTGCCCCAAAGAAGTTGTAACTCTAAGAGGATAAAATGTGCCAGGGGAAAGAATTAGGGAGAGATAAAGTGACTCTGGTTAGATGGGAGGATTGGTCAGCCCCAGGAACAGAACAAGCATTTGCACTTGCCTGGCATGCATTTATTGGTGAACCAGTAGCACCAATCCAGCTTTGTACCAGGCTCACAGCCAGATTGTCCCTCCCTCTTGTGCTGGTGGGTGGCAGGATGCCTTCAACCTCAGCTGAGCTGCATGGCAATATCACCCCCTCCCAGAGAAAATCCACCATGGAATAAATCAGTGTAAGGAATGAATTTTGCTGTTGCTGGACTTCTTTTTGAGGCAGGAGCCCTGCTTATTTCTCCATTACACATAAAAGGAAGAATGGGTATGAAGAAGATCTTGAGTCTGTCCTCAAAGGCACGTTGCTGTCAGGCAGGAAACCCCAAGGAGTGGCAAGCTCTGGTACATTTCCACATGTCAGTTTTCTGCATTGCTCTCCCAAAATACCAGCATCTCCACACCTAAAGTTCACAGAAACCCTTCTCTGGAGCCAAGGTGCCGGAGCCGTACTGAGAATCTGGCACCTGCGTTTGCTCAGGATGAGGAAGTTTGGTTTGCTCTGGTGACTCTTGCAGACATTTTCTGTCTGCATTCGTATTGGTTGTCAGCCCTGCTGGTTTTGGGACAAAATAGACCACCACTGCTGCTGTACTCAGTTCAGCTGAGTTAGTGGAAGAGAAACACGGTGGCACAAATGCAGCTGTTCAGTCTTTTCTGTTTCTCTCAATGTTCCATATCTCTGGTGAGGAATTGCCCAAGGAACCGGGACAGTGAGTTAAATGGACTTCTCTCTTATGTCTGCTAAAGTCACGTTTGAAGAGCAGTAGGAACTATGCTTTCTGTCACGGTTGTGGTACACAGCACTGAGAATACAAGCTGCATAAAGGGTGTGTTTGCCTGCTATACCTCCATTGCTGGATTTATGTAAAGTTCAGGATCCCCTAACATCCTTATTTCCTTCTACTATACCAAACTGCGATTTATTTTGGTGGTGCACCCATCCCTGTGATCCTGGCCCAAGATACCACAGCATTTGGGAAGGCTTTAGATAAGATTCAAAATTTCAACATCATTTGTGACTGATGCCTGAGCCTATTTCATGCTCTCAGCCTAGTATGTGTGCTTTCTTGCAAGTTAAGTCATCCTTGTCTCTGTTCCTCAGGGTTTGCATATGCAAATCCACGGGCAGCCACTGAGGTTAGTGTTTGAGTAGGTGGTTTTATAAAGTGCAAATAAAGTGGGGATATTCTAGATGGCTATTTGTGTTGGATTTGTATATATACAAAAAGAAGGGTTACTGGGAGTCATAGTTTTTAAATACAGGTTTTTTTCCTAAATACAGACACAATTGATAAATTGGCAGAAGCTTCTTTTGCTCCACTGCTGCTGCAAGACCAAGGAGCATTTTGCATGTCCATCCTTGTATGATTACACTTCCAAATGAAATGTAACCAGCTGAATCAATTTTGTGGGTTGCTCTACAATTTTTTTGTGGATAATGCCTTTCTTCCCTCCTCACAGATTTGCTGGGCATGTGGACCCATATCTCCTACTTCTTGTGGTATCTGCAGAGGTATCCCAGAGCACAGGCTGGCAGAGAAAAAAGAAAACAATATTAAAGAAGCAAAAGGAAAGGGAGAGTATGTCATATTCATTCAGAGACAATAAGTCTTGTTGTAGCTGAGATGAGATTTCCTTGCCTCCCCTTCCCCCATTTTGTTGTCCATTATGTGCTCCCATGCCTGTTGCACATACTGGCCTGCATTAAGTTCAGGCTGTTTGCTTAGATAGGCAACGATACAGAATCGAGCTGGAGGCCTATGGCCAGTGGAGTTCCACATGGGTCAGTTCTGGGGCCAGTCTTGTTCAGCATCTTCATCAATGACCTGGATGAGGGGACAGAGTGCATCCTCAGCAAGTTGGCTGATGACACCAAACTGGGAGGACTGGCTGATTCCCCAGAAGGCTGTGCTGCCATTCAGCGGGATCTCGAATGGCTTGAGAGTTGGGCAGAGAGAAACCTCATGAGGTTCAACAAGGACAAGTGCAGAGTTCTGCACCTGGGAAGGAACAATCCCATGCACCAGTACAGCCTGGGAATTGGCCTGCTGGAGAGCAGCTCTGTTGAGAGGGAACTGGGAGTCCTGGCTGCTAACAAACTAAACATCTCCCAGCAATGTGGCCAAGAAGGCCAATGGCATCCTGGGATGCATCAAGAAGAGTGTGGCCAGCAGGTCAAGGGAGGTTCTTCTCCCTCTCTACTCTGCCCTGGTGAGGCCTCATCTGGAGTCCTGTGTCCAGTTCTGGGCTCCTCAGCTCAAGAGGGACAGGGAAGTGCTGGAGAGAGTCCAGCGCAGGGCCACCAAGATGATCAGGTGACTGGAGTATCTTTCTGATGAGAAAAGGAAAAGTATCTAGGGCTGTTTAGCCAGGAGAAGAGGAGACTGAGGAGGGACCTTGTTAGTGCTTACAAGTACTTAAAAGGTGCATGACAAGAGGTTGGGGCAGCACTTTTTTCTGTTATTTCCAGTGACAGGACTAAGGATAATGGACAAAAGCTGGAACACTAAAAGTTCCACAAAAGGAAAACTTCTTTCTTGTGAGGGTGAGGGAGCTCTGGCACAGGCTGCCAAGGGAGGTTGTGGAGTTTTCTTCTCTGGAAGTTTTCAAAATGCTCCTGGACGTGTTCCTATGTGACCTGATCTGGAGGTCCCTTCCAACCTCTACTATTCTGTGTTTCTATGACTCTGTGACAGGCTTGGGCTGTCTTCTGGGCTCTATAAACACCCTAAAAATCATCATTTCCCTCTTTTTAGATGTGGGGTTCAAATGAAGTGTGTATGTTTTACAGGTGGCAAAACTAGCCTTGTCACCTTTTTCACTGGCACATCTGTGAAGTCCCCAAGCCCCATGTTGCTAACAGGCAATGCCTGACAATTGCAACTGTCATGCTGCTGACACCACCTGGATTTGTCTTTCAGTGGGTTTCTCCTGTGTTTATGTAAAAAGATTTCTCACTTACTTTCTTGGTTGTTGGAAGGCAACAGATGGAGAATGATATTTCGCTCCCTGACATTTTGTTGAGCCTTCTCTCTGCCTTAACTCTGCTTTCCGATAGCCAAGCCTTTTGTGGGGATGAAGCTGGTGTATTTGCCCAAGGAGTTAAAATGTCACCTTCTATAACTCCAGAGATGGCCTTAAACAGACCAGCTGGAAATCATCAGGAAAGCAGAGTCCCACCCTGCTGCAAAGATCTCCAAGTTCAGTCTAAAGTTGAGAGCAGGACATGTACAAGATGGTACACACATTGATCTCCCTAAGGCAGACTTATCATTTACTTTACAAAAGTGATCATTGTCAGTTACCTTACAGAGGGAATCATTTTAGGAACTGTCATTTTTATTTCAATTAATTCCAGGACTCAGAAGCCAGAAAAATTCTGTACTTGCTGAGAAAACCCAAATCATTCTTGTCCTCTTCTAGTACATTGTTTCCTCCTGTGCATCTGCGTGGGCAGGTGCTGAGATTACAAGTATGAATCTGGGCTTTTCCTGAGAACAGTAAACATAAGCAGTAAATGATCAGAGTATGAAGATTATTTAAGAACTGGTGCCCTACCCATGGCAGATGGAGTATACAGGCCTGTCCTTTACTCCTCTCCTGAGGGCAAACATATTAGAGGTTGTTGAAAGAAATCTCAAGGCTTTGCATTGCAGTGGTTCTGACAAACTTACAAGAACATTTAAAATTAAAGCTGAAAAGCTACTATAACTCTTAGGGATGGCAAATAAAATAATAGCAGGATATGAGTATGACTGAACTGTTCTATCTGTGGTGATTTGAATCTTATAATATAAGGATCACACTTTGCTATTGGACCTGACTGCCATGTCAGCTGGTCGCATTTCTTTACATTCTTTGGATGTTTGCCTCATGCAACGTCTCTCCAGGCTTGCTTTAAGAGAGCTTCCATCTTCACCTAAAGAGCTCATCCACAGTTTGATGATGGATAATAGTCACAGAGGAGACCATGCTGTGCTGTGCAGTTTTAGAAGTTAACCTTGATGAATACCTAGGGGTGGTTTAAAATCTAATGGGTTATTTCTGCAGGAAAATAGCTTCCTCTGCTTTCTGCTAGAACTTTTCCTTCACAGCCTATCTTCTACCCTACACCCTAAACACCGCTCTTATTTTCCCCATCTTGCTCTTTCCTACGTCAGAGATGGTTTCATATCTCCTTCAACATGCTTACTGCTTGCTATTGCTTGTTGTCTCAAAGCTGACCCTGAGAGAAGGGCAGTGAATGGGGTCCCCATGCCACAGAGGAGTCACAGGCCATTTGCCAGTCATTCAGGGATGTGCTTAATGCAAATGGTGGTATGGTGGTCACTTGAAGACCAGATCATGCAGAGAGGGACTGGGTAAGGAGAAGGGTTGTGTGAGAGCCTCATGTGTTGTCCATTAACAACAAGTATTTTGGAGTAGAAAATAGAAGCAACAAAACATGAAATAAGGCTGTTATAAAAACATATTGGAGGATTTACTATGTGGTCATACTTTTGGGCCCTGAATATTCTGTTGCTAATAGTTTTGTAGTGCTGTTGGCTGAGGTACCTTGGCTGGTCCTGGGACCTCTCTAGACAGTATCTGCAAGTATCGGATTCCCATTTCCCTGTGAGTCTATTTTTTTTCCCCTGTGAGAGAGCCAATATTGCCTGTCAGATGTGTTACTACCCAAAGCTGTTTCTCACCTGGTGGGGAACAAGCAGAGCTTCTCTGAGTAAATAAATGGGAAAAAAATGACTTTGTACTGGCTATGGAGTGCAGAGAAAGACTTGACGGCACTGGGAGATGAAAAACTGGACATGAGCTGGCAATGTATGCTCACAGCCAATTGTTTCCTGGTCTGCAGCAAAAACAGCATGGCAAGCATGTCGAGGAAGGTGATTCTGTCTCTCTGCTCTCATGAGACCTCACCTGCAGTGCTACATCCAGCTTTGGAATCTTCAGTACAAGACAGAGATGAACCTGTTGGAGCAGGTCCAGAAAATGGTCACAAAAATGATCCAAGGGTTGGAGCATCTCTCCTGACAGGAAAAGCTGAGAGAGTTGGGGTTGCTTAGCCTGTAGGAGGCTCTGGGGAGACCTGATTGTGGCCTTTCAAGAGTGTTGTGGTTTAACTCCCGCCAGCAACTGAGCACCTTGCAGCTGCTTGCTCACTGCCCCCCTTCAATGGGCTTGGGGGCAAATCAAGTACAAAAGAAGGTAAAACTCATAGATTGAGATAAGAACAGTTTAATAACTAAAATGGAATAAAATATAATAATAATAAGAATAACAAATATTATGATAATAGTAATGAAAATGGATATAACAACAACAAAAAAAGAGATAAGACAGAAATGTAACCCAAAAGGGAATTAAAAAAATATTCACAATGCAATTATTCATCATAGTTAGTAGTATGGAAAACCCTTATAGAAGTGGTCTTGTATTATTGCACCATTAATCTTACGGTGATCAGTAAAGGCACTGAAATGGGTCTTATTGTGCAAGCCCCTCTTTTAGATGCCTCTGGAGAGTGATCCATCCTTCTCTGTGCTAGAGCTGGCCCTCAGCTATGTAAAGGCAGGCATGACCATTTCGGTCTTTGTCTGATTTACTCACCTTTTGTGGTCAATGGAGAGAAACAGGCACTTCTAGGTCATGATTCATCTTGTCCAAATGTGGGCATCAAGAATAATTAGATGAATCACATTCTAAAACCGATTGTTTCTCCCCACTATAATGGGAAATTATAAAGAGTGGACAAGGTGATTAGTTTATATGCCCACATCTATCCTGTCAGCATCTCCAGGGAGGTGAGATGAACTTCCTATAGGTCTAAAACAGGTGTGATGAACTGCCCTCTGGAGAGTCTTACCGCTCTCCATTGCTTAGGAAAAAGTCAAGGGCTGTACCTATCTGAGTGTAGACATTTAACTTCTAAGTTACTTAAATGAAACAAAATTATTCCCACCCAGAATTTGTATCTGTCACTAATAAGCGACTGTTTTTTTCTGGAACAGTCTCCAAAAAAGGCATCAAGGATTCAGGAAGCAAATACATAGAAATTTCTGAGATGTCTCACATTTACATTTTTTAGTATTTTATTTAAAGGTTTTTATTTTCAATTGTAAGCTTTTTCTTTTGATGATCAATCTGTAGCTCAAAACACAGACTAGAATAGCTCTCCTTTGGCATTGGGAGAGTTAACCCAAGTGCTTTGATGACAGAGAGTTTGTGCCTGTCTGGTTGAAAGTAGGTTTAGACCTTTCCTCTGTAACTCTTTCATGGCATCAATCTTTTCTACTTCAAGTTCTTATTTGGCCAAAACTTGAAGAGTGAGAGGATCGCCTGCTGGAAGCTGTCTCCTGACACTACATAGAGCAGTAAGTTTCCAAAAGTATTTAACGCTGCTAAAGGTTTAGATAATACAAGCATAAAACAGATAATGCTCTTCAAGTGGCAGCTAATAGGTTGTGCTCGAAGCTCCAGCTGAACCCCTCGGAAGATGTGGAAAGGGAGGAAGCACACATAAAAGACCAACAAGAGGACAATGGTGAGTCTGCGAGCCTTCTGTTTGTAGAAAGCCCGCGTATGGAACCCTGTTGCCAAGGCGTAAATAATGAGCACGTAGCACAGAGTCACCGTCAGCAAGGGCAAGAAGAAGCCAAATACCGTCAACAGCCAGTTATACCACCGAGCAGTGACAAGGTCCTGAACAGAATCCAGGTCTGGGCACATAGTCTTGTTCCGGCTATTCCTTGTGGCAATCAAGATGGCCAAGGGGCTGATGATTGCCCCGGAAATCATCCAAATGACTACGGAAGTCACCACTGCCCATCTTCGCTTTTGAAGAAAAAAGCATTTAGTTGGGTAGACAATGACAATAAAACGGAAGATGCTGAAGCAGCTAAGGAAGATTATACCACTGTACATGTTGAAGTAGAAGCAAAGATGAACAATCTTGCACATGATGTCTCCGAAAATCCAGTTGTATCCGTTAATAGTGTAGTGTATAAAGAAAGGAAGAGTGGCTACATAGAATATATCAGTGACAGACAGGTTTAACATGATGATAGTGCTGTTTTTCCAGGGCCTCATTTTGACAAAGTAAACAAAAATTGTCACGATGTTCCCTGGGAAGCACACAAGGAACATTAGGCTGTAAAGGACAGTGATATAGAATTTCAGCTGCGAGTAATCTTCTTCCCTGCAGATTGTCGAAGGATTTGAGCAGTCTGGCAGAACAGTGAAATTGCTGGTGTTTTCAGGTGCCATGTTTGCAGAAATCTTCTTAAAGCTTTACAAAAATCAAATGTTTAGTTTTAATTGATTTGTTAGGACAAAGGCATTCAGTTAGATCTTTTGTTGCCGGAGTAAGTGTCCTACGCTTGACAAGGCATACAGGGAGGAAAAGGGTTTTGCTAACATAACCAGCTGTGACCAGGATAACCCCATTTGAATGTTTAATTTCACCTTTCTCTCTCCTTAATGTTTAATTTTGATAATGATTGATTTGTGTCTTTATTTAACCTCCTGTATTGAAGACAACAATTACTGCTTATCTGCAAACCTTTGGGAGTAGCAAGCACACCTTCAGAGAGTGTTTAGGCTGTTCTGCAGATCTCAGGACCTGATGCTCCTATAACCTGACAGCCATGGCTTGTTCCCTGAGTATGATCTTATTCCTTTGGAGTTATCAGAATATAAAACTAGAATAAATGCATTCTTTTTTTAAAAAAATTAAGCTTCATAGTGGCATAAGACTGATTTAAATGATTAAAGACTGCTTCTCAGAGCGGAGAGGGAATATGGAAAGCACAGAGTGAATGAAGGCACTGATCTTGCTTCCTATTTTGTGCAAATTGGAGCTAGATAGACCTGTCTCTGAAATGGTTTCTCATCTTCCACAGCCAATTTAGATCTCTCCATAGGGAGTTCAAGATGTAACCTTTCTTGGTAGTGTTCTAACCTGAAAGAATGGTAACCAAGGATGAAAATCATCTCATCTAACTTCAAGTATCAGAAAGTTGGATGATTAAAGTGGAGCCAGTCCTCCTAAGTTCCCCTTTATGATCCAGGGAGAGATGTAGGTTCCTCCAGGACATAATATATCTTCCTGTAGGTGAGGTTTCTGAGATAAATGATTTACTCTTTTGCCATATCCATCTCTTTCCGTTGATGACAAAGGCACCCCAGGGTGACTAGTTCAGCCTTGGATGTCTAGCCTTCGGGTATCTCAAGTGAGGCAAGAAGTGGGCCACTGTGTGTCTTCCGCATCTCAGGTGAACACCACTCCTCCAGATCCTAACCTAGTCCATCTGAGAAAAGTTACTTCATAAAATGCTAGACAAAAAAGCTCAAATTCTTCTCTCTCTTGTCCCAGAAACACAGTCTTAAAGCTAAGTTAGTTAGGTCTTCAAGACCTGTCTGGACACATTCCTATGTGACCTGATCTAGGTTGACCTGCTTCTGCAGGGGCTTTGGACGAGATCATCTCTAAAGGTCCCTTTCAACCCCTATTATGCTATGATTCTATGATTAAACATCCAGAATGAAGTCATTGCATTAAAAAAAGAAAAAGAGAGACAAAAGAAAAGGAAAAGGAAAAGGAAGAAGAAGAGGAAAAGGAAAAGGAAGAGGAAGGGGAAAAGGGAAAGGGAAAGGGAAAGGGAAAGAGAAATGAAAGGGGAAAGGAAAAGGAAAAGGAAAAGGAAAAGGAAAAGGAAAAGGAAAAGGAAAAGGAAAAGGAAAAGGAAAAGGAAAAAGGTCAGAATTGTGCTTTATTGCAGTCCTGGGAATCCTGTGCATGGAGTCAGTTTCTGATGTCATTCAGTTAACAGCATTTAGCACAATACCTCTATTGATGTTTCTCCATTATCCCAATGACTGGTAGAACATGATAAATTTTCTCTGACAAAGACAGTCATTAAAGCTGGGACACAACAAAAATTATTTGTCAGAAATGTGTCAGTCAGAAAGATGAATATCACTTTGTCACTCAGAAGAACATCAGAAAGAAATCTGACCATCCCCTCCATAATTTAGTTAAAATGCTAATGCTTTGCACCGCACCGTGAATGTTAGCTTTGATATAGCAGTTTTACAGTCAAAGATGCCTTAGGTAAAGGCTATGAAACTTGTTTTAAGTACTTGCAGACAAAAAACTATGGATATACACGGTTCCTCTCTTTTCTGCTGCTCAGATACCACCATCACTCACATTTATGCCTCTCACTGGTGTATTTCAAGCCAAGTTATACAAAATTTTCTAGAATATTTTATTCACCTCCAGTTTAGCTTTCCTGGAATGCTGATCAGTTCTTCACTGCAGTCTTGAACCCTCCAACTTAAAAATGGAGAAATATTGCTTACCTGAAAACTGGCAATTCTGTCTCTCCCTTTGATATTTCTTTGAGCAAAGAGCACTACAAATGAACTTGTATTTATGTCTTCCTTACAGTGAAGCAGGTTTTAGTATGGCTTTGCAACCACATACATTCACTCTGTGGCTGACGGAGACCACATGTGGCTGTAAATCAGGAGAATGGTATCAGGAGAGTCTCAGTTACTGGCTCACGTATCACCTCTTAAACCTGTGTGGTTGTAGGAGATCTCTTCTGACCTCTGTCATTCATGCTGCCTTGCCTTCAGTGGGCAAGGTGATGCTTTGCTGGCAGCAGTTCTGTGTGCTGAAGTAGACTTGTGGTATTCAAATAGCAGCAGATCGCATTTAAATTATCTTGTATGTGTGTGTGCATGTGTTCATAAAATAGAAAATTAAATTCATTCTCCATTTCCTGTGAAGTGAAACCTGATCATCAAAGTGAATAAGGCGTGTTGCCATTTCAAGGTCAGCTGAAAAATGTTATGGTGTACTGTCTTCATTAAAAACAAATTTCTAACAAGAACAGTTTTCATCTCAGGTAAGAAATGAAGGTTTCTTTGGCACAATGTGCTTTTCAAGAACTGGTTTATACTTTCTGCTTATTTTTTTGTGATGAAATGTCTAAAAATAACATTGGCTGTTTTTTTACTGGGATAGCTGAAGTTGAAAACTTGGGATTTTTTTAAGCCTTTTTTGCTTTGTTTTTGGGCTTCATGATTCATAAGAGCTGCAATTTTCCATGCTTCTTCAACCAAAAGAATGTTCTTGAATAAAGATCTCATTATCATCCTTAGCTCGAGGGACAAGATTAAACCAGATTTTTACTTTGAAAGAAAAAGGTTATAGTATCTTGAATTTTGAGACTGTGGGCTTCAGTCCCTGGGCTTGCAACCTGGTCCATGCAAAAAGAGGCCTCAGCTGCCCATCATGGCCACTAGTCTTTAGGCCTTGGTATATTTTGATGAGGCTTATGATCTGGTATTAAATAAATAGGATTTCATTTCTGAACATTACTTATGTTAGTACAGTTACTGGGAACCTCACAGATAAGAATATTTTTCGAAAGGCTGTCTTGACTGTCCTTGAGTGCCTGTGCCGCAGGCATGAGTTGGGAGAAGGCTATCTGTTTTTCTAATCATATTGCAGGGAAAGAGTGGTAACAGGGACAATCAAAACTGGGGCAGCAGTAATGTCTGACAACTACAACATTATCTATCTGTTACCATTAGGGGAAGGGCATTGTCTCTGTTCTTGTCTGACCAAGCTTTTGTCTAGGTCAACACCCAGAGCACCTTTAAAAAACGTCCGTGGTTTGCCAATAATTATAAAATACACTGTCATGTACCAGCTCAGGGACCAGTAACTGCTTAAAAACCTATTACCTTGTTCCTAGACACTGCATGTGTCATTAGAAACCATTTGTATGAAGCTGTAGTGTTATAAGCACAGGGGAAGCTAATTATAGTTAGGGATCATTTAGTGTGTCCACTGCTGAATCTGTTATACCCCTGAGCAATACAAAACCTGTGCAGCAATGGCTGGTTTTTATCCTTCCTTGGCTCTGGCAGTGCCTTAAGTGGAGCAGAAACGGGCTTTCTCAGCACCATGGCCCAGAACTGCCCAGAATTTGGGAGACTGGGGTCTCGAGCAGGCACTGAAGTCACCTCTGACTGACTCTGGGCAGGAAAGGAAATAAAACACCCAGTTTCAGACCACTGTAAGAGAGGGTAACTAATAGAAGGTTGTTCATACAGAGCTGCTCTGCATGTAGATTGAGCTATGTTCCTTAGCTTGCCCAGATCTTATCCGATTGTCAGCTGCAAAGACCATGTGGCTCCCGCCTCCCCTCCGGCCTCCCTGCACCCTTCTCCAGGGTTTCAGCAACTCCTCATTGCACATGGGCCTTTGGAAACTGGCTTCAAATGCAGTCATACAGCTGGCCCAGAGACAAGTGTCAGGCACTTGGGAAATTATGAATAAACTAACAAGGGCAAATTGCAAATATCTGATGGAAATTGCTTGCCCGGCATCTTCAGGATCTCTGTGAATAAAGGCTTATCCTGAAATGTGACTTTCAGCTCTCAGTCTGTGGGCCTTTTCTCTTTAGCAGTAGTTTCTCCATCTCATGTCCATGGACCTTTTAAGGCTGCCCATTGGTAGGTCAATTTGACCCTTACCAAAAACATGGCCCTTTTTGTACTTTGAGGCTATCCTTACCCTGCCTCCCTCTACGAGCATTGGAGAGAAATCAAAACACCCTGTTTCACAGTCAGCTTAAGTGACTCTAATTGCAGGCTGCTGTCAAAAGGGTTGGCAGCACCACCTCCCTCCTCTTGTCCTAAACCACATGTTTTCAACTGCCCCAGTGCTTATGCAATCATGGGATGTGTAGGATAAGTGAGCTGACTGAAAACAAACAAGTTTTGTTATTATCAGGTTAGCTTTCTGGCACTTGGGTGAGGGGCTGGGGCTATATTCAAGGGTACATGGGCTCCAGAGCTTACAGGATGCAGTGATAGGGACCAACCAGGGGGCAAGAGGAGGATAGCAAGGTTGCACATAGATTCCTCCTGTATAGAGGTGTTTCAATCTCCATCAGCAGCAACCAACCACCCTCATCTGAAACTAGTCTCCAGCAATGAGAATTAATTTGATGAGTATAATAATCCATCAATAATCCATCAGCAAAAAGCTAGCTATTTGCACTTTTCCTTAAATAACCATTATAAAATCCTACAGAGTTCAGAAGTGAATATAAATATTGCTCTTAGTGTATAGAAAGGAAACTGGAATGATTTGGTGGCAGGATTATTAATGAAATATTTCCTCTTCATACTTTATACCATAGTCTGTGTGAGCTATCACAGGGTGCACGATGTAAATGGGATCATCTTTTCATATTGTATTTTTCCTTCTATGATGGCAGGGTGAACAAGGTGCACACCTGGAGTACACCATCCATCTAAACTACAAAACTGGAGAACAAAGTCCAATGCTTTTGTTTTGCTTTGTTCTGTTCAATCACTTGTGTCCGGTTGTAATGTCTCTTTTCTCTGAAGGGGCTGGCCATTACCTTTGGCAAGCATTGGGGTGGAAATGTTCATAGCAGGGCTTTTTGTGGTGTTATTACCACTAAACTTGACTGTAATGAAGACTCGTAGGTGTGAGGATCCACAAGTTGCTCCTTGAGCGCAGGGGCTGTTCTCATCTTATAAAATCTGATCTAAAATCCACAGGTATGAGTGGAAGATTCCTTTGAGAATCAGACACTTGGACATGGCAGCATGCACAGTAGAAATGGCAAGGATAGCTCTGACTAATAACTGTGTAGGAAAACAGGCAGTTTGTTGGGCAAGGGCTAAGCATCGAGCGTTAACAGCTTTCATTATGCATTTTACTTTTGGTTCAGCAAACATATAATCTTTCCATGGGCTATTTCCCTTAGCAGGCATACATTTGTTTGGCTGATCTTTGTGTGTGATTGAATACCTAATTACAGTTGTTATCAGACCACCGTTGAGAGATGCTCAGTTCCATGGAGAATGATACCGTGTATCTTCATCGCACGTAGGGAAATCAGCGCCAGCTCCCCCTTTGTATTTCTCCTCTGGGACAGACTGGTAAGGGCAGCATTTTTTTAATTCCTAAATGCACAGCAACTCTAAATTAATCACAGTTAAATGCTGCCATCCAATTACGTAGGTAATAGAGACTGTTAATGAAAACTTCTGGAGAGGAATATTTTACCTTAGGAAAATTGCATATATAATCTGGAACATAAGCAGTGCTGCTGCCACATCAGCTGCACAGAAGTCGTTTGATACAGTTCCAAAAATAGCCTGTATAGCTCTGAGGCACTATTTTATGGCTAATATCAGTCCTCAAAGTGAATTTGTGCTCATCGACTACAGGGCATAGAAGATAAAATCTACTACAACCCTTATATGAGCGCTGGACTTTCAGAAGGTGAGTTGACCCTTGGAGAGTGGGGAAAGGGAAGACAACGGGACAATTTGCCTGCTCAAAGACAGTATGTGCTCAGGTACCTTGGTGCAGCACAGGCAACACCATAAACTGGTGAATAAAAAAACTCTAGAAGAGCACCCAGCTATGAAGTGGCCTTAAACAGAGCAGCTGTGCAGGTTAGAGTTTTCCCAGCAGACACTGAAAGCCAAACTAAACTCTTTGGGAGATGTGGCAGTGGTTGTAATTGATTTAGGTAATGGGGTGTTTCCTGAAAATGACTCAGCTCAGTCAGTCTGAAAACAGAGAGGACCAATTTGCTGCCTTGTTCTTTTGGGTTTTTTTTTCAATTCCAAGACAAGCAGCCTCCTTGGCTTCCAGTGATGTGTTGGTACAAGGACCCAGAAAAGGGTCCTGTTAATGTGGCCTCCAGCATACAAGCAAGTTTTCAGTCATTGAAGACAGACTCTCTTGTGGTGCCACTGCTCCTGTAATTTGTTTGCAGGATACTTTGGCACATGAGGGAAAGTCTGCCCTTTGCCTTAGGCCAGTCTAATAAAGCTTTGTCTTCAGAAAGTGGCTTGTACTGTCACAGCCCTCTACACATTAATTTAATATATGCAGCCAAAGAGGAGCCTGTCTATTAGCTAGATACCATTCCCTCAGCTAACATGAGCCCTTAGCTAATGCCTGGCTCTTGGCAGAGGGACCCCAGGTCACTTCATTACTGCGCTGGTCTTTGTAATTCTGCTACCACTATCCCTCTCCCCTTGCTCCCCCTCCTCATTTCTCTGGGCCCAGCTCTCACCTGCTGAAATTTCTCCCATGTGCTTTGCAAATAAGCTTTTCCCAGTGGTACTGATGCCAAGAGGAGTACAAAGAGGACAGAAGGAAGCTCAGCCATGTGGGATACATTTCATATTTTAAGAGCATCATTTCCCTCCCAAGCTTATCTCTTTTAATTCTTTTTTTCACATGATCACTGAAGTTATAAACTGGTAAATTAGTTGTTTGTATTACTAGTGCTTGTTTCTGATAAGGTAAGGTAATTAGCAGGTAGAATTTTACTATCATAAAGCAATAAACAGAAATAATTCTCTGTCAAAGTTAAATTAGGAGATTGCTTGAGCACAGACATAAAATAGGGCTAGAAACCCGCAAGGAAATGCCTTGCAAATTGTTTCTTGATTGCAGAGGCAAAGGTCCTGTATTTTCTGGAGCAACCTCCCTTGCTTTCAGGCAAAGAGCTGTGCAAACAGAGATGTTTAGGCCCCTTGTCCCAAACCCTTCCTATTCCATCCCTCCTGCAAGAGAAACCCTTCTACCACCATGGGAGCCTGAAGGCAGCTCCTCTGCTCCTCTCCCTTGCCAAGGCTGTTCTGCCAGATTCACCTCAAGAGTCATGCAGCTTCCCTGCATTTGAAAGAGCCTTGTGCTCTTTAAACCATGCTTAAATGCTAAGTATTATTATCCTCGGGCAATTAATAGTTCTCTGACTATTCAGACTGGGTGGAGATGTGGATTGTTGAAATAGCCTTCAAAGACATAATTCATGCAAACCCATTCTGTGGAATTCATACTTTTTTAATCTAATGTTTTTCCTCCAGCTATATTGTGCTCATCTAAATCAAATATATGAAAGAAAGAAAGCTTTTCTCTGCAGAGCTTCAGTGCCACTCCTGGGCTTTGGTCTGGTGTCCCTCTGAGCTTTGTAGGACTCCAACTAACACAGCACACTTGGGTTCACTGGGGATCTCTGATGTCAGCTGAATGTCACATCTGTCTCCATCAGAGAATGAGTTCTAGCTAAAACACCAGCACTTAATTGAGTATGTTGTTCTGTCATTTTGAAGACACAGTAGTAAATTGACTGCATTGGTTTATATAGTCCACATGCAAAAATTGTGGAGCACTGGAAAATAAGAGTGACATAATGCGGAAAGTAACGTTTTGCTGCCATCTGCGGTGAAACTGGCTTCTGCTGGAGCAGCAGCTGTGAAACTAAATACCTAGTAAAGCAAGAGATGAGGGTATGCATTTCTCTCTCTCTACCCACGCAGAGAGTTAGCAGAAAGCAGCGGTACAGAATCATGGTGCAGTGTATTTCTGTCATTGCTCTCAGAGCTGGCTCTGCCAATTCTAAATGTGTGACTATTTATCAAAGTTTGCAATAGTAGGGCAACAGGGAAGAAATTACATCACCATGGGACAGAAGATTAGACTTCTCAAGAAAAGAGAGTTAGAAGAAGCTTTGTGTGCTTGACCTGGCTTTTAAACTGTTTAATAGCTGGTGATAAAATGAAATGATACAATGTGTTAAAGGATATAAAAAACACAATACCTTGGGTGTTCGGGCTGTTTGGGGTCAGGCAGGGATTTTAGCCACTGCTTTGCATTTTGCCGACATACAAATCTCCTGCTGCATATTGGCATGATTGATGGCTTGCTGGAACCTGAGGAGGGAATTACTAACCAGGCTTTTGCATCAGATTTTGCACATCATATTCTACAGAGGTGTAAACTAGTGCATTGCTCCTGGCTTTGGATGCAAATTAATTCATCCCAGCAGAGTATCTAATCCATTGGCTTCAGTGGCATAGTCATTGTAAGGAGCCAAGTGCAGACATCTCCCCTTTCTGAGAGATTATCTTGACGCATGCAGCAAGATGCTTGTCTCTCCTGAAATCCTGTCATGATTCAAAGGGATTTTGCCTGAGGCATTGCAGGACGTGGGATGGAGGGACATGTAGTCCATCTGTGACCCCAGACAGGATCCTCCTATCCTTGGAAGTCCCAGCAGAGACTTTTTTAACCTCCTCTAAAGTCTCCTCTCTAGACTACCACTAGACGACTCCTCTGCTTCTCTGTGCCCACAGGATGTGTTGCCTCATCTCCATCTTTGATCTAGTCCTAGCTGGGGGTATACTGCTTTCTAGATACAGATCATATGTGTGAAGGTCACCATCATCTTTCCTTCAGTGGTGCTACTCCTAGGTTGAACAACTTCTGATTCCACAACCTCTTCTTTTTTTGGTTATATCCTTTTGAACCTCTGTTCTGCTCCTTGTCCAGCAGATTCCCCTCCATCCTGAAGTGCAATGTTGGACCAGATGTACCATCCCAGGAGACATGTAACCAAAACAGAAAGATTACTCATCCTACAAGGCTCTTATTCCTATGTCCCATTTTCCTGTTTTTCCTTTTCACAAGAGCAGAACTGATCTTCAGCTTGTGACCTGCGTAGCACTTCAATTCTTTACTGTGGTACTGCTGCCTAAGCAGATAGCCCAGATTTGTGCAGTTTTGATTATTTTCCTATAAACACAAATTTTGCATTTGTCCTCATTGCATTGCATCTCCCTTTTTTCAGACCATTTCTCCAGTTTCTGTGAATTGCTTCGAAACTAATGCTATTCACCAGACCTTCTCTTGTCATCCACACGCTTAAAAGGCATACTTTGTGCTCCATTGCCCAAATGACTAGTGAATGTATGAAGGGTGAGCTCATTGTGTAGTCTGGACTTGGATGGAAAGTTTTGTCATGCTAAACATCCTAGAGCAGGGTCTTGCACTTCTCTTCTGGAAGTTATTGATATTATTGATTTTATCCATGCCTGGAGTAGCAGCTCAGCCACGACTCTCAGCAGCACCAGCTGTTGTCAAAAATCTGAGAAAAGACACATAATGCCAAGTTTTGTGTTTCTTGTCTCCCCTTCCCAGAGGATTTCAGAGAGAAACATGCTCCATCCCAAGAAAGGCGTTGGACTATCCTGGTGGATAATGCAGCAGCCCATCATCCAACCTACCATCACCGACTCTTCCATTCTCTGGGACTGTTTGGCTAGCTGGGTAGTTAGCCTTCATGCTGCCTGCCTGTTTTTTATCAACAGTTTAGATAGATTCAAGACATTCACATGAAGCATTTTTATTCCATTGATTCTGCAGTTTGCAAGGCAATAGTATTCTGTCAGATTTTTTTTTTATTAATGGAAATCAGAACGTCTGATTTCTTCACAAATAAACTAGGGACAGATAAGTCAGCCTTAATTCAGGGCATAAATAGATCTCTCATCTCAGGCAAGGCATTTTTTCCTAATTCTCTCCCTCAATGATTAGTGTGTA
Source organism: Colius striatus (assembly GCF_028858725.1). NCBI lineage: Eukaryota > Metazoa > Chordata > Aves > Coliiformes > Coliidae > Colius > Colius striatus. The sequence continues at coordinate 52,779,992 of NC_084759.1, forward strand.
CAGATAACTCTCAGCACTAACATGGCAGCACTGCATTTAGCTGAAGTCTCCAGGGTAGCAACAGTAAATGCTTGACTTCTTCATTAAGTGCCAGTAAAGTATCATGTTGCCCCTGTGTGCCAGAATCATAAGTGACATTCATAAACCATTTAGGTTGGAAAAGACCTTTTAGAACCTTGAATCCAACCAATAAACCATGTCCCTAAGTGCCACATCTACACGTCTTTTGAATATCTCCAGCAATACTGACTCCACCACTTCTCTGGGCAGCCTGTTCCAATGCCTGATAGCCCTTTCAGCAAAGGATTTTTTTCTAATCTCCAATCTAAACCTGCCCTGGCACAACTTGAGACCATTTCCTTTAATCCTATCACTTGATATTTGGGAGAAGAAACCAACACTCACCTCATTACAACTTCCTTGTTGTAGAGTGATCGTGTCTCCCCTCAGCCTCCTCTTCTCCAGGTTAAACATCCCCAGCTCCCTCAGCTGCTCCTCATCAGACTTGTTCTACAGACCCTTCACCAGATTCGTTGCCTATCTCTGAATATGCTCCAGCATCTCAATGTCTCTCTTGTAGTGTGGGGCCCAGAACTGAAAACAGTATTTGAGGTGCAGCATCAAGTACAGGGGGACAATCACTTCCCAGGTCCTGCTGGTCACATTATTTTTGATACAGGCCAGGATGCCATTGTGCACCTGGGCACACTGCTGGCTCATGTTCAGCTAGCTGTCAATTAACACCTCCAGGTCCTTTTCTGCTGGACAGCTTTCCAGTCACTCTGCCCCAAGCCTGTAGCATTGCATGGGGTTGCTGTGTCCCAAGTGCAGGACCCAGCACTTGGCCTTGTTGAACCTCAATTGGCATCAGCCTAGTGATCCAGTGTCCAGGTGTCTTTAAGCCTTCCTGCCCTCAAGCATATCAACATTCCCACCCAACTTGATGAGGGCACACTTGATCCACTCATCCAGATCATTGATAAAAATATTAAACAGAACTAGCCCCAGCACTAAGCCCCAGGGAACACCACTGGTCACCCACCATCAGCTAGATTTCGCTCCATTCACTGCCACTCTCTGGGCACAGCTTTCCAGACAGTTTTTTTAGCCAGTAAAGTGTACACCCGTCCAAGCCATGAGCAGCCAATTTCTCAAGGAGAATGCTATGGGGAATGTTGTCAAAGGTATTGCTAACATCCAGGTAGACCACACTTGCAGCCTTTCCCTTGTCCAGTAAGTGAGTCAGCTTGTCATGGAATAACATCAGGTTAATTAAGCAGGACCTCGTTGCCTTGTATATACCCTATGATGGCACTCTGGATGCTCTGCTCCATAACCTTCCCTGGCACCGAGGTCAGGCTGACAGGCCTCTAGTTCCCCCAATCCTCTTTCCAGCTCTTCCTGTAGATGGGGATCACACTTGCTCACCTCCAATCCACTGGGATCTCCTCAGTGAGCCAGGACTGCTGATAGATAATGGACAGCTCAGTGGGCACAGCCACCAGCTCCCTCAGCACCCTCAGGTGGATTCCATCTGGTCCCATTTACTTGTGTGTGTCGAGGTGGAGCAGCACATCATACAACTTTCCACTTGTACTTAGGTGGTTTCATTTTGTTCCCTTTGTCTTCTGCCTCAAGTGGCTTGGTACCTGAACAACAACTGGTCTTACTATTAAAGACTGAGATGAAGAGGCACTAAATACCTCAGTCTTTTCCTCATCCTTTCCCACTATGCTTCTCTGCACAGACAATAAAATATGGAGATTTTTCCTTAGCCCTCCTTTTGTTACTAATGTATTTATAGGTTCATTTTTATTGTATTTTATGGTAGTAGGCAGATTAAGTTCTAGTTGGGCTTTGGCCTTCCTAGTTTTTGCCCTGTATAACTTTATGACATCCTGAGTTGCCTGCCAAAGATCTCTATTCAGCCAGGCGTCTTTGTCCCCATCAGCTCATTTTTCAGTACATGGGGAAGGCCTGTTCCAGAGCCTTTAAGATTTCCTGTTTGAAGAACATTCAGACTGCTCCTGGATTCCTTTGCCCTTCAGGACTGCTCCCTAAGAGAATCTGCCAACCAGGCTCCTAAACAGGCCAAAGTTTGCCCTCTGAAGTCCAAGGTAGCAGCTCTGCTGATACCCTTCTTACTTCTCTGGGGATTGAAAACTCTATCATCAATAAACTGTCTACCAGGGAGGGCTGTGCAAGTAATAGAAAGAGGATTGAGCAGTTTATTCTTTTGTTGATGATCTGGTTTGGAAGCTGCTTAGTGTGGCATTTCACCCTTACCAGTATCTCTATCTCATCTGTCTAGGAGCAGAAAGCTTTTGAGTGGAAACTTGTGCTGATGAGAAGATTTATTTCATGGACTGCAGCAAGACAGCAACAAGAAGGACTTGCTGTACAGATGTGTGGTTTAAGCTTTGTTAAACTAGCCTTCAGTTTCTCCAAAGGCCTCAAAAGTCATCTCTCTATTTCAATATTTTTATTTCATACAAGAAAAAGGAATTTAACATCAACTGTCCCTTTGAGGCAACTACTTAGTGATAAAGCACAGCTGCCGAGATCCAGCTGTTCTCTATCAACTCCAGCTTCTTGACTCCCTGAAAGAGATATTTTCCTACTTTTCAACTGCTGTCACTGACTTCTGTATAACAGCAACTCTTTCTTCCATAAAATATTTTTTTTTCCAGAGTGTTGAAGAAGGGATTTTTACGTGAGACCTACATCACTTGAGGTAGTTCCCTCAGTTACCATGGCAAGGACAGATGGTAGAGGTATTGATAACTACAGGGTAGATAAATGAGATCTCTTGCAATGGTCTAATAGACACCAAATGCAGCCCTCTGCCAAATTCCAGATACCTCTCCTTATCTTGTGCCAGCATCCAGCAAAGCTATAATTCACACCTTACAGTATAGGTCAGATAGACAATGTACAATTTAACCTCATTTGCTATAGCTGTATTTCAGGATTAATGCTCCTCCCTTTACTCCCAATATTGTGCTGTGAAAATCTTTTTGCAACGGATTCACATGCCTTAATGCAGTGAAAACACGTGTGGTTGCCTGAAAGGCTCCTCTTTTTTTGCTCATTAGGGCCACAAATATAATCTTTCTCCACAACTGTGGAAACTACTGCCATGTCTCACCCAGCTTCATCAGCTCAGTTGACTGCAGAGTTGTTGCAACCCACAAGACTATGCGGGACACGCAGATGGGACCCACCCAGAACATAAGGGCAACATTTCCATTCAAAAACCCACAGCTATTTAAGGGTCAGATGAGATTGCTTATGGTAGCAAACATTGCTGTGCCTGTCTTCCATGGTACAGTTAATTCAGCCTTTAATTATCCTAGATGTGGGAGGTGTCCCAGCTTTTGGAATGCCTCTGAGATCTCCACTTCTTTGACGGGCCTGCTTTGATCCTTACCTCTGACAGTGTAAACAAGCTACATTTAAGAAGATCAAATTAAATCCTTGCTTACCATTCAAAAATGTATTTAGCTTGCATAGGTGGTGCTTCTGTGTCTTAGGCCATCTTTGTAGATCTGAGACTAACTGAGAAATAAACTCAGCATTGCTTTGGCTTCCTTAGCATTGGGTTTGTAGAACCAGTGTGGAGGCCTGTTTTGTTTGGTGAGAAAATCTTTTCCCAGTGCCTTTATCTGAAATGCAGGGAGCTCCCTGAAATGGTAAGGCTCACCTCAAGAACGATCTGCTCTTTGAGGGACAGCAAGAAGAGGAAGATGTGTTGATGCTTATTGCCGTACCTTCCACTTCTGCAGCAAGTTTTTCTTCAGAAAAACCTGTCTGCATTTCAGCAGTGCAGAAATGTGCAAGGAGAAAATGCAAGCCGTCACTTCCTGCAATAGTAGAGTGGTCAATAACAATCTAGTGTTTGATGTTACTAGATGGGCAGTCAGGAGGAGTGAATTCATTGCTGCCCCAAAGTGGATAAACTCTAATTCCCTGTATTTATCCTTCCTGTTTGTTTGGTACACTTAACAGGGCCCTACCTGTGTTTGTAAGATAACATCCATAGGGACAAGATTGTCTGATTTTGATTTATGATTTATGTGTTTAAAACCTCATAGCCACTCTAGCTACATTTGATTTGTAATTATTAACCAAGAAGTTGGAACAATGCTCACATCTTGCTCTCACAGATAGTACGAACATCATTTTGTTTCTCTTTTTCCTACTTTGCTGCTTCTGCAGCCTAGGCCTCCTTTTCCAAATCAGTGACTGTTTCTAGAATACTTAATGCTTTTCCCGGATAATCCTCTTACTTGAAGAGTTTTGTCTACCCTCTAGTGGGAATTTGAATTATAGCACCTGCAGAGCCCAGCTGCAGGAGTACAGGAAGGCTGAAGCCCCTTGGGCACAGCCTGAAATTACTGCAGGACTACTTTTGATGGTGTTTCCAGTAAACATGATTCCCCATTCCTATTCTCTCCCTCCCTCACTGAGATTAAGGTTTCCATTTGGGGGAAAAAAATGGGGGCTATGTTTGCTAGGATTTTTTCCTGGTTAGATTTAGATTTTCACTGGCGTTTGTCAGCCAAATACTTATCTCTGATAAGTATGTGTAGCTGTATTAATCACATCGAGTCAAAGTGAGGATGTAAATTTGGAGGATGTGTGATTAATCTGTATCTTAGTTCCATTTGCCCTTCTGCCAGTAGAAGAAAAGGGCTGACATCAGTATCTGAAGGCAGAACATAGGCCATTGCATCTGAGTTAGAGTGTGCTGGGAAGGGCCCATCTCCATCTCTGAGGCATGTTAACTGAACCCATGTAGTCTCCCAGCATTAGCTATAAGCATATGGTGGGCAGTAGTACCCTGACCCTTGGGTGAAGGCAGCTCTTTATATTTATGGAACCTATTTCTGACCTTTGCACCCCATGGAAAACAACTTCCTGACCTCTGGTGCGATTGCATGCATTTCATCCTGAAAGGTTTCCCCTATATGCTGCTGATATCTCATGTTAACAAACGCTTGACAGAAACCCGTCAATGGGATGAATACGACTAATTATTGATGCTCAGTTGAAATCACACACATTGGTAACCAGATGACTTTGCTGATAGAGAACTGTACCCCAAAACCTTCTCTGAAGGAAAACAGAAGAGCACGGCATTGGGAATGAGCCAGGCCCTGAGTAATGCAGACACTGCTCTAACTCAACTTTTATTACTGAAATGCCACAACTAAGCAATCAAGACTCCTTTGAAAATCTTACCCTAAGCCCAAAATGCACTTTGTAAAAGCTCTGAGCTGGAAACTGATCTCTTCCCTGCCTGGCCACTAATTTACTTTGTGACTGGAGGCAAGCCACTTAGCTTCACTGTGCCTCAGTTCCATCACCTGTAAAACAGGGACGATATATAAACACCTCAGAGCAGCTTACTAGCAGAAAAGTAAATGTGAGGAAATTCCTGTAGGCAGGGACTACTGGCTTGTCTGTTAAGATAACTTCTCACTGATATAAAAATCATGAAGCAAAAAGGGAATTTTCAAAAAGGTTTATTACTTGAAACTGTTGCACGGTGCATTTGTGTGCCTCTGTCATCTTCCTTATTGCTGAGGCCCTAAATGACTGGGACAGTCTGGCTCACTCAGTGGAAAATTACCCCTTTGGGATCATTTGGGGCTAGAAATAAATCCACTCATAATCCTTCCCCACTTTGAGCCAAGTCACCTCCTTTTTTCCCAGCATAACAGATCTGTAACAAAAGGCAAGCTTAACATTCATAAGTCAATGGGACCTGATGGGATGCATCCAGGAGTGCTGAGGGAGCTGGCTGATGTGGTTGCTAAGCTACTCTCCATCATTTTTGAACAATCAGGTAGGACAGGTGAGGTGCCTGAGGACTGGAGAAAGGCCAATGTCACACCAGTCTTCAAAAAGAGCAGGAAGGATGACCCAGGAAACTACAGGTCAGTCAGCCTCACCTCCATCCCTGGAAAAGTGATGGAACAACTCATCCTGAATGTTATCACTGAACATATGAAGGAAAAGATGGTTCTCAGGGGGAGTCTTTGTGGACTCAGCAGGGGGAAATTCTGTTTGACCAACCTGATAAACTTCTATGAGTGCATAACTGGCTGGCTACATGAGAGGAGAGCAGCAGATGTCATCTACCTTGACTTCAGCAAGGCTTTTCACAGTCTCCCACAACATCCTCATCAGAAAGCTCAGGCAGTGTGGCTTGGATGAGTGGGCAGTGAGGTGGATCGAGAGCTGGCTGAATGACAGAGCCCAGAGAGTGTTGATCAATGGCACAGAATCAAGTTGGAAGCCTGTGGCCAGTGGAGTTCCACAGGGATCGGTTCTGGGGCCAGTCTTGTTCAACATCTTCATCAACGACCCGGATGAGGGGACAGAGTGGACCCTCAGCAAGTGGGCTGATGGCACCAAACTGGGAGGACTGGCTGATTCCCCAGAAGGCTGTGCTGCCATTCAGTGGGATCTCGACCGGCCTGAGAGTTGGGCAGAGAGGAACCTCATGAGGTTCAGAAAGGACAAGTGCAGAGTCCTGGAGCTGGGAAGGAACAACCCCATGCACCAGTACAGGCTGGGGACTGACCTGCTGGGGAGCAGCTCTGCAGAGAGAGACCTGGGAGTCCTGGTTGATAATAAACTGAACATGAGCCAGCAATGTGCCCTTGTGGCCAAGAAGGCCAATGGCATCGTGAGATGCATCAAGAAGAGTGTAGCCAGCAGATTGAGGGAGGTTCTTCTCCCCCTCTACTCTGCCCTGGTGAGGCCTCATGTGGAGTCCTGTGTCCAGTTCTGGGCTCCTCAGCTCAAGAGGGACAGGGAAGTGCTGGAGAGAGTCCAGTGCAGGGCTATCAAGATGATGAGGGGACTGGAGCATCTTCCTTATGAGGAAAGGCTGTGGGAACTGGGGCTACTCAGTCTAGAGAAGAGGAGACTGAGGGGGAATCTCATTAATATTTACATATATTTAAATGGTGGATATCAGGAGACTGGGGCAACACTTTTTTCTGTAGTGTCCAGTGACAGGACAAGGGGTAACGGACAAAAGCTGGAGCACAAAAAGTTCCACTTAAATGTAAAGAAAAACTGTTTCACTGTGAGGATGAGGGAGCCCTGGCACAGTCTGCCAGGGAGGATATGGAGTCTCCTTCTCTGGAGGTCTTCAAAACCTGCCTGGACACATCCCTATGTGACCTGATCTAGGTGGACCTACTTTAGCAGGGGATTGGACTAGATGATCTCTAAAAGACCCTCCCAACTCCTACCATTCTGTGATTCTGTGAAAAGCAGAGCAGGAGTTTTTACCTTGAATGCCCTTTGAGGCACTTCCAGAGAAGGTGTTTTCTAGCCCCGTCAGCTGCTGGTCTAGGGTATCACTTTGCAACAGTGGCTAGCATCATGAACGTCCTTGAAAACTGGAGAGGAGATGTGAAATATCACACAGTGCTCTTATTGTAATACCAAAATACCTTGTCACAGAATCACTGACAAAATATAGATTCTACCAAACCCATGTGAATTGTCTTAAAAGCCCTTGGGATGCAGATAGCTAGCTCATGCTGGTTGTAGGTAAATAGGAATGACAAAGATTGTAGCAGAACCATTAAAAGGGACAGACTGAGTTTCCTAAACATTTTTGCGAAAACTTCATGGGTCTTGAGCAACGGACTGGATGCAGTGAAGGGAGAGGGAAGGATGGAGTAACCTGATGTCAGGTTCCCTAGCTTGGGTAGCAATGAGTATACTGGAATCAGAACCATATTTAATGAAAACATGTGAAGAAAGATGTCTCTGGGAATTATACCTTCTGCCTTGTTTTGTTAGGATTCAGTATGGCATTGTCTGTCTGTACAAAAAGTTGTATTTCTTTCTTCTTCACTTTTTCTTCTTTCACTATTTTACAAAGTAAAAGGAAAATCATAAAGTAATTTGGAAAACATACATCTTTCTTTAAAAAATAAAATAAAATAGAAGCTCAGAACTTTGTTTTCCTTGTAAGAGTGGAGAGCATCACTGATACTGTAGCTTCCAGGCAACCACCTCTCTTTTGGTTTAGAAACCAGTGAGATCAACTATTTGGGGGAGCAAAGAAACTGAGAGAAGATCTTAGAAGATTTTAAAAAGAGAATAATTCAAATACCTTTTGAGGTTCTAGGAAGGATGAATCAAACACACTCTGCATTATACTTGCCTGCAGCAGCCCTGAAAAGAACATCTTCCCTCTCTGTGTTTTGAAAAACCATCATTTGAGCTTCAATTTTTATTTTGGAAAGACACTTAGCTCAGTGTTTACCAACTTTACTTTCTAGCCTCCAAAGTACAACTCTGACTTAAAGCAGGAATCTGGGTTTTTCTCCTGAATCAGGAGGCATCCAACTTGCCGTACCGTCCATGGCTGCACCCAGTAGCCTAGTCAAGTCAGCAAGAAGCCTGAGTTGAATGCACTGCTCTTTTACAGTCACTATTCAGAAATCAGTCTTTGAAATACATTTTCTTTAGGGTAAATTTTTTTCCCCTCCTAGACTGTATTGTGTGGCATCAGCTGACAGCCTTGACTGATTCTAGGATCACAAAATGTAAGAGAGCTTTAAGGGAACACACAAAGCATTTCCCTTTATACCTCTTCTCCTTTTCTGCTAGCACTGAAAGGCAAATACATTTTGGAGATGGTTGGAGTTGAATAGCAATGCATTCATTTGTTGTTTGCTACTTTGAAGTTTAGGTTCACTCAATCTGCATTACCAGAGTAGAAAATATTGACAGAGAGAAGCAACCATTCAAAGTTTATTTTACTTGCTTAGTCCTATCAGCAAAACAACAGCATCTATATCTGAAGTCTACATGGTGAGGTCTACATGGCACTACTCTCCATTTTCTGCCCTGGATCACTACCGTAGAGTTGCACCTTATGGCTCATGCAGCAGCATCCCAACTGTGCATACCATTACATTGGGCTGTAACTGCAGATTTGTCTCACATCAATATCCAACATGGATTTTGTCAGAGTAGATTGTTCTCAAGCTATTTTAGCCTTTCCTTCTATTAGCTGTTTACCAAGCTATTCATTTTGATGCCACATGCAGTCTGCTTCATGCCCACTTCTTAGGTGTTCAGTATGACACAGAATTGCTTGATAGACAGCTAGATGCAGCTGGATTAGGACACATTTTGTGAGTTTTTGTTTCTTCATGTAGAACATTACAGTCAGTATTTTTGCTCTCTGGGAGGTTTGAAGATTTTGGATCTTATGGAAACATGATTTGGGGAGAAAAGCAAAAAAAAAAGTGCTGATTGCCTTCCCAGACAATCAAGGGTGGAAAATAGCTCTGCTGCAATCTATGACAGTAGATGAGTCACTGTGAAGGGTAAGGCTTGACATGTCTACAAAAGCAGTTGGCAATTCCAAAATTTCATCTTTAGTATCATCAGAGTTGACATTACCCTGAGAGATTTGCCTTGCAAAGTTACTCTCTTGGTCCTTCTGCGGTCACAAAGAGCAGCTTGCTGGTAGGTACTTGAGTTGGTGTGACTGTCTTTGCAGACAAACCTAATAGAGACTTTCAACAGAAGCCTGGTTACTGGAGCATAAATATGCTGTGAATTAGCCAGCAACAGTATAGTAGTTTATGTAGCTGTGTTGTCACATGGTGTTACAGAGCTTGGAAAGTGACTCCTGCTTACTGCAATTGAAGCACCTATCCTTGTTTCAGCAGTAAACTTAGCAGCTAAAAATAGAAGCAATGGAGATGTCACCCTTCACAGCAAACAAAAGGAATTAATCACACCAGATAATGATCTCTCAGCCCTGCAGAGCACCTGAGCAGTCCTTGAATGCTATAAAAATGTTTGCATTGAGGTTGAGCTTTTCTCCTTTTCCAGACCCAGCCATGCTGGTGACTGCTCTTCTCCTGGAGGTTTTTGCCCCACTAGCGGACTGCAGCTCCCAACAGCATTCCCTAATTTACTTCAGCACTTTAAAATTAGCCAGTTTAGCCCATGAGTGAAGAGAGGTGGTGGGTGAGCAGGTGAGATAGGAAGAAAATGACCAAATAAGAACTATGTTAAGGAAGAAAGGAGAAAGAAAAAAGGTAGTCTCTCTCCAAGTGACTGAAACTGTGGGACTATCACTCTTGCTTCTAGAGATGGAAAGCCTTGAATGCTTTCATTTCACACTTTTTAGCTTTAGTTGCTCTGTTTTATAATCTACGTGTAGTTGTACTGAGGAGCTTCTGTGTATGTGTGATAAGCTCAGCTTGGGTTTGAGAAAGAAGAGCTTCTGACAACAAGAATTAAAAATTCTCTTTCTTTCTGAAAGAAAGATAATTTTTAATCCATTCCTTCAGATGTGTACATGTAAGTGGCAGACACATATCACACTTTCATTTTTGTGGAAGATTAAGAGAATTTGTGCAGTGCATTTGTACTTTTAGCCCACATTGGAGAGCTAGGATGTTATGAATCTGTGTCAGAAAATATTTATTTCGTGTGAATCACCTCGTGTATTTGTGTGACTTGTGAATTTGAATCAGCCACGCATATGTGAAGCCAGGTAGCTTGATCGTGATTGATCACCATCTAGTGGCAACCTGTAAAATTCAGGCTTTGGCAACAATACAGAAGAGGACAATATCACAAAAGACCTGTAGCACTGCTACTGAAAGATGTGTCTGATGGTTGAGCCTTTACCAAATCAAGTATTTTAAATATCCATGAGGCATGCTAAACACTATGGAAACATCATTTGTCTTCCTGAAGTGCATGTGGGCAACGGGGCTCAGTGCTAAGCCATGGCAGCTACCTGGGCTTTACCAGCAGCACACGCTGGTTGCTGCTGGGCAACAACCTGCCCAAGGCTCCTGAGAGCTGTGGCAGCATGTCAGGATGAGCTGTGGCATTGGCCATGCTCCTAGGCACCACTTGTTTTGCTGGCATCGATGTTACCAGCAATATATGCCTCATCACAGAGCCTCCTTGCCAAATGGGAGCTCCAGATGCTGGTTTGTGGGCAGACTTGTTGCTGTCTTGCTCAGTGTCTGGCCAGCCTGCTCCTAGAGACACACAAGACACAAAAGAGGAAGCTCCTCTTGTCCTTACCAGGGCATCATCACCTATCCTGAGAGAAAGTTCTTCCTGTTTTCTACTCTTGAGGGATATGAATGCCATTTGGCTTTCTGTCTGGTTCCTTCCCCTCAGGACATTTCACTAAGTGCTCTTACTATGCTCCTTTCATCTGTGCCTTCCCCAAAAGACAGCCTCCAAGGGTGGACATGATGTGCCATCTGGGATGGTAACAATGCTGCAAAGGGTGTAAGGGCTGCTACATCAATCTCACACATTATACTCTTATTTATACGACTCAGGATTGCATCTGCCCTTTCTGCCACAGCAGACACTATCAGCCTACTAAAGCTGTTGGCTCCTGTCCAGGCTGTGATTCACAGTAACCATAGATTTTTCTCTGCAGAACAACTACGTACATGGGTGGAGTTTTTTATCCTTTTGTGTTTGCACAGTCCGCTATTTCTACTTAAACACAGAACTTTGCACCTATCATTGTCTACTAGCATTCTCTGTCTTTTTCAGACCATTGTTGCAATTTGTCAACTTAATTTTTTCCTCTCAGATTCATGTCACCTGCAAATACAATAATCAGACTTTATTTCATCATCCAGGTTGTTAACAAACACACTAAATTTCATAGAATCATAGAATGGTAGGGGTTGGAAGGGACCTTTAGAAATCATCTAGTAAATATTTCCAAACTCAGGACATAATGGTCAAATCCCCACTCAGTGGGTCTCACTACTTTGACAGTAAATCACTAATACCTCCACTCTGAGTGGAATGCTGTAACTATTAAAAATAGTTTCCTCCAGATAGTTTCCTTAGCTTACACACCAGAGTGCCATCTAAGGTAGTGTCTAAACTTTTTCTGAAGCCAAGGTATAGGACATTATCTTTGCTTTTGTGTATGACCCTGATAATTTATTGCAGTAGGAAATCAGAATGATCTGGGATAGTACACAGCTGATAGATCCATAGGGGTTTGTACACACCTGCATTCATTTTCTGTACAATTATGATCTGATTGTCCGTGTCAGTATTTTTCTGAGAAGGACACAAAGGTGACTGTTAATTCCTTTTTCTTCCCCTTATATATATATATATATGTACACACATACATGTATACATATATATAATATCTCCTTGTATATATATGGCTGAACACTGAATAAATAACAGAACTCAGAGAGTGGTGATCAATGGCATGGAATCGAGTTGGAGGCCTGTGGCCAGTGGAATTCCACAGGGTTCAATTCTGGGGCCAGTGTTGTTCAACATCTTCATCAATGACCTGGATGAGAGGACAGAGTGTACCCTCAGCAAGTGGGCTGATGACACCAAACTGCGAGGACTGGCTGATTCCCCAGAAGGCTGTGCTGCCATTCAGCAGGATCTCGACCAGCTTGAGAGTTGGGCAGAGAGGAACCTCATGAGGTTCAACAAGAAGTGCAGAGTCCTATGTCTGGGGAGGAACAACCCCATGCACCAGTACAGGCTGGGAATTGATCTGCTGTAGAGCAGCTCTGCAGAGAGAGACCTGGGAGTCCTGGTTGATAATAAACTGAACATGAGCCAGCAATGTGCCCTCGTGGCCAAGAAGGCCAATGGCATCCTGGGATGCATTAAGAAGAGTGTGGCCAGCAGGTCAAGGGAGGATCTTCTCCCCCTCTACCCTTACTTGGTGAGGACTCATGTGGAGTCCTGTGTCCAGTTCTGGGCTCCTCAGCTCAAGAGGGACAGAGAACTTCTGGAGAGAGTCCAGAACTCTGGACTGGAGCATCTTCCTTATGATGAAAGGCTGCGGGAACTGAGGCTGTTTAGACTGGAGAAAAGGAGACTGAGAGGGGATCTCATTAACACTTTAAAGTATTTAAAAGGTGGATGTCAGGAGCATAGGGCAGCACTTTTTTCTGTAGTGTCCAGTGACAGAACAAAGGGTAATGAACAAAAGGGGTAACACAAAAAGTTCCACTTATACGTAAGGAAAAACAATTTCACTGTGAGGATGAGGGAGCCCTGGCACAGGCTGCCCAGGGAGAGTGTGGAGTCTTCTTCTTTGGAGATTTTAAAAGGTATGTCCTTTTCTGGTACTCCTCTCACCCTCCCCTAGGACGGCCCTGAGATTTCGCCAAATAGTTCCTCAGTACCACATGCTGAAGTTCATCAGGACCATCTAATTTGAAAACATCTGATTTATCTTGGTGCTTTCTAAGTACGTAATTCAGTGGTTTCAGCAACCGTGACAGTATACTCTGCATTTCGCTTGGGCCGTAATAAACAAAGCACTACATCAGTGACAACACTGAAATCGATGGATGCTGTTTGCATGCCCAGACTAAGCTCTCCATGCTTCTGTAATCAGCCACAAAGCCTGGAATGAGAGAACTCTGCAGTTCCCAAATGTCTTTTGAAACTGTCTGGTTGGGTGGTTTTAAATTTCACTCTGGAGGTGGCTTACAATCTTTCCTTTTCACTCCTCTCTCTTCGGTTGCTAAGAGAGGTATATATAAACCCGCTCCCAAGACAGCTTTTTTGACAAGTGATCTACAGCAGTGAGATGGCAAAGTCAGCTGCAGGTCTTACTACCATATCATCACGTCTTTGTAGGAGCTTACAGAACTAAAGCCGTTGTGGGTTTGCTGGGATTTTCTTCAAGGGATTCCTTCATAACTTTAATGCAATTTCTGACTTGGTCATGCAATTGTTGCTCCAGGGCTGCTGGGTGTTTTTGCTCTACTTAGGCCTTGAAAGAGAGAGCATGGCCTGCTGGAAGTTACCTCCAATGACGACATAAAGTAACAGGTTGCTACATGTGTTGAGTGCAGTCAGTGGCCTAGAGATGATATAAGCAGAGTGGATTTGCTTCTCCACGTGACAGCTGACCGAACACAACCGCAGCTCAATCCGAGCCACCCGAAAAACATGGAAGGGGAGGAAGCACACATAGAAGACCACCAAGAGGACGATGGCAAGACTGCGAGCCTTTTGTTTGTAGCAAGTCTGTGTGTGGAACCCGGTAGCCAAAGTACGAATAATGAGCGTGTAACACACAGTCACTGTCAGCAAAGGCACGAAGAAGGCCAGGCTAGTCAGCAGCCAGTTATACCACCTGATTGTGGCCAGGTTTTCAGAGCTGGTAAGATCGAGGCATAAGGATCTGTTTTCTGTCTCTTTTGAGGAGATCAAGAAGTTGATGGGGGTGACAGACACCAGTGAGATCACCCAAACAGTTACGCAAGACACCACTGTCCACCGCTTCCTCTGGATGTGGAGGAACCTCATGGGGTGGACAATTACCACGTAACGGAAGGCACTGAAGCAGGTGAGGAAGAGGATGCTGCTGTACAGGTTGAAGTGGAAGCCGAAGCGGATGAACTTGCACATGAATTCACCAAAGATCCAGTGCTCCCCATTGGCATAGTAGTGTATCAGGAAGGGAAGGCTGGTAAGGTAGAGCAGATCTGTGAGTGCCAGGTTCAGCATGATTATGGTGCTGCTCTTCCAAGGCCTCATCTTGAAGCTGCTAATGCAAATCGCAATGATGTTTCCCGGAAATCCCACCAGGAAGATGATGGCATACATAATGGGGAGGTACAAAGTCTTCAGACCAATTTCCATATCACTGCAGTCTGAAGAATCATCATAAGTGTCTTTCCAAGTGGTGGGGTTGGCTAAGTCATCATTTGTTGTGTTCATGGTTTTTCCTTAGTGCTTAAAGGAACAGAGAAATGTTTAGTCTTCCCTGGCTGAAAAGACCTTCTGTAGCCCATTAAAAATGAGTAACCAGGCCTTTCCTTGAACTTCCCATCAGTGCCAGTATAACAGTGCCTTGATTGAATAAGGAAAGGCCTTGCTGCTTTGATGAGAACTGATCTTGACCTTGTAGCCTTTTGTATATGTATATAGATTCAATTATATTTTAAAATATGTATTTTCAGGGAAAGCTCTGTGCAGACACAAAGAATCTGCCACAGTGTGTGATGTGTGTCCTGTGGTGTACAAAGTTCATTTTCTGCTATCATCAAGGGTCAAGTGGAGCAGTAAAGAGTGGGCATCTTGTGCTACTGGTCAACAGCACAGAGAGTAATTCCAGAACATAAGTAGTCCATAAAAGCTATTTGCAGCTGTGTTAGTTAAGAATTGGCAAACAGGCTGGATGTTGAAATGTTTTCATATTCTTTTTGATACTGAAGTTGGTTAACATTTTTCTCCCTGCTCCTTGGAAACAACATATAGAGGAATATTTCATTCTTTTATTTCATTAAAAAGATTGATGTTACAAAGAAATATGTTATTTTTAGGCTTGTTATTAGCTGCTATGTAAATTTCTATCCCTGTAAAAATTTTTAATGATGTTTTGCTTTGACATTAGGCTTCTATAGAAGTTTTCTGAAACTTCACAATAAGTTCAACTAATTTTGCAAAGCAGCCATTTGCAAGATACAATATGGGACTTGAGAAGGGTTCAAGGGAAGTAAAGATAAGCTGGTATACAGTCTCTACAACAGAAAATACGGGGCTACTGAAACACATGGCAAATAACTGCTAACTTGGCATCCAGTAAGTATATTTGTGTGAAGGCATTCTTTCTTTAAGACTGGGGTAAATGTTTTGATAGAAAAAACCCAATAAATCTCAAGCATAATTTTTTTTTTTCCAGAGGAATGCAACTTCTTACAAGATGATTCCAGTCTGCAAATTACTGTTGCCTGGATCTGTTGAATATGATCCCACTGAATCACAGCTTCTATTTCTTGTTCCTCTCCAAATTTTCTTGATGTAGCTTTTACCCTCACTCACTTGCGAGATCTCACAGAGACAGGTTGCAGGATTTCAATTCAAATTTGTGTAGACTTTGGTTCAAACATATTTAAAACACTCCGAAAACCAAAGCTTGGAGCTTGAGGAGATGAATGCCAAACACTGGCATTTGTTTTCAAAGAGCAAAACAGCTTCAAATCTCTTTTCATGGCTGGGGGTGGTGCAGGGGGCAGTTTGGATAAATCCAGTGGCTCTGGTTCAGTTATGAAGCAATGCAGCAATACTGTTGTCCCCAAACAGACTCCAAGCTTCTGGTACAGCTAATGGTTAACCAGGCTAATAGCAAAGGTCCCATCCTGCAGCAGTGGGCTGCAGTGTGCTGTCTGGTGCTAGAAGCACCAGGGCTGTGCACACCATGGTGTTTGCAGTGCAGAGCTATTAAGCAAGCTGAAGAGCACAGCTGGGTGCTGCTCTTCACATCACTTGCTTTGTCATCAGCTGCCAGTTTGTCAGCAGCTTTTTTTTCCCCCACTAACCAGCATCCTGCTGCAGCAAAATTATAGGGGCTATAGTTATAAAGGAAATACCTGATGGGTGAAGAGTGAGGCACTGGCGTTCGGCTGCCACAGGCTGTGCTGACAGCTACAATCTCCTGGATGCTTTAAAAGCATTTGCTATTGGTGAGGTATCCAATGAGGCTGGATTTAGGTTGAGGAACTCCTCACAGGCCAGACAACTCCTCAAACCCCACACTGATTACAGATCTGTGAAGCGGGGACAAGTATTGCAACAAAAGCACATGGGTGTGGGGTCTCAGCTCTGAACTGCTCTAAGATTACATCCAGCCCAACGGGATACCACCAGGACCAAAGAAAGTAGACAGTAAGTCTTTGCTGTTGGCCTTATTATTTTGCTGTCTGAATTACAATTAGAATTTAGGCAAAACTTGAACCTAATTAAGGATCAGTTTGTACTGTGGCAGATTTTATCACACTAAGTAATTGGCCATAATGGGACTTCTGCAGCCCAAGCTGAGGGCAAATGATATATGCTGTAAACACATAATGAACTTTAAATAAATTATCCAAGAGCACAACTCGTAATAAAAGGGAACTAGATTGTTGAAATAGAAACCCTCTTTCCCTCTGAACAGTAGAGTCATTGCTCTATTACATGGTATTCTTTACCAGAACCAATTGATTGGAGTCACTTTAAATAATGTTGTGATTGCATGTCTTTAATTGCAGTCACGTATAAGGGAAACTTGTCTGCTCCTGCATTGTGATAATTTAATTAGAGACTGCTGGAAATAAAAGCCAAATGGCTGCAGCCGTGACAAAGTAACCTAATGCCTGTAATTGTACTATATTTCACACAGATGTGTTGCTGAATAAATTGAATAGGATTTGACTCGCAACATTCGACTCTTCCACTGGCTTAGATTTGAGAGACACCAATGATATATTTAGGGAAGAAGATGTGAGCCTGTTCTCCCTTAGCCTGTTTAATTCAGGAAGTTATCTCTGTGCAGAAAGAGAATCTGAATTTAACTTGAGGATTAGATGTATCCCAGATAAGTTTAATTTGTTCCATGCTTCCATCAGCTTGTAACCCTTTGCTCATCTCCCTCCACTCTATCTCTAAGTTCATACCTTTAAATCAAAATATGCATTTTACCTGTAAATCCTCGGTGTTATCTTCTTTCCTTTTCATAGCTGGTTCCTTAAATACCCTACTCCAGCTGGCAGAGTTTACTATTAAATTCCACAGGCTTGTGCAGTGAGACTGTCTGGGAAAGCCGTAGCAACACACCCAGGTTATTGGGCAGGTTGTGGGAACCCTCTGCCTCCATTCTCAGGTCTCTGCCAGGTGAAGGTGGAGTGGGCTCCACGGTGCTGAGAGAGAGCAGCTTGGACTGCTCTTGCCTACCTGCGGGTTTGCTATCAGGACCCTGGCAACAGGGCTGTGCTGGTGTTGGTTGTCTTCAACCTGGCCTCTGTCACCTGGGCGGGACGTGGGCAGCTGCCTTATGTCGTTTACAAAATTGGTTGGCACTGCCTGTAACCTGTCCAGTTTGACTGGAGTGGTTTGTGACAGGTCCTTTCAGCCCTCAGCAAGGGAGGCAGGGCAGCAAGGCTCAGGCAGGGAGAAGCAGCACCACCACAGTGCCTGCCTGAATGAATATCTGCTCCCCAAGCCCCAGAGCACAGTGTAGGAGAGGTGGGAGATGGGGAGAGAGCTGGATTTTTAACTGGCAGGAGCTGCCTTGCAGAGGGCTTGGTGGATGCTGGGAACTGAGATCAAACTGTTGCCTCTCAAGGAGGGCAAAAGTAACCACTGTCTAAACTGGGAGCTTGGTGAGACAAAATGTCTGTTTTGCAGAGGCTCAGAGAAGAGCAGAGATTGTGCAGCTGGGACACAGCTTGTAGCCAGGAGAGGTATCAGACCATGTGTTAGTGACGCCAGCCTGGCTGGAGAAGGACTTTGGTGGAGAAAGACACATCGTGACTCTACCAGTCCCGACCATATTATGTGGGTAATATGCTTTTTTTGCCAACATGACTTGTCTACAGGTCAGAAGAATGAAGAAGCCTAGAGAGGAGTCAAACTATACACTCTCTTTGTGTATGGTTCAAAAAAATACTCAAGCCTGCTGCGTGATCTTTTACAGTCCTCAAATAGCCAGGCAATAAAGTGGAAGAAAGAGCAATGCTTCCTTGAATGTGATGGCAAATCCTCAAGAAGAAGCTAGCAGAAATCTCTCCCTTTGGAGAGGGAAAAAATGTATAGGCACCGTCTGGGTTTCACCATGACAGGGGTTTTACTTCCTTTGCAGTGAACTGTGAGGAGCACAGGCCCACCTTAGAGGTGCCAGGGTAATTATAGTGTGGAAGTCAAAGATTGTATGGGGTGTCTTGCTTGACTTAGTTTTCCACTGTGTGATACTATAATATTGCAGAGATCTCCTACAGAGCCAGTATTTACGTGTTTTGCTTAATCTTCTCTCCCTCTTCATTTTTGACAGGCGTTTACTCTTGGGTAACTGTGCTCCACTGACATTTGCCTTGTTTCAAAGCAACAAACCTCACATCAGTTTTGTTTCGATCTCCAGAGGTCCCTTCCAACCCCTGCCATTCTGTGATTCAGTGATTCTGTGTGACTCTGTTTTTCTTCCCCTCCCCTGTCCCCCAAATAAACACATTCAAAAGTGTAAGCATCCCAAATTTGATTTTGAATTAAATATTTGCAAACATCTGTGAACAGGTAGGAAAATTATTACCTTGAGAGGGAAATGTTTAGATGAGACTGAAAAGAACTTGAATGTTTTCCAACTTGAATGTTTTCCAACACTGGAATTAATTTCAGATCTCATTTGAAGCTATTATTTACTTTCTCATGATGATAAGAGATGTGAACCTGGAAACACAAGCAATTATGTACTGCATAATGTAATGGTGAATCAAGCTTGAATTATTTAGTAAATATAACTTTTTAAATGATTGCATAACTGCCCTGTTTCATTACCTGATGCTTTCAGTATTTGCTACATTCACGAGTGACTTGCAACTTACTGGTCGTACGTAATTTTCTCTGGTTTATACTCTTACAGTCTTTGTTGTATAAGTTTGGGCACATCACCCTTGAACATGAACATTACTTTTGAACTCCTAAATAAAAACATTCAGAAATAAACTGACAGTTGTCAATGTATCTCTGAGTGACTGCTGATATGAGTCACCACTGTTTATATAAAGAGGTGAAACCACACTTTACTGTGTGCCTAGTTACCAGATAGTGGCAATTTCAGCACTCTGCATCCTGGAAACCGTACATTCTGCAAAGTGTGAAAATACCCTTTGCAAGCAGCATATGGCAAGTCATGGAGAGACCAGAGGTGTGAAGCTGGAGTTCTCAGGAGTCCCATTTCACCCCTGCACACATAATTGAAGAACTTCCTGCATTTCATAAGTTCCTGTGAATGTATAAAGTGCATAATTGCTTGTCTGGTCCGGTGTGGTATTTTTGACTAAGAATGGATGTTGGTCTGGCATTATGATTCAAATGATATTAAAACAGTATCATTACTTGAATACCTCACCTCAGGCTTAGTGCTTGTAGTTCAGGAAAATAATTTGAAGCATTGTGAGGAGCTGTAAAAGAGCTCCAGGAATGAATGGAGTACTGGGAGGTGTTGTGACACATCTTGAGAGATTTTTGAGCCTTTAGGGATCCTCTCTGGTTAGTTTATTTGAGGTCCTTTATAATTGAGGACTTAAAAGATGTCATCTATCTTTGCCACATTTCAAGTTGACAATGATAGTTCAACGCTTTCAAAAGCATTATGGGCATGAACAAGGGTTAGGTACTAATTGCCTTCAGTTCTTGTCATGAGTTTCATAGGACTTTATTAACTGTGTGCCTCCTTCCTCGTGTCGCTCTCCTCTGTTTCTTTTTCCAACAGAGTTTTTACACTTGCAATGGAGACATTTTGGGGCCTGTTATTGAAATGTGTTGACCGATTGGCATCAAGGTGGTTTGCACAACACACCCATACACTTTCATTCACAACCACAGTTCTTCCTTTTGGAAAAAAACCTTTCCTTTCCCTTTGGCTTTGCAAAAAATTCCTGGGGTGCAGCTGTCACCTGAGAGTTGGTAGCTTGACAATTTTTGCCACTGAAGCACCCACAGCAAGTGTTCTTCCTGCCATTCATTCCCCTTCCTGCACCGAGTACTTCCTTCCGGTGCTCAGTGGGAAACTCAGACTGCTAAAATGTGATGCTGATACACCTGCTTTTTTCTCTTGGTATAAAATCTTTGCTCCCAGGGAGGTACTGGTGTACCTGCAGGACCTAGCAGGGTAGATGGGTACATGCCAGATGGATGCACACCCTTCCTGTGCATGGCACCTCTGTGAGTCACGTGTATATTCCAAAGACATACATTTGTTCACAGTCCAACGTGTTTTGTAATTATTTATTGGAGCAAAAAACCCAAAAGATATCATTGAGGAATGTAAAAAATACCCAGGAGTCCTTGTACAACAATATATGCAATTCATACATTGGTCTTTGGTATGCCTAATTTCTAGCACTTTTCCTTTAAGTTCAGTGGGATTGCAGTGCCATGGCCCTACACAGAACATATATTTCAGGGATGCATTATCATATATCACACTTGGGGGCCCACAGTTTGTGTCTTCACTGGAGGTTCGTGCTGTTTAGTTTTATTCTCGGCTTTCACCTCAGCTTTCAAGAGTTTGACTTTCTTTCCTATCTGTCTCTGGCATGGCATTGAGAAAATCTTCCTGCTTTGTTTGTACTACATCCTGTTGCAGGTGTCTCTTATCTTTCAGGGCGTGTTCTGACAAAGGGTGAGGGTGCAGATCATAGCACTTCAGGATGAAGCTGCTGCTTTTAGCTGACAAGGTCCTATTTAGGCAAAATAAGACCAGTGTGAACATGGGAAAGCAAGAAGGAGAGAGTGGTGGCCAGCACAGAGTCAAGGAAGTGAACCACAGAGCTGATGTTCACAAAGATGATGTTTAAAAAGCCCATAAGGTCTCATGCTGTGTGAAGACTAGGTCAGGCAAAAAGCAAACATTGTCACAGATCACCTTTGCCCTATGTCCTTTCACTGGAAGGCAAGAATAAAACTCCTGCATACAACATCCTTGTCCAGTACAGCTGTCAGTTGGCAAACTCGGAGCATGCACAGTGGAAGAGCAGATGATGGTACAGATCTAAATGTGTTGCTTACCTCTTGTCAAACATTTCTTAGCCCTAAGCTGTGGCTTAGCCAGTCTGCTGGTGTCTCTGTATTCTTCGCCATGGGATAGCTGGTGTTTGCAAAGGCCTGGGTTGTATCTTATTCCCTCAGTTGCTGCCTTTTTGCAGTTAAAAACTAAAGATGTCATCGATTCAAATTTTGTGAGAAGAAGAATTTGGAGAGCATGGTAAGAAAGACCTTTTTTCTATAAACACAGCTGGGTAGTAGAGCAGGCCACCCAGAGAGGCTGTGCAGGTGCCATCCCTGGGGATTTTAAAGTTCAAGCAGGACATAGCCCTAAGAAATCTGGTCTGAAATTAGCGTAAACCCTAGTCTCAGGAGATGATTGCACTACAGGCCTCCTGAAGTCCCTCCAACCTGATGTTGGAGGATCTTATGATCATCTGAAGTCTAAAAGCTGTAAAAGAGAGAGGAGAGATCACAGAGCCATCATTTCAAGAGAAAGAAGTATTGACATATCCTACTTTTTCAGGAGAGACAATTCAGGATTACCAAAACTACCCTTGACCTCATCCAATCCTATTCCACTGCTAGAGAGTCTTGTTTACCAGTCAGCCTTGTGTGTCCAACCTCTGTTTCTCAGGAATTTTGAAAGATGCAAAACTGAACCTGTTAGCTGAAACAGCTTATTTTCCTGTTGTATTAGTCCTCGGGACTGTGCAGTCCTTTATCTTCTTTTTCTATACCTAGAATTTGTATACATATGGCTGTGTACATATGTGCATGCCTGGTTACCCCCAGCATTCATGTGCAGAAAGCAGCCTGGGTTAAACAGAAGTTTGTATCCTGTAATTACTCATTTAATTTGACTTGTGGCCTTTCTATTGTTTAATCTAATTTTTGATAAACAAGTGGTCAAGTTTCTGAAGTTTCTGTTTAACAGGAATCATAGAATCAGAGAATCATAGAATGGTAGGGGTTGGAAGGGACCTTTAGAGATCATCTAGTCCAACTCCCCTGCAGAAGGAGGGTCACCTAGATCAGGTCGCATAGGAACATGTCCAGGCGGGTCTTGAAGACCTCCAAGGAAAGAGACTCCACAACCCCCCTGGGCTGCCTGTTCCACTAATGCTTTTTTTTTTTTTTTCTTTCCCAGGCTTGCATTGTGGTATTTCACTGTGGAACAAGGCTAGGAGTACACACAAATGCCCCTGGGGAAGCTTTGATATCTGTGTTCACAGATTAGGTTGTAATCTATTTTCAATGCCAAAATGCTTCAGCGTTCACAGGATGTATTTGATTTTAGTTTGATTTCATAGCTCAGATTCTTATTCCCTATAGATTCCTCTTCAAAATGAAAAAGGCTTTGACTCTAGTTGCATACTCCCAGCTCTCAAGAGCTCCTGCTTTCTTGATTCATTGGATTTGAGTCACTAGTTGTACTGCTTCGTTCATACGTGTGCTGGCTTTGGTAATAGCTCCAAATTTCATTTTTGTTCATCAAACAGAAGTTTGAGTGCTTCACTAATATTTACCAAAATACTGACTCATTCGGTTTAATGGAAGATAGGAACTGATGTCCTGAGGGCAGAAATGTTCAGTCTACTTCCACCCATGTCCTTATAACCCATGGAGGTCGGGGGCAGCCAGAGGGCACAGGGAGGCCTCATCCCTGCGGCGGCTGGTGGTGATGGACAGTAGATGTCACCATTGCCTAACGGATGGAGGTTGGTGTCTTCTCTGAAAGGATGACCCCTTCACCGGGATAGCAGGAGGGTGACTGCTAATGGCAATTCCTAGTGAGTGAACACTTTGTTTTCAGATTCAAAAAAGATGTCTGCACAGAAAACCATAGCTTTTATAGAATCATAGAATGGTTTGGGTTAGAAGGGCCCTTTAGAGACCATCTAGTCCAACTTTCCTGTTGTGGGCCGGGACATCTTTCAGTAAATCAGGTTGCTTATAGTCCCATCCAACGTGACTTTGGATACTTCAATGATGGAGCATAGACAGCTTCTCTGGGCAATTTGTTCCAGGGTCTTATTACCTTAATCGTAAAGAATTTCTTCCTTATGTTCAATCTAAGCCTACTCTTTTTCAGATTAAAACCATTGCCCCTTGTCCTGTTACTATAGGCCCTGGTAAGAAGTCTCTACCATCTTTCTTGTAAGCCCTCTTTAAGTGTTGAAAATCTGCAGTAAGGTATCCTCAGAGCCTTCTCTTTCCTAGGCAAGATATTGTGCCCACATCTGGTTCTGAAAACCTAAAGAAAGAAAATCCTTAACAAAAAGTATATTGGGGCAAGGAGGGGTGGGAGGGAATGTTGGTACAGAGGGTTTTTTAGCTCAGTCTTTAAAATGCACACTGGGGCTCTGCTAAATTATGAAGAACTGCCCATTTCATCGGAAACCTTGTCATTTTGATACATAATCCAGTGGAACCTTAATAGCAAATCTGGGTACTGAGGGACTGCAGGAGAATTGCTTGGCCATCCATCTTATGGGTGAAGACCAAACCAAACCTGCTTCAATTTCTATTATAGTGTAATGACTGTCAATGGAAGGCTGCCAGCCTGGGCCATGCAGATAAAGCCTGCATTCAGCTGTGCAATCACCTCACCTCAGTTATCCCCTAAGCACTGAGGGCTGGAGCTATCAAAAGGCTGCAGAGAAATTCACACCACAGTTGTGTGTGTAGCTATGCCTCATTTGTTTTTTTAAGTAACATATTCCAAGTCCCTTTGAGTATCTTTGAGTCCTTTTGAGACCAGACCAGTACCCAGACAGGAGTAAGTTGCCTGAAAAGTTGCAACCTGTAGGAGCACCCCTGCTAATTGTTCTTTTTTTCTTGATAAGTAAGAATCAGGTATCTTGAAGAGAAATTTTAGTTACTCTCACATTGGTGACAACCCCCACTGTACCTCATAGTAAACTTCACATTTTTATCAGTGTCATCACTTGAGAGAGATGCTGAAGGTGATAGATTTCACTAATATACATCTACCCACAGATTCCTTTCCTTCCAAATCTCACCCTATATTGACACCAACAGAGATCTCAGTCAAGCATTACAGGCTTGGATTTAGGAGAATCTTCAAAAAATCTAAGATACATCAAATTGCCAATGTCATTTGTAACCCTAGTGAAGGCAGTGACAGGGATGTCTTTAATTTCTCCAGAGGAAGTCTATGTACAGCTTCTTTCCTGCACCCATCTAGGAGATTATGCAATAGGGTGGTAGTGTGTCAGGAGGAAAAATAGATCTTTGGCAACTGTATAAGTCTAATTAAGCCAAGGGAGTTAGGTAATACAGAGGGAATCCTCATGAATCCAGTCTTTTACATTTTTGGGGATTTGCATTTGGCTGAAAACAGTCATTTGGAAATAGGATGCACACAGTGAAAAACAGCCTGCAGTGGCTCTGAATAACTGGGGTTTATTTAAGAAACAATGATACACGAGTTTTACTCTACTTTCTGAGACACCTACTTCCTTGTTGAACCCAGCACTATGGTCACAAGGTGTCACCATCCATCTCAGCAGTGATGTTGCTGTTGGCCCAGGATGGTCAACAAAAAGTGAGGTTGGTTTATGCCATGCTGCTGATCTTTGTTAACAGTTTTGGGCATTATGGCTACCAGGTCCCTAGCCTCCTGCATGTTCTCCCACTGCCAGGTTATTCCCTCAGGCAAGATCTTTTATTTCTTTTTTTCCAGGCTCCCTTCTTGTTTCTGAAACTACTAGTTCATTTTAGGAATACATCTCATTAGCACCAGTTATTCTTTCCAGCACCCTGAGCCCAGTTTCCCTAGTCTAATCTACGTGCAGAAGCCCAATGTGTGATCAGCTTCCTAACTGCCTAAACCCTAAAGAGTTTATCTCATCTCTACTTATTAATTGCAGGATTCAGGATGTGCCATGTTTGTTCAGTTTCAGGTGAGATGAAAATTTACAACCAGCACATATTGGTTGCTTCATCTTGAGAACTGCAGAAATTCACCACACACACTTGTACGCCCAGCTTTCTGCTGTTTGCATTCACTATTAAAATTATTTCTTGGGTTTTTTTCTCATTATGCTGGCTATGTCAAGCATAGTAACTCATGATATTTGATTTTTGATCCAAGATTTCACACCAGGTTTGCCATGTTCTGAACCCTTGCCACTAGGTGGTAATGTCTTCTTCCTTGAAAAAAACCCAAACCAAAAACCACCCACAACCCTCCTTTGGAGGCATAGACACAAACATTATTTCTGAAAGAGTTTTAATGGAGAAATCAGAAAAAATATGGCTGCTCTAAAGTAAAGCCTTTGATTATCATCTCACTGCACAGCTACATGCCTATCAGGCAAACAAAAGATATGGGAGACTTATGCTGGCCTCACACTTGGTAGGACAGGAAAATTGTGATCTGTAGACATATTTTGAATCAAATATGTGATTATAAAACAGCAAGCAAGGGTTTTCCTTTTTTATATTTCTTGAAACAGAACTATTATACCAGAATGTAATACCTCTATAAATACCATGCAGTAGCTATATGCACATTTACCATGGAGAAGGGCAACTTTCCTGAGGTTTGTGTGCTCCCTTTTAAATTATTAATACAGAGCATAAAGCAGAAGACTATAGCAAACAGCTTGGCTGTGCAATCTCCCAGTGTCCATGAATTTCCACTCAATAGCAGCTCATGGTGAAAGTGTCTGTCCTTGCCTTCACAATGCTTCATCTGCTTATCCTCAAGTGCTGGGCAGATGAAATGCTAAGGTAAGGAGCATGACCTATCCTGAGAGAAGACAAGACACTGTAAGACCTCCGTGGTGAATGTAAACCTCACCCCTGGAGAAGGGTTCCTGCAGATTGCAAAAAAGCCCTCAGATTGACTCGCTGAAGACCCACTTTGCCCTGGATATCAGTGGTGCTGACACCATCAGATCCTTCCCAGTACAGGTACTGTGCCCTTCACTTTGACTTCAGTACTGAATACACAAAACTGATCAAACATCACACAAAAACCTAATAAAATGCATTTTAGAAACTAACAAGGTAATTCTCAAAGACAGAAAAATTAAACAAATTGGTATGGAGCAAATGGTCTCCAGGCCACTTGCAGCCCTTTGGGCTGTGCTTTGGCACCACAGCAGTCTCTATGGTGCTATATGAACACTTTGTGAACTATGTTCTTGGCAATAATTGGGGGAGTTTACCTTCTAATCTCACACTATGCTTCTGTTTTTAAATAAAAAGTAAAAAAATAAGATCCTGAGACACATCTTAATCCTCCTTCATGTCTCATAGATAGAGTGTACACTCAACAAATAAATAAAAGTACCCCTAAAGTACCTTGTAACATAAAATACTGAAATCTTTTTATCATCAAGACAAGAAAAATAAAATAAATGCTATACCATGCTGCTGAAAGCTATCTAAAACTTGATCTGCTCCTACTGGTTTTACCCAACAACTCAAGACAACCACAGTCTTCCTTAGTACTCTGTCCTAATGAAGAGTAAGTTATATTCACCTGCCTCAGCTACCAGTATGATATTTCTAAGGCTGGCTGGTTGCCAGTCTCTCCTGTGGTACAGGTCCATGTTGTTAAAAAGTCATAGAATCACAAAATCATCTAGTTTGGAAAAGACTTTTAAGATCAACAAGTTCAACTGTAGACCTAAGACTGCCACACAAAACCTAAGTGCCACATCTACATGTCTTTCAAACACCTCCAGGGATGATGACTCAACCACTTCCTTGGGCAGCCTGTTCCAATGCTTTATAACCCTTTCAGTGAAGAAATTTTTCCTAATCTCCAATCTAAACCTACCCTGGCACATCTTGAGGCCATTTCCTCTTGTCCTATCACTTGTTATTTGGGAGAAGAGACCAACACACACCTCCCTACACCCCTTTCAAGGTAGTTGTAGAGAATGATCGTGTCTCCTCTTAGCCTTTTCTTCTCCAGGCTAAACATCCCAAGCTCCCTCAGCCACTCCTCATAAGACGTGCTCTGGAATGTTCACCAGCTTTGTTGCCTGTCTCTGGACATGCTCCAGCACCTCAGTGTCCTTCTTGTAACGAGAGGCCCAGAACTGGACACAGTACTTGAGGTGTGGCCTCACCAGTGCTGAGTACAGGGGGACAAGCACTTCCTTGTCCCTGCTGGTCACACTATTTCTGATACAAGCCAGGATACCATTGGCCTTCTTGGCCACCTGGGCACAACTGCTGGCTCATATTCAGATAGTTGTTGATTAACACTCCCAGGTCCTTTTCCTTTGTGCAGCTCTCCAGCCACTCCTTCCCCCAAGCCTTTAGAGTTGCATGGGTTGTTGAGAGCCAAGTGCAGGACCCAGGAAGTCTTTGGGAAAAGAAAGAAAGAAGAAGTTTCTTGCTTGGGAGGGCTGACTGGTCACCTGGAGATGGGGTCATCTCTTCTCATCCTTGCTCTGCTTGATGCTCACTTGTTCAAGATCTTGTGCCATCAACAAGAGGGTTTGAGGGCATTTCTCCTATTCCATCCTGCGTCCCATAATATGGAGGATACAGCATGATCCTGAGAAGTAAGATATTTGAGTTTAAAATTCTGGGGCGAGTACCAGGTTCCCTACTTCCCAAATGAGCATTGAAGGTTGCTGGCTGCCCAGACAGAGTGGCAGAAACTTATCTGCAATGCTCATGACCATAGCTTCCCAATCTACCTCAGCTCCAATTTCTGATTAAAAAAAAGAGGAAAAAATGGTATTGGTTTGGGGAAAAACAAGCACACATGTCAAGTGTGTTCTGAAAAGAATATTACCCAAATCTAACAATAGTAATTGCCATGATATTCATTGCTAGGAGCTCGAAAGGAAAACTCCCAAAACAGTAAATATGGGCATTAAAGTAATTGTTGTAAAGGGGTTTTTTTTCCTTCTCTCTTTGCAACTGTTTATGCTCCCACTGATATGAATGCAAGAGCTTACTCTTATGTTTGCAATCAGCCTTGCCTTACGAGCTGTCATCTGCAAAAGTCTGCTCTGTACCTTGCTGAGTGTGTGACAGCTGAAAAAGATGTAAACTATACAGTGAACCACATATGTTCTGGGGCCTTAGGCTTCATGCATAAATAGCCTATGTAAAGAAAGATATTTATTGTACTGAGTAAAAACCAACTTTTTTTTTTCCCTCAAAGGATCACTAAGAAGTAAGACAGTATACACAAGAGTGCCAAAGGCCCTCTTTTTGGACAAATTTCAGAATCTTTCTCCAGTCATTTTGCCTGAATAGTTGTTTAAAAAAACTCAACGAGGTGCATATATACAATATATGTATATATTTATGCCAGAACCAGTATTTTTTCCAGTATTTTTCGTGCTCAACTCATCTAACATTTCTGCTTAAATTTCAGAAACAGGTTGTCTTTCAGGAGGGAGAAAGAGAATATTCATAGAATCATAGAATGGTAGGGGTTGGAAGGGACCTTTAGAGATCATCTAGTCCAACCCCCCTGCAGAAGCAGGGTCACCTAGATCAGGTTGCATGGGAACATGTCCAGGTGGGTCTTGAAGACCTCCAAGGAAGGAGACTCCCCACCCTCCCTGGGCAGCCTGTGCCAGGGCTCCCTCACCTGAACAGTGAAATAGTTTTGTTTTATGTTTAAGTGGAACTTTTTGTGTTACAGCTTCATCCCATTACCCCTTGTCCTGTTGCTAGCTACAATCGAAAAAAAGGGATGTCCCAACCTCCTGACACCCACCATTTAGATATTTGTAAATGTTAATAAGATCTCCCCTCAATCTCCTCTTTTCTAGACTAAACAGCCCCAGTTCCTGCAGCCTTTCATGATATGAAAGATTCATACAAGATATGAATCATATGAATCAGATTCATTTCATTTTCAATGAAAGTCAAGAAAACGTTACAAAGGTACAGGTAGGAATTGTCTATAGTTGGAACACTCTGGTCATTTGCTGTCTTTTAAGTAGGATATGATCTTTCAAAGCTGGCAACTGATTAAAATGGTAATCAACCTCTATATCCTTCAACGGCAACAGACATTCCTGACAATATAGTTTAATGCCTTTCTTACACTGTGTGAACTTTATGCATCATGGTTCAAAATTCTTTTCAGTGGGCTTCTTATTACTGCAACACTCTCAAAGTAAAAAGAGTGTTTCCCAAAGGTATTCTCCGCTGGTTTTAATCAATTAGCTTGTTTACCAAGTTTTAGCCTAGAGGGAAAGCACAGATAATTTTTTCACCAGGGGTATTATGCTGGAAAACTGACCTGATATAGCACAGATTTTTTTTGCTTCTGTTAAAAGGAAATACTAAAAAAACCTAAATTGGAGCTGCTAGTATGACACCAATAATTTGCTGGTTAAAAACTTAGGCCGAAGTCTCATGAAGGAAAATGAAAAGGTAGAGTTAGAGAGGTTTCCTGAAGTGTGACAAGCACTGAAATGAATGTTAAGGCTGGGAAGAAAAATGCAAAAGAGCTGCTAAAAATCCAAAGAGTTGGGGAAGAAAAGCCTGTTGTACCCGATGCTATGCCTAGCATATGATTAAATACTGTAGCATAGCGAAAGCCATAGGGCTGCCAAGGGCACACATTTGTTTCCCCCTGCAGTCACGAGCAAGTGACTTGGCAGGAGTGAAAAGGCATCATGGATATTATGCAGTTTATAGGATACTCTGACCTTCATAGTCTGACTCGTCAGTAGGCACTGCAGAGGCATGGGTGGCTAAGGCCAGCTTGACACCAGAAATATTTGCCAGAGTCATGCTGATACAGGGCACAGTATTTTTAAACATCATCTCTATACTAACGTGGCTAGATGCAAGTGCAGAGCAAAAGAGCATGGTGCTGCTGATGTCCCTCACTTTGTACGGAAAATTGGAATAACAAAGACCAGGCTAATTTGGAAAATCTCCAAAAGGATCCATCACCTTTCTGGGCAAACAGCTTCAACACTTAACCGCCTTCACGGGGAAGTCTTTGTTTCCCTATGTCCCACTGGCATTTTCCCTGCTGCCACTAGTGACCATAGAATCATAGAATTGTAGGGGTTGGAAGGGACCTTTAGAGATCATCTAGTCCAACCCCCCCTGCAGAAGCAGCTTCACCTAGATCAGGTCGCATAGGAACATGACCATGTCACCCCTTGTCCTTTTCTGGGTGCTTGGGAGAAGGGTTGGGTTTCTTCCCTCTCTCACCAGCCAAACTTTGCCTACCCTCCTTGCAACACTGCACCAACTCAATTATCTCTCTTGTGAGGCCTGGATGATTTTTCAGCAGAGAAGCCCTTATGCCTTGCTCCTTGCCCTGGCCTTTAAAAAAATCCTCCTCTAGCAGCCTGCTCAGCATTTTCCTGTCATTTTATTTTCACTTATGGTGTAAATATGAGGAGTTTCATTACTATACCATTCACTATTTGTATCTCAATCTAACAATTTTCCTACTCTTCCACCTTGACATTTATTTGCAGTTAATGCATGGGCCAGAGTCATTGCTGTTTATTTGTCCCAGGTGAAGGTTATTTGCCCTTCAGCAAGAAGCATACAAAAGCTGTCATTGTGATATTTGCAGGAGCTCTAGCTGAACGAGCTTTACGACTCAGCATCGCTTAATTGCAAACAAAAACGGCACCGCTATGTGTTATTTCCATGTTCTGTGCACAGTGCTCAATTTGTGCATGCTTCAAACCATGAAAGAGACCATTTAGGCAGTCACATTCTAGCTCTTGCTAATGGAGAGATGGAGAAAAACCACACAAATGCCTCTAATAGCAATAAAAGAATTAAAAAAAAATAAAGATGACAGTGTAATGGAGATTTGTTTGAACAGTATGTTTTTCTTTGAACCAGTTATTGTGGTGTATTACTAATGGTTTTCAATAGCCTGAAATTGAGCTGCTGAAAATCTTATGAGGTCTGGAAACATCTTACATTTTGGGCCACTGGTTAGGCACGTAAACAGTTTGTCTGAGCTTTCAGAGCTGCAATAAACGTGCTAAAGCTTGGAAAGCAAATCATCTTGCACATGTCAACTGCCATGCTTCAGTTGTCAGCCTGAATTTTTTTATATACAAATTAACTTTTCTGAAGAAAGAAGAATTTGTGTTTTACCACAGGATAATGCTGTCACTTGATAAGGCTTAATTTTATGGTTGCTATAAATAACTTTGTTGTAGTGAGTCTTCACCCTCATTTTTTACTTGCTTTCTTGGAAAAGTATTTGGCTTGTAGTAAAGTCTGTGCAAAGGGAAGCACGGGAGAGTACTCTCTCAAGTGACCTACTGTAGGCAGTCTCTCTCCACAAAGCTCATCAGAAGACTGGGCTTTCCTTTAAAGACTTTATATGAATTCACAGATTTTGTAGTAAGTGCTTTCAGAATATTGTATATTCTGTACAGTATATAAATACTGTAACACTGAAATTAAAAAGTAATGTCACAGACAAACCCAAAGCAAAGTGCCTGGAGGAACCTAACAGTAAAATATTTAAAATACATACATATATGTTTATAAAATAGAAACATAAGTCTTGACTCTCTATTTTTTCTGCTTCTACTGCTTCTTTTATGCACTATCAAAAGAAATTCAGGGATCTTAACACCCTGGTTGGGGCATCACAGAATTTCTTTGGTGCTTTTGCTCTTGAACCATGCTGGACTTTCCTCCCTGACCGTCAGAGCGCAGTCAGCTGTTCAGCTGTGTAACAGTAACCACACAAAAATAGCCATTCTGCTCATCACTTCCAGCCACACCAGTCTCCATAACAGGCATTGGGATCTGTGAGTGACATCTCTTTGTAAAATTGCTTCATGATGTGAGAGTTGGCACCCAAAACAGTGTTTGAGCCCCACCTGCCAGGGATAAACTTCATTAGTTGTTAGTGTCCTGTCTGCAGGACAGCAGAGTTTTGGTGTGATAAGTACAGAGCCAACATTGCACCCCACTGGTTCCTGGTGGAGAGGAGGTTGGTGGTGAAAGCTGGTTCATTCATCTGTCCTTCCCCAACCTTCTCTAGCTGCCACAACCTTTTTGC
Organism: Colius striatus; assembly: GCF_028858725.1. Taxonomy (NCBI): domain Eukaryota; kingdom Metazoa; phylum Chordata; class Aves; order Coliiformes; family Coliidae; genus Colius; species Colius striatus. The sequence continues at coordinate 52,812,582 of NC_084759.1, forward strand.
ACCTAAATTCTAGAGCAAGGACATTAATGTCTCTCAAAGGCCTGCAGGATAGCCTGGCTCTTGGGCAAATCTCCTTCTCCATCACCCTCTCAGTCATACACATGTGGAAATTCTCCCACTCCAGGTGCCTCTACACCTTCCCACAACCCCCATGAAGAAGAAACCTGGCTTCCTCCAGAAGATTTCATTTTCTATCTTTGCATCAACAGCAATGATCAGAGATGATGCATTAGTAGGAGAAACATTTCCAGTGGAGAAAGATCACATTACTGAGGCCTGTTTCTGTCTCCTGCCTTGTGCTTCCTCTTTCTCTTCCTCACAATTGCCTGTCCTCTGGTTCAGGCACTCTGTTGCACCTCCTTTGCACTGTGTTAGACACCAACATAAGGAATATCTGCACCCCCAGAAAGCCCAATGAAAACCATCACTTCTATTTTGCAGACACAGGTAGACTAAGTTCATTAACAACAACCTGTAAATGGACTTTATTTTCTCAGTCTCATGCTAGTGGTTCCCACTGTCCATTTTCAGACCATCCTGTGTAGCCTCACTGAGTAATGTTTGAACAAAAGCAATATTCCTTCTCATATATGACATCATATGTGACATAATTTTGTACTTGGCTCAGCTTGATTGAAGTGAGCAAAGACATCAGTGCTACCTGAGGCCTGCACACCGCACTGACGACAGCCCTGCCAGAGCTGGGGAACAAAAGGCAGCAGGCTATATACTCTGTGAGCAGCTTAGCTGTGTCATGCTTAGCATTGCTCTTCTGCCCAGACAATTAAAATGGCTTCTACTTTTGCTTATATTCTTATCTGTGCTGTGCCAGATTCATGTGCTTAGTGTCTCTGAAACCCAAGAGTGGTGTAAATGTCCGGTTAAAACTAAACTATTGGTATAAAGCTGAAGGTAAGAATAATGCCAACTACATGTGTTATAGCACATGTATTCTGAGCTGGGCATCCAGCTACTGAAACATGATGAGCTTCAGTGATATTCAATGTGGCTGACAGGAAAACACTTTCTTTGCCACACAGCGAAGAAACAGCTTTGTGGTTTTCACTCTCCTGGACCTGACTTGTCCTTGCATAGCAAACTAACCATGAGCCAGCAATGTACCCTCGTGGCCAAGAAGGCCAATGACATTCTGGGATGCAACAAGAAGAGTATAGCCAGCAGGTGAAGGGAGGTTCTTCTCCCCCTCTGCTCTGCCCTGGTGCAGTCTCCTCTGCAGTACTGTGTCCAATTCTGGCTTCTCAGCTCAAGAGGGACAGGGAACTTCTAGAGAGAGTCCAGCGCAGGGCCACCAAGACGATCAGATGACTGGAGCATCTCTTATAAGGAAAGGCTGAGAGAACTGGTACTGCTTAGCCTGAAGAAGACTGAAGGGGGACCTTATCAGTACGTATAAATATCTAAAAGGTAGGTGTTGAGAGGATGAGGGGAGTGTTTTTTTCTGTAGCGCACAGAGACGGGACAAGGGGGAACGAGAACAAGTTGGAATACAAGAAGTTGCACTTGAACATGAGGAGAAATATATTTCCTGTGAGGGTGACAAAGCACTGACACAGGCTGGCCAGAGAGGCTGTGGAATCTCCTTCTCTGGAGGTTTTAAAACCTACCTGGATGTGTTCCTGTGTGACTTTATTGAGGCGAACTTGCGTTAGCAGGTGAGGTTACTCTAGGTGACCTCTACACATCCCTTCCAACCTCTACCATTCTGTGATTCTGACTTGCTATACAGTCCTATAAAGGTTTTTGTTACTAGCTTAGCTAGTTTTGATAGCTTATCCACTTGTCTGGTTTCTCATATCTGCAATAAATGTAGAGCTATCATTTTCTCCTCAGGATTCAATCACATTGTTCCAAGTGTGAAGAAAACCTACATATACACCTGCGACAAGATGTCTTTCCAGTCTGTCTGTGCTCTGTGGTCAGCAGGAACCCTGAGGTCATAAGTGGCTTCACCTCAATACAGCTGAATTAATAATCCAGGTTGTCTTCACTGGGGATGGAAAGCTGGACAACACAGTCAGTAGTGTACAAGCTGCAGTCATGTCATCCCATAGTGAGCAATTCCACTTGATTTCTTAAAATATCAGTAACTTTACTAACTGAGGTAAGTTTTGGGTGTAATGGTAGACAAGATATCCAGCTCAGGTGTGGACCACTACAGGCACCTAAAACAAGTCCAAGTGAATTTGGAGGGAGGTTTCAATAGCTGACCTTGGAGGGCTCCTGGAAAGTGAATGCTGGCACATGAAATAGTGCAAACTCATGTGTTTTGGCTGATGGCCAGCTTAAAGAACAGCTTAGCCCTGTCAAGTAGATGATGCTGAGGACAGTGAATTTCTATCCAATAGACTAGAAAAGCCTCTGAAGTTTGTATTCTGTATTTTAGACTGTAAAATCTAAGCCACAGTAAATAACCTGAAATAACTCTGTGAGAACTGATAAGGAAAGAAAGAAGCAGGATTTCCAAACTGATTATGTGAAAAAATGTATTACCACATGTGTGTGCAAGACAGGCAAACCTGATACTTACTAAATATTATCACAAAGCTGAGGGATCTCAACTGAGACCTCCAATGCATTGGAATTTACACAAATGTACATAAAAGACACTGTACATCTTATAGAATGAAAATCATGGAATCGTAGAATCATAGAATGGTAGGGGTTGGAAGGGACCTTTAGAGATCATCTAGTCCAATCCTCCTGCAGAAGCAGGTTCATCTAGATCAGGTCGCATAGGAACATGTCCAGGTGGGTCTTGAAGACCTCCAAGGAAGGAGACTCCACAACCCCTCTGGGCAGCCTGTGCCAGGGCTCCCTCACCTGAACAGTGAAATAGTTTTGTCTTATGTTTAAATGGAACTTTTTCCATGGAGCTTTAAATGGAGCTTCATCCCATTACCCCTTGTGCTGTTGCTAGCTATAGTTGAAAAAAGGGATGCCTCAACCTTCTGACATCTATCCTTTAGATATGTGTAAATATGAATAAGATCTCCTCTCAGTCTCCTCTTCTCTAGGCTAAACATCCCCAGTTCCCACAGTCTTTCCTCATATGAAAGAATGTTCATAATGTCTGGATGAATTGCATCAGAGGTGTGGAAAAAATGATGTTGGTATTATTTAAAGTAGAATTTTCAATGTTAACTAAAACTGAAATACACTTTAAAGGATAGTCATATAATTTTCACTGATTTTATATGTGTATATAAATCATTGTACACAATTACAGGTGAGCCTGATGAAAGACTGCATCTGTATTTTATGCAGAGACCTAGGACTGTCGCCTACCATGCAGTGGTTCACACCACTGGGCTGTAAGGTCTGTACTTTCTGCTTTCTTTTTTTTCATTTTCATTTTCTTCACCTCATCCTCTACATCCTCCTTCTTCCATTAGTTCTCTGACTAATTGATGAGAAAGCTGTCATACAGGAAAAAGACAAAATCTTCTTCTCTTCTCATATGCTTTAAAAGAAAGCAGTAGTGGGATTTTGTTAGCCCTTCAGGGTGTCATTACCTGGGAGGAGATAGTCTGAGGCCTTTTTTACAGTGTTGGGGCACAGCAAGAAAAGCAACCACTACTTCTTGCATCTGTTTTGGGCTGAGAGATGACATAGGACCAAGCAGTTTAGACAGAAACACTTTCTGTGCCCTGAAACACAAATTGAAGCATTTAGGGAACTTTAAATTAAAAGAGCAAAGCTGTTGTAGACCACAGACATTCCCAGAGCAACAGAGCAGCTCAGCAGGAGGGTGCAGGATCTCTTGTGCTGGGCAGCTAAATTCTACTCAGGTCATTACAGGTTGTATCTGGACCTCAGAAATTTCAATCTAGTGTCATTGCAGGACCTATTCCTATAACAGACTAATGACCTGTAACATTTCAGATTAAAATGCCTTCAGAGAGTTATAGTAAGCATTTTAAAACGTAACTGAAGATACATTTCCATTCTGGTTTTTCTCTTTCAACCCATAAAATAGAAAGCATTTCATATAAAAAGGCTCTAAACCCAAATCCCCTGTTCTCATTTTAATTTTACTCATATAAACAATTTTATAGAAAAACACTGTAAAATGCATGCCTTTCTACTTCTTTGCTACATTTAATTTTCAGAGTGGTATGAATTTCCAAGTCTAAGCTTCTGGAGAGAAGGGTTTATGTGAAAATGTTGATGCTATCTTAACTATTGTGCTCTGACCAACATTGCAGTAACAGAGAACACCAATAAAGTACTGCAGTGCTGTATAATTGTCTTATTAATTGGAACATTATTTACAGAGAGGTCTGCCTTCACAGCATGCACCTACTTTCTCAAATGCTCACAGCACTCGGGACACAGCAGGCAGCCAGCATAAAAGTTCAGTTAAAGAAACAATAAAATAGCCATCCATATAAGTGCAAGTTAATGAATTGAGTCCTCCTGGCAGGAAGACTTGAATGTGAGCAAGCATTTTCAAATTTAAGGAGAGGTGACCTTAAAAGCCTGCCAAACCTCAAAGGTAATGCAGCATTTATGATGATGGTGGTGGGCCCCTTTAATTTTTAGATGAAGAACTAATCACCTCAGCTATTCTACTAAAATATGTTGTATGGCATATTATAAACTACATTTTGGCAAAGATCCTTTTCATAAATAAGAATGTAAGAAAGAAAACAACCCTTCTGATGTGTCGGGCACTATCTCACATTTAAATTAACTGCTTAAATACCACTGTACATTCTAAATCCTGTGTGTGGCAGTTGTTTATGGAGTCCTTCTTTGACAAAACTTCCCCAGACAGCATGAAAAGGATCTACCATGCTCTCTATTCTCCTAAAAAAAAAGGTTAATGCCAACTCTTCAACAAAGCGTTTCAAATTTTTTATGTCCCCATAAAATCCTTTCAGCTGGAAGAAGGCAAATGATCATGTCTGTCCCTCTGCCTTTGCATCTGACTTTTTAGTAAATTCAATGGAAAAAAAAAAAAAAACAACACCTCAAAGAGTATGCAGGACCAAGCCTAACAGTTTTGGAGGATTGTTTTTCCCAAAATTAATATTTCATTATCATATATGAAGTACAGCACAGTTGCTGTGTCAATACACTTACAACTTCAGTGCTAAGTTCCTTAAATTACTAGGTGGTTCATTCAGGACGGTTACACAATATTGAGCCTTTTAAGAATTTTATGGCAGGCAGTATCATCACAAAATACTTTGTAAGATCCTTTTTATAATTTACTTGCTGAAATATCTAATACTGGGAGACTTTCAGACAGATTGTTCATCTTGCGTAGGACTTCACAGAGCTCTTTGAGTGTGGTGACTTGTCCCACTCTGGCACGGAGATTGGACTAGATGATCTTTCAAGGTCCCTTCCAACCCTTAAGATTCTGTGATTCTGTGAGTTTTTGACCTAGCTCAATGCAAAGCAGCAAAACAATTTTTGCCACTAAAACTAAGATGCCATAAATCAGGGCTTTCGTTGAGGGCTCTCACAATGCGTCATTCGTGATGCTGCAACTTGCGCTCAGTTCTCAGAAACTGAAGCCAGTTGCTTGCTTGGCAATTATATGGGATAATGGCAGCCTGGATTGCAGTTCATCTGCAATGAACATTATAGCATTTTATGTTAGGGATTCAGTGGAAGACAGAACACTCTAGGGCCTAATTTCCCGTGAAGATACAGTCATTTCTCTTTTCCTCTGAAAATACTGAAAGTCAACATTGTATTTTTTAAAAAACCTATTCTCTCTGCTGCCTTGAATAAAATCAACAATTTCGAGGTTTAAAAAAACACCCGTGAGTGTAACACATGCCATCTGTGTTTAGGTACCTATCTGAGACCTATGTGTTTTCCTCACTTTATGCAATCTGACCTCCACTGCTCTTCAGCTCACATTTGATAGTCTGCCACCAGCCATCACCACTAAACCTCCACCAGTCCAAAGGCTAAAGGTGCCTAGGGATTCAGACAGCACCGAGATGCAGGCAAGTTACAGACACTGACAGTTTGTGGGTGCCTTGTGTGCATTCGAGAAAAGGTAGAGTACTCTTGGAGAGCAGACAGCTGGAGAGCAAGAAAGTCCAAATTCCTGTCTTCTCTCTTTTTTTTTGTTCCCCTCACAGAGTAGCTATATTAGCTCCAGCGTTCTGAATTAGTCAGTTGAGATAGGCAACAGGCATAGGACTCAGGCAGTTTTGAACACTG